>NC_136420.1:261293240-261893240 GCF_052625555.1 Lactuca saligna | reverse complement strand
CCCCGATCATAGGAGGTGACATCTCCTTTATCGACTGATCACTCAACTCAGATCGAAATTCTCCCTTCCACTGACTCCTTACTAGAATACTCTGAGGGACTCTCGATCTCCCTCTCAAGGGACGCCTCTTCGAACTTACTCGTGACCGAATAACCGGAGAACCACAAACATCATTCACTACGAACCATGGTACTCCTTCCACGACATCTCTTCTCAATATGCCCTGATGTATGGTACCCTAACCATGACATCACTCCCCAATTCGCTCCGAGGTATGCTACCCGGACCATAACATCACTCCTCAATCTGCTTTGATGTATGGTACTCGAACCATAACATCACTCCTCAATCTGCCCTGATGTATGGTACCCGAACCATAACATCACTCCTCGATCCGCCCTGATGTATGGTACCCGAACCATAACATCACTCCTCGATCCGCTCTGATGTATGGTACGCAAACCATGACATCGCTCCTCAATCTGCTCTGATGTATGGTACCCGAACCATAACATCACTCCTCAATCTGCCCTGATGTATGTTACCCGAACCATAACATCACTCCTTGATCCGCTCCGATGTATGGTACGCAAACCATAACATCGCTCCTCAATCTGCTCTGATGTATGGTACCCGAACCATAACATCACTCCTCAACCTGCCCTAATGTATGGTACCCGAACCATAACATCACTCCTCGATCCGCTCCGATGTATGGTACTCAAACCATAACATCACTCCTCAATCTGCTCTTTAGAACCTTCAGAATAATCCCTGTATCAAGTATGGGTCCTCTGCTTTCAGTAGTACGGGCCCATACTACCTGCCACATCTACCCATACTTTCCACACGGACCATCCCAGAGCTTCATAGCTGCTCGACCTGCTCTTTCACCAATCCCATCGCGCGTGCTCGCTCCCCAGCGAAACTCTCTATTCTACAAGTGCACTCATCTGGATAGGGTTATTCCCTAGGCTCTTCTGTCGTCCTCCCACTTCCTTGCTATCAGCTGCTGAAGAGCTCCTAATGATGCCAGCCATCTACCTCCTGAATATCGTTATATTCACTTGGTAGCTGACTCCCATCATCGAGAGTTCCACAAAGCACAAAGCAAGCAGCATTCGAGCATCGAAGGATACATAGGACTCCCTCTCTGTGATAACTCCACCTTCTCAGCTCATCCTCGAAAGTACCACCGAACTCTGTAACTCTACCCCTCATGGGTTCTAACTGGATACTCTCACTCATCACATACTTAAAACATAACACATATAACAATGAGTCCTAGGCTAAGGCATCACAAATCAGGCCACTATAGTCCTAACATATGAAATACCTAGCCTGTCTCTAGCATGCAATAATATCTCATAAAGTGCATCATACATATCTAATAACACAAAAATAAGGGTATTTTGGGAAATCACCGTTTGGGCTCTGGCTGATTGTACACACTGCTCCTTCTTGCTTTCTCTTTGAACTCTTATTCACTTTTAGAAAATTATTTCTTTAAAAACTTTTCGTACTTCCTCAGTTTGAGTCCAGATTTACCCGAAGGCGCATCCGAATCCCTCAAACCAAGGCTCTGATACCAACTTGTAACACCGTAATTTTCAAGACAAATTTTTCATTTAAAATAATCATTTTACTCTTAGAAATACTTGTTTAAAACCTTATTCATAGTCGATTTACAAAACATAACTCCATTTTCACTTGCATAGAAAACCAAGATCCTCCAAAATATGACTCTTTCTCTGGTGTGTACAATCAAGCCGGTGCCGTCCCGTGATACTGAAAGAAACCTGTAAAACATCAAACAAAACACTGTAAGCACGAAGCTTAGTGAGTTCCCCAAAATACCACACATAACACATATTAGCCACTCGAGGCTATAACTCTGTGGGTCCGTGCACCCAAACTCTGTGAACCCTCAGGTTCTAACTCTGGGAACCTTCCGGTTCCAACTCTATAAACATGCACAACATAAATCACATAGAAATAATGCAGTACAACACATCACGTACATATAGCATACAAATACTCTAATCACATAACTCTGGTTACCTACTCAAGGTAAAGTATAGTGAGAAGACTCACCTGGCAAGCACAAAGCAGATATCCCCACACTTGAATCTCGAACTCGCCACCGCCTAACACGTAAGGCAAATACTCTCATGAATATAACTCTCGAGGCTAGAATAAATCCTCTCATAACACCCTCTTATGGGTAAAAGACTATTTTACCTCTCTCTTGGCCCAAAGGCCACATCGCTGTCCAAACCCTAAAACTCAACGGCCAACCCTTGGTCGAAATCAAAGTCCTCAGTCTAGGTCAACCCTTGACTGACTCTACTCGCCGAGTCAACCCTGTGACTCGTTGAGTTCCCATAATCAGAACTTCCCCATATCGCGACTCAACTCGTCGAGTCACCACGAGACTTGCCGAGTCCCACAACTCTGAGTCCACTCACACCCAACTCACCGAGTCATCCCTTGACTCACCGATTCTCGACTCAACCAGGAAATATTTGGGACTCTTCGTCAAGACTCGTCGAGTCCAAGAACAGACTCGCCGAGTCTACGGCTATCTTCAACCTACTCGCCGAGTTATTCATACAACTCGCCGAGTTCCAGGCCATCTTCATCCAACTCGTCGAGTCCACCCATGTGACTCGCCGAGTACCGCCGGTCTAAATACATTCCGAAGCATTCCAGGCCATGTAACTGCTCCAAGACATAGATCTAGCCTCCTACCACTCATCCATCACGTAAAGTGGCAAACTTTACGTGAATCCAAAGAGATCTAAGCCGTTTTCACATTGGGGCTAGGGTTTGGGACATGCAAGCTTCACTAAACACTCCAACATAGGGACTTTCGTGCTCTCTGATTCTTCTCCCTTCCAGATCTGAGGTAGCAACCTCAGATCAAACCTCTAGACTTCCCATTTCATCCATAGACAATTTCTCACAAACCCCAAAATGAAGAAACAACATAATCAATAGGTCAAAAACGAGATACTACCTCTAAGTGATGCCCCAACTGCAATGCAATTCGAATCCAAGCAAATCCCCTTGCTCCAAGCCTTCAATCTTCCCAAAATTCCTTCAACCATTACTTCTCCAAGCTCCAATCTACTCAAAAATGGTGCTTCTCCGCGATTTAGGGTTTTCTGGGGCTCAAGGGGTGATAAAGAGGCTGGGAGGAAGACATAATGATCATTATATAAGGCTCAACCCCGAGAATTAGGGTTTTCTCCACTCAGCGTCTACTCGCCAAGTCCAATACACTGACTCGCCGAGTCGGCCACTTAACACGCGACCAAGTCGCGACTCTACTCGCCGAGTCCACACATGGACTCGTTGAGTCGCTCTTTCCCAATTTACTCTTTTATCCCTTCAACTCTACTCTTGATATTTCGGGATGTTACATGTATTCATACTAAAATCAATGTCACTAGGACAGTACAAAAGAATTACGATTGTTGGGCAACACAGGTGGGCTTAGAGACATATGGTCAAAACTAGGAAGATATAGCATGATCACCTATATTATTCGAGGGTTGACTAGCATGTGCCTAAGTTTAATTGTGTGGGTGAAACAAGTATAAAATCTTTCCAACCCCACCACAATGAGAACAGTAAAACATAACATTAAACTTAAAATACTAGAGGAGTATTTGGTGTTACTATAAGTACTTAATACTTGAGAACTAAAACGAGATCTTCATTACTAAGTTGATAGTTGTTAAGTGGATACACTAAGGCTATATGTAATTAGGATGTTATAGACTTAGAATCTGTGTTTATTTTACCCCTATTCTGTGTGAATTTGGAGTTAATATCACTTATTCGAAGGCCTATCCTGTTTCGATTACATATAACTGGTATGCACTTCACAAGTAGCGATGTAATTGATGAATATTTTCTAAATAATTATCTTGATAGTTTCTTCTAATAATTATTTTCTTACCCCAATTCTCGCGTAGATAACATGGCTGGACTCCATCCCCACGACAACCAGTACCTTTCGAATGAGGTCATTGCTGGATGGTTTGGAGAAGAACGAGAGAATGATCATCCGATTCTTTTGAATGATCACCATGAAGAAGACCTTACAGATGGTGCTAACTCTGAACCCGAGGTTGAGAACCTACCCCAGGCAGCTCCCGTTCCAATTCCTAACCCTCGTCCGGCTTTTCATGGCACAACGCTTCCATGGGTTGAATGTTTGGAAGCATGGAGAGAAGATCAAGATCAACCTATGCCGTTTAATGGAGACCGAAGCTTCTACAACGTAAATGAAGGGAGCACAGCGGATAGAGTTCTACCAATCCTGATCCGTAGAGTTGCCTAAAATGAAATTTAGGGCAGGACAACTCTACGTCGTATCGAGGAAGTTGACACCAATGGAGGGATGCATATCCTTCACACCAACAGCCTTGAACATACCCGTGAGAGATCTGAGAGAGACCATCAAACCCTGCTACAAGCACTAGCTGAAACCCGAGCCAAAGTCATAGAGCTCAGAGTACGCCAGTGGGTTTACGAAAGACACCTACTTGACGTGGAACATCAATTGGCTGAACTGAGAGTTCACTAGAGGGATGACCGTCGCGAGTAGTAGACGCTTTACTTGATTTTCCTTACTAAAAGGAATCGTTTTTCTATCTATTCCCGATGTGGCATTTTCTATGAAATTACCTTGTACTGTAAGTACTTTTGGTTAGGTCTTTATGCTGTCAAGAACTATATTCTCTGGATATGATGTAAGACCTTTACAAGGTCATTTTCCCGAACTTTTACATCATGAATATCAAAGATTTTGATAGTCGGCTAACTTCTGTGTCATTCTTCATTCAAGTACTTTTATCATACTTTCATTGGAGTCTATCTAAATTCATGCTTTAGTAAAGTCATTGGACTATGTAATTTAGCTCCGGAGACATCTCGAAGTCTCTTTTAATGGTTGGATCATGTTATTCACCAACCAACGATACCTCGGCTTTAACGAAAAACATCTTGAGACCATTCTACAAACTCACTTCCACTCATTACTAGGACTGCATCATAGGGATGTAGGTCAACCCTTCATGAACTCACCCTCACTCAGTACTAGTACTGCATCATAGGGATGTAGGTCAAACCTTCGCGAACACACTTCCAATCCGTACTAAGACTGCATCATAGGGATGTAGATCGAACTTTTGAGAACATGCTCTTACTCGTTACTTGAAGAAATCAAAGTACATCTAGGGTCAACCAGCATCGCTCACAAAATCCTTATCATTCGTGTTACAGAATCATGTCATCATCCGGAAGCAATCAGTCGAACCACGAAACCTCCGCCTTTCCTGTGGATGTCACTACCTTTCAAACCACATTTAAAACTACCGTGATGGCTGCCGTGATAGCTGTCCTTGTGAACTATAGCGCTATCAGCACAATCAATGCCGATGATGGGATTGAAGTTTCCAATCGTGGTATTCACCCCGAAAGTCACCAAACAGTAACAGTCATAGGCTCACAAAGCCGAAAAACAGAGAACAAGAAACAAAGGCGTCAAGTCTAGAAAGAACGCAAAAAATCCCAAAAACTTGCCATGCAACAACAACAAGTGGAAACCGCTGCCATCCCCGTACCGAGCAATCCATATAAAGGAACACTCCCGAAGGGCGATAGGTGCAACTACCACCACGAGGTAATTTGCCGAGCCTGGTAATGCGATAATTACAACAAGATGGGGCACATTTCTCGTTTCTGGAGAACTACCTCCACCATTGGAGCCAACCTAGTTTGCTATAATTGTGGTGAGTTTGGGCACTATAAAAGAGATTGCCTGAAAAGGGAAATCAAGGAAAGAACCCGCGTCACCATAACTCCTACTCGAAACCTCACTTCCACCACCAATGTTGGTGTTGTCCATATATGTCACCAATGCGGTGAAATAGGACACCTCAAGAAGGATTGCCTGATAGCGAAGAACTCGGGTGCAGATGGGAAGATTCTCAGGATCACAGCTGCGGGAGAACCTGCTCCAGAACCGACGTTAATGTAATTTAGGCGTTTCTTTGTAACAGACTTATAAACTATTCGAAACTAGTGCAACTAGAGTCTTACCTTTTGCGACATCATGTCTGTATAGGGATGCTCGTGCTGCATATACTTGTCTTTTGTAGTATGCTTTATTCACAACATTAATCTTGTAGTAAATCTAAAGGTACTGTAACTCTGTTGTTGGTTGCACGATTGTGTTTTGTCTGTAAACGCCTAATGTTCAAATCTAATGTCTTTAAGTTTCCGTATGATTCCAACATTATCATACAACTAGATTCAATTTGATCCATACCATACCAACTTCTTAAGTACATCTCTTTACCAGTAAACATCGTTTTAGCGAAGCCGGCATATCAGAACACCGAAGTGCTCATGCAGGGAGTACCTCATAGTTCTTTTCTTTTCCGAAGAAATCCCTAAAGTACCACTCGTACAGAACGTCAAGTTCAATCTAAAATCCATATGGTTAATCTATCGCTGAAGAATGTATACATAGGGGCAATATGTAATCAAGGTTCTACAGGTTTAGAATTGATGATTCCGCTTTAACTTCTTTTTCCTCGATAGGATGTGAGCTTAAAGAAGAATCAATTATTCGACTATCTTTTCAATCTTAATTATATACGACTCGTATACACGAGATTGTGATTGTGAAACCATGTATGAATTCTAATATGAAATTCAGGACGGAGAACTGCCCAAGCCTACGAGTAATCGCATCGTCATGTGAACAAACTTAGAACCCAGTACGACTCCTGTAAACCGATCGCCCTACAGTCTAAACATCTATGGAGATACAAGAACAACCCGAACAACTTAACGAACTACACAGAAATAGAATTAGAAGACTAGGCTTCTCACCCTGGAGAACTCCGATGTTATCCTTCCAGAGATCGACGGATTGCATTGTATGTACCTCGGATATCGAGGACTCCGTCAAGATTTTTCATTAGAAATCGTTATCTCTGCCTCGCATAGATGAAATGGTTGAGAAAACGCAAGGAAAGAATTACTTGCAGAAATGGATATGAGATCCGAATATCACTAGTTCGAGTGTTAAGGAAGGATGTCCGGAAGACCATATTCCGAACTCGATGCGGACACTTCGATTCCATAGTGATACCCTTCGGATAGGACCATTACGCCCATAGTTTTCATGAGCTAAATGAGTAGGGTATGTCTTTCTTACTTGGATCAGTTCGTCATTTATCCATGTAATGACTTACTTATCTACCCTCGTAGTAAGAAGAAACCCATGGAAACATTACCTTAAGAGGTACTTTTCGAGAAGTTCTCTAGGCACGAGTTTTGAAATTGAAGAGTCAAAGTTCTATGACACACTGTTAGTGATGTGGGAAATTTTGAGTACTCTTACAATTTGTCAAAACCGTTGAGAATTTTTTGACACCAGAGACACCGACAGTCGTTCACCAAATTCTAGGTCTTACATACCTAATGTCATAGTTCATCCAGAACCCCTCGCAAATCACAGGAAACCTTACGACATTGACCCAACAAGGAGTGGCCCTTGACAGGGAAGTTAAACAAGAAAAGGAAATCGTGGAGATTCCAAGTTAGAGACAAAGTTCTTTAGGAAGTCTCACTCTGGGAACGGCTTAATACGCTTCGTAAAGCGTGGAAAGCTAAATCCAAGATAGATAGGACCTCCGAGATTCTTACCAGAATCGGTCCTGTGTCACACACACTAGATCTACTCCGCGAACTTAGTAACGTACATTCTACTCTTCGCATCTCGATCGTGAAACCATACCTTTCCGTTAGGACTCTTCTAAGTCCACTTGTCGAGATCCTTGCCTTCGTATTAGAACTGTAGTGACCCTCGACCGAGAGGTCAAGCAGACGAAGCAACACCGTCGTCAGTTAGTGAAGGTTCGTTGGGTACCAACCGAGAACCCGATTTCACTTAGGAGTGCTAGAACCAATCGATTAGGAAGTTTCCTCCTCACGAATCGATCATTCATATCTACTTCCTTATCTAAATTCTAATTTCAGGACAAAATTCCCTTTAACAGGGGATGATGTGACAACCCGAAATTTCCATTCCGAACAAGCCATATCAAGCCAATAGAAGTTAGAACAATTACAGTGAAATTCCAGACTTTGGGTATAAGTTTGAGTATTTCAGGTTTAGCACTTAAGGAGATATCAGGAGAGTGGTTGTGTAACGACCCGTTCCCGGTATGCTAATTTATTAGTAATTGTTTTAGAGATTTGCAAGAGGGACTCGGCGAGTTCATAGCCTGACTCGTCGAGTAGGGTCGCGACTTCGAGCACGTGTTAGCTGGAGACTCGGCAAGTCCATATCCCGGACTCGGTGAGTCCATCCGTCTGGGTGTAACCCTAAATCCCCGGGTTGCCCACTATTTAAGTCACCTTATAGCCCCATTCTTGCCTCCTTCATCCTGAGAACACTGTGAGAAAAAAAACCCTAGTTCATCCTTGAGAGTTTAAGTGATTTTGTGTGATTTGTGAAGGCTTGAAGAAGGAGAAGAAGAAAGGAGCAAGGAGAAGAAGAGTTGTGCAAGATCCAAGGGCAAATCTGAGTTATTTGGAGGTATTTTCGGATTCGCCTCTTGTTTTATGCTTTAAACCTCCATTAGAACTCTTTTAAGAACTAGTTGATGCTTGTTCCAAGCTTTGTGCTTTCATGAACGCCCTAATAAGCCGAGATAACCTTGGATCTATTCATTGAGAAGTTCCATAGTCCAGATCTATTGCCTTTATGAGGATACTTTGCATATTAACCCTAGATCTATCCCTTTTATGCATCTTTTAGCCTTATTTTCCCTTATTCATGTATTGTACACGTAAAGTTGGAAACTTTACGTGGTAAACCAGCTTATTGGACTCAGATCTCTCATTTGTATGTGTTGGATTCAAGCAAAATCGGGTGAAAAACAGTTGCATGACGGCAACTTGGCGAGTCGGGAAGAACGACTCGGCGAGTTGAGTCGCGAGTCCCCGATTCCTTCATTTTTAGCAGTGTTGAGTGGAACAGTGAGTTAGAGAGTGGACTCTGCGAGTTGAAGGTAGACTCAGAAATGGAGGGACTCGGCGAGTTGTTCATACAACTCGGCGAGTCCAAGGCAATCTTCTTAAGATCAAGAACAACTCGTCGAGTACGTTCATACGGCTCGGCGAGTCGGATGAAGATTTTTTGAGTTCTTGGATCAAGAGGGTACTCGTCGAGTCGATGCCATACTCGACGAGTAGCAGCGAGTCGGATTGAAAAGTGAGAGTAGGACTCGGCGAGTTGGGTGGCCCAACTCGGCGAGTCAGTCCAAATGAGAGTAACTTTGACCAAGGGTAAAAGAGTCATTTTACCCAAGTGCAGTGTTTAGTATTTGATTGAGTGTGTTTATGGACTTGTAGCCCGGGAGATACAGGAGCAGCAGCCGTTAGCTTCCAGAGCCACACACTCAGCAGCCAGTTTACGAGGTGAGTTTCCTTCCAGTAGGGACGGGGCTAAGGCCACAATGCCGGCCCGTTCAGTTAGCAGTAGTTTCTGGACTTTGGTCCGATGCAGTAGCTAGTATGTTTGATGCCTTCGTGGCTCAGATAGGATTTGTATGATATGTTTTATGTGTTAAGTGTTATGTGTTCCGGGCTACGGCCCGATGTAGTATGCAGTATATGTGTTCATGCTAGATGATGTGTTATGCTATGCCATGTTCAGTCAGTCAGTTCCGGACTTCGGTCCGATGCAGGGGACAAGGTCCCAGTCGGTTCCGGTCTTCGGTCCGATGCAGATAGTTCTGGACTTCGGTCCGATGCAGTTAGTTCCGAACTTTGGTCCGATGCAGTTAGTTCCAGACTTTGGTCCGATGCAGGGGACAAGGTCCCAGTCAGTTCCGGACTTCGGTCCGATGTAGTTTCCGGGCTTCGGCCCGATGCAGTGGGCCAGGCCCAATATGTGTTTATATGTTATTGTATGGTATGTGGTAGTTTGGGGGAGCTCACTAAGCTTCGTGCTTACAGTTTCAGTTTTGGTTTCAGGTACTTCCGCAAGCAAAGGGAAGAGCTCGGGGTGATAGCATCGCACACACCACAGCTTAGCTTTTATCCTGGGGATGGTTTTAGTTGTCTTGATATGATATAGTATGATACAGTTTTTCCGCACAGTATTTTATTATGATTTGGGATACATCGCGTATGTTTTTATGTTATGATACTCAGATTATGGTTTTGATTACATTGAAAAACAAAATTTTTGGGTCGTATTTTTGGGTCGTTTCAAGTTGGTATCAGAGCCCTGGTTTGAGGGATTCGGATACACTTCCGGGTGTATATGAACTCAAACTAAGGGAAATAAAAGATTTTTTTTAAAAAAAAAAAAAATAAATAAATAAAAACATTTTACAAAAAGAATTTTGAAAGCACTTAGAAGGAAAGAAATCGTTTTTTTAACGAGATAGAGGTGTGTGCATGCGATCAGCCGAGCTCAAGTAAGTACTCCCAAATTACCCATACAAGTTATTTGTTCAGTTTCAGTTTCAATAGAACAGCATGCTAATATAGGACTAAGGATCTAGGAGAATGCCTTATGTGCCTGCTTTATGTATTACAGCTTTATGAGTATTGCATGCTAGAATTGAGTAGACAGCAGTAGGATAGCCTGATTAGGTTATGCCTGATTGTGGGAGCTTAGCATCCTATGCTAGTGCAGTTTCTTGTTACGAGAATAGTTTTGCTTGAGTCTGTTTCCCTTGTCCGAATGTTGCTTGCTTCGTGCTTTGTGGGAATCTGAGTGATGGGAGTTAGCCATTAGGTGAACACGTCACACTACATGGGGTCAGGGTTGAATAATCCCAGAGTGCTGGAACTGGCCCTATTGCGCAGCTCTTGTTTGAGTCCAACCGTTATAGGGACGAGTCTTTTACTTGAAGGATTATCTGATCCTTATCACATGTGATGGTGTTTAGGTAGTGGCTAATTGGCATTATGAGGAGACCTTTAGCAGCTGAGGACCAGTTGTGTTAAGTCTGAGGTTTCCCTAGGGTAAGCCTAGGATGAGAGTAGCAGAGAATAGCAGTAGTAGAAGTGACTTGGTGGAGTCAAGGCAGTCCTTGAGGAAAGTACGGATAGATGTGGAAGGTAGTATGGGCCCGTACTACTGAAAGCAGAGGATCCATACTCGAATCAAGGAAGGCCAAGACAAGACCAGGAAGCTAGTAGTAGTATCACGATCCCTTGTGATATTTCAGTGTTTTGATGTTGTTATGATATGTTTCAGAATGGTAGTTTTGCGCCCGAGACCAGCAGTCGGCAGCTCAGATGCCGGAGGGGGATCAGGATCGAGATCAGGCCCGGAGGTCGGGCAGATGGATGAGCAGACCAGAGAGTTCCTTTCTTCTGAGGTTACCCGCATCATACTAGAGCAGACTCCTGTGATCTTCGGTTCGATCAAGGAGGGTATTTTAGAGCTGATGGATGAGAGATTGGGTGGTTTTCGTGCTGAGATGGCGGCCATGATGGGGTCGCGCACACTTACGTTCAGGGAGTTCAGGGCATGCGGAGCTCCAGACTATGATGGGGCGTGGGACCCCATAGCGAGTACCAGATGGTTGGTGGATGTGGCCAACGCTTTCCGCACTAGCAGGTGTCCCGAGGGGGACAAGGTCAAATTGGCGTCCTGTCTTCTGAAGGACAGGGCACGGGATTGGTGGGAGGAGGTTGGACATGCCATCGGGGATGATGCAGCATTGGATGCCATGACCTGGACTGGTTTCGCTACTAGGTTCAGGGCGGAGTTTGCACCGGTCATTGAGGTGCAGCAGCTAGCTAGGGAGTTTCAGGACCTTACCCAGACTACAGTGACGGTGGCGGAGATCACCACCAAGTTCAGGGAGAGGTCTCTTCTTGTTCCTCAGTATGCAGCCGATGAGGAGATGAAGAAGACCCGTTATCATGAGATGTTGCGGAGTGATATCCGCATGTTTGTGAGCCGGTCCAGTTGTAAAACGCTGGACGACATGATTGCTAGAGCTAGGGAGAGGGAGATTGATCTCGAGATGGAGAAGAAGAGGAAACTGGAGGCGGTTTCGGGTTCAGGCAGAGTGGGCAAAAAGCCCAAGGTTTCAGATCATAGGTCCAGGAGTCAGCAGAGCCACGGTCGGTGTGGAAAGTGTGGGAGATTGCACGAGGGGCATGCAAGGCAGGGAGTTCCGGTTGCTACAAGTGCGGTCGGATTGGGCATTTGAGCAGGGATTGTACGGCCCCTGCTACTACGGTTACAACATCAGATCTGATTTGCTTTCAATGCAATCAGGGGGGACATAAAAAGTCCCAGTGTCCCAGTTTAGCTGCAGCGGGGAAGGTGGTTGCACCTGCCCCTGCCACCTTGAGGATTACGGATGGCCGGCAGGGCCGATCTGATGCACCAGTGGCGAAGAGCAGGGCGTTTCAGATGACAGCAGAGGAGGCGCGAGCGACTCCTGATGTGGTGACGGGTATGTATCTTTCCTTCACCTTTTAATTATCATTATCGTTTGAATATTACTTGATGATATGTTTTATTTAGGGTCGTTCTCGGTGAACGGCATCTCTGCTTTGGTATTGTTCGATTCGGGGGCTACCCGATCATTCGTATCGCTTGCGCTTAGCAAGAGATTTAGCAGAGCTCCAGGGGAGCTGGATTGTCCATTAGAGGTTGAGATAGCAGATGATAGGACCGTGAGGGTCGGCAGAGTACATAGAGGGTGTTCCCTTCAGATATTTGATGAGCAGTTTTCAGTGGACCTGGTTCCTATTCCCTTGCGAGGGAATAAAGTTATTGTGGCTATGGATTGGCTAAGCCCCAATGGGGCGGTGATTGATTGTGAGCTTCAGCTAGTGAGGGTTCGCACTCCCAGTGGGGGAGAGATAGTAATTCAGGGTGAGAGGCCCCAGCGAGGACCGACCTTTTGTTCCGCCGCAAGGGCGAGGCGCTATGTTCAACAGGGTTGCGCCGGTTTTGTAGTTTACGTCTTGGATGTCTGGGAGAAGGTCAAGATGATGATTGATGATGTTCCTATTGTTCGGGACTACCCGGATGTTTTTCCCGAGGATTTGCCGGGGATACCTCCTGAGAGACAGGTTGAGTTCAGGATCGACCTAATTCCTGGTGCGGCTCCGATAGCCAAAAGCACCGTATCGACTAGCTCCCCCTGAGATGCAGGAGTTGTCTACACAGCTGCAAGAGCTGTTAGACAAGGGTTTCATTCGGCCGAGCAGTTCGCCTTGGGGAGCGCCGATCCTGTTTGTGAGAAAGAAGGATGGGTCGCATTGTATGTGCATTGATTATCGGGAGTTGAACTAGGTAACGGTGAAGAACCGTTACCCACTTCCGAGGATAGATGACTTGTTTGATCAGCTTTAGGGAGCGTCTTGGTTCTCCAAGATCGATATACGCTCCGGTTATCATCAGATGAGGGTTAGAGATGAGGATGTACAGAAGATTGCTTTCAGGACCCGGTATGGTCATTATGAGTTCGTGGTGATGCCATTTGGGCTCACCAATGCCCCAACCGCGTTCATGGACCTCATGAACCGCGTGTGCAGACCGATGCTGGATCGGTCGGTGATAATATTCATAGATGATATCTTGGTATATTCCAAGACACAGGGGCAGCACGAGGAGCACCCGCGGGAGGTGTTGGAGACCTTGAGGAGGGAGAGACTCTTCACAAAGTTCTCCAAGTGTGAGTTTTGGTTGCGCGAGGTGCAGTTTCTTGGTCATCTCGTCAACCAGAAGGGTATTTTGGTAGATCCGGCCAAGATAGAGGCCGTGATGCAGTGGGAGGTCCCGAAGTCTCCATCCGAGATTCGGAGCTTCCTAGGGTTGGCAGGGTATTATCGGAGATTTATTCAGGACTTCTCCAAGATAGCAGTGCCGCTCACCGGACTAACCAAGAAGTCGGTGGTATTTCGTTGGGGGCCTGAGCAGCAGGCGGCGTTCGAGACTCTCAGATAGAAATTGTGCGAGGCTCCGATCCTTAACTTGCCAGAGGGAGTAGAGGACTTCGTAGTCTATTGTGATGCTTCGATCACAGGTATGGGAGCAGTATTGATGCAGCGAGGCCATGTGGTAGCTTATGCCTCGAGACAGTTGAAGCCTCACGAGGCTAATTATCCTACCCACAATTTGGAGCTGGGGGCAGTTGTGTTTGCCCTCAAGATTTGGAGACATTACCTTTATGGGGTCCATAGTACTATATACACGGATCACAAGAGCTTGCGATATCTTATGGATCAGCCGAGTCTGAACATGAGGCAGAGGAGGTGGTTGGATGTGCTGAAGGATTATGATTGTGATATCCTTTATCATCCAGGGAAGGCTAACGTGGTGGCCGACGCCCTAAGCCGCAAAGTGTCAGCGGCCCCTATTAGAGATCTGTGTATGAGGATGATAGTGATCACTCCGTCGTTGGAGCGGATCAAGGAGGCTCAGATGGAGGGCCTCAAGGAGGAGAGGCATAAGTGTGAGAGGATAGTGGGCCGAGTAGCTTCGTTCGACTATTACAGTCGGGGTTTGCTGACGCTTCATGGGAGGGTATGGGTACCGTACTGGGGTGGAGTGCGGCAAGTATTGATGGACGAGGCTCATAAGTCTCGGTTTTCTATCCACCCAGGGGCGACGAAAATGTATCGAGATCTTCGACCTGATTATTGGTGGCCCTGCATGAAGCGGGACGTCGCTTGGTATGTTGAGAGATGCTTGACCTGCTGGAAGGTCAAGGCGGAACACCAGAGACCTCACGGCAAGATGCAGCCGTTAAACATTCCCGTGTGGAAATGGGAGGATATCACCATGGATTTTGTCACCAAGCTTCCCAGGACCGCACGCGGAGTGGATTCGATATGGGTAGTAGTGGATCGGTTGACGAAGAGTGCCCATTTTATTCCGATTCAGGAGAGTATATCGGCGGAAAAGTTAGCCGATATCTATGTGCGAGAGATTGTGGCACGTCATGGAGTGCCGGTATCGGTGGTGTCAGACCGAGATGTCCGTTTCACATCCAGATTCTTGAAGCGGTTCCACGACGAGATGGGTACTCATCTTCATTTCAGCACCACTTTTCACCCCCAGACTGACGGGCAGAGCGAGAGGACGATTCAGACTCTTGAGGACATGCTGAGGGCATGTGTTCTAGATTTTGGGGGCAGTTGGGATACGTATCTTCCGTTAGCGGAGTTCTCGTATAACAACAGTTATCATGCGAGTATTGATCGACCTCCTTTTGAGATGCTGTATGGGAGGAAGTGTAGGACCCCGATTTGTTGGGGCGAGGTCGGTCAGCGAGTCATCGGGAGCACAGAAGTGGTGCTCAAGACGACTGAGTTGATCCAACAGGTCCGTAGTAGGCTGCAGACTGCGCAGAGTCGGCAGAAGAGCTACGCTGATAGGAGGCGTTCGGACTTGGAGTTTCAGGTGGGAGATATGGTCCTTCTGAAGGTCTCACCTTGGAAGGGTGTCATCAGGTTCCGGAAGAGGGGCAAATTGGGCCCCAGATTTATTGGTCCTTTCAGGGTTTTGGCCCGGGTGGGTCGGGTTGCTTATTGGTTAGATCTTCCTGAGGAGCTTAGTCAGATCCACAACACCTTCCACGTGTCGCAGTTGAGGAAGTGTTTGGTGGATGAGTCAGTAGTCGTTCCCCTAGAGGATATTCAGGTTGATAGTAGCCTGAATTATATCGAGAGACCGTTCGCGATTCTGGATCGGAAGGCCAAGACTTTGAGGAACCAGGTAATTCAGCTAGTGAAGGTACAGTGGCAGCACCGGAAGGGGTCTGAATGGACGTGGGAGGCTGAGGAGGAGATGAGAGTGCACTACCCGGAGATATTTGTAGATCCAGCCGTATCAGACTTCGAGGACGAAGTCTGAGATAAGTGGGGGAGAATTGTAACGACCCGTTCCCGGTATGTTAATTTATTAGTAATTGTTTTACAGATTTGCAAGAGGGACTCGGCGAGTTCATAGCCTGACTCGCCGAGTAGGGTCGCGACTTCGAGCACGTGTTAGCTGGAGACTCGGCGAGTCCATCCGTCTGGGTGAAACCCTAAATCCCCGGGTTGCCCACTATTTAAGTCACCTTATAGCCCCATTCTTGCCTCCTTCATCCTGAGAACACTGTGAGAAAAAAAACCCTAGTTCATCGTTGAGAGTTTAAGTGATTTTGTGTGATTTGTGAAGGCTTGAAGAAGGAGAAGAAGAAAGGAGCAAGGAGAAGAAGAGTTGTGCAAGATCCAAGGGCAAATCTGAGTTATTTGGAGGTATTTTCGGATTCCCCTCTTGTTTTATGCTTTAAACCTCCATTAGAACTCTTCAAAAACTAGTTGATGCTTGTTCCAAGCTTTGTGCTTTCATGAACGCCCTAATAAGCTGAGATAACCTTGGATCTATTCATTGAGAAGTCCCATAGTCCAGATCTATTGCCTTTATGAGGATACTTTGCATATTAACCCTAGATCTATCCCTTTTATGCATCTTTTAGCCTTATTTTCCCTTATTCATGTGTTGTACACGTAAAGTTGGAAACTTTACGTGGTAAACCAGCTTATTGGACTCAGATCTCTCATTTGTATGTGTTGGATTCAAGCAAAATCGGGTGAAAAACAGTTGCATGGCGGCAACTCGGCGAGTCGGGAAGAACGACTCGGCGAGTTGAGTCGCGAGTCCCCGATTCCTTCATTTTTAGCAGTGTTGAGTGGAACAGTGAGTTAGAGAGTGGACTCTACGAGTTGAAGGTAGACTCAGAAATGGAGGGACTCGGCGAGTTGTTCATACAACTCGGCGAGTCCAAGGCAATCTTCTTAAGATCAAGAACAACTCGTCGAGTACGTTCATACGGCTCGGCGAGTCGGATGAAGATTTTTTGAGTTCTTGGATCAAGAGGGTACTCGTCGAGTCGATGCCATACTCGACGAGTAGCAGCGAGTCGGATTGAAAAGTGAGAGTAGGACTCGGCGAGTTGGGTGGCCCAACTCGGCGAGTCAGTCTAAATGAGAGTAACTTTGACCAAGGGTAAAAGAGTCATTTTACCCAAGTGCAGTGTTTAGTATTTGATTGAGTGTGTTTATGGACTTGTAGCCCGGGAGATACAGGAGCAGCAGCCGTTAGCTTCCAGAGCCACACACTCAGCAGCCAGTTTACGAGGTGAGTTTCCTTCCAGTAGGGACGGGGCTAAGGCCACAATGCCGGCCCGTTCAGTTAGCAGTAGTTTCCGGACTTTGGTCCGATGCAGTAGCTAGTATGTTTGATGCCTTCGTGGGTCAGACAGGATTTGTATGCTATGTTTTATGTGTTAAGTGTTATGTGTTCAGGGCTACGGCCCGATGTAGTATGCAGTATATGTGTTCATGCTAGATGATGTGTTATGCTATGCCATGTTCAGTCAGTCAGTTCCGGACTTCGGTCCGATGCAGGGGACAAGGTCCCAGTCGGTTCCGGACTTCGGTCCGATGCAGATAGTTTCGGACTTCGGTCCGATGCAGTTAGTTCCGAACTTTGGTCCGATGCAGTTTGTTCCGGACTTCGGTCCGATGCAGTTAGTTCCGGACTTCGGTCCGATGCAGGGGACAAGGTCCCAGTCAGTTCCGGACTTCGGTCCGATGCAGTTTCCGGGCTTCGGCCCGATGCAGTGAGCCAGGCCCAATATGTGTTTATATGTTACTGTATGGTATGTGGTAGTTTGGCGGAGCTCACTAAGCTTCGTGCTTACAGTTTCAGTTTTGGTTTCAGGTACTTCCGCAAGCAAAAGGAAGAGCTCGGGGTGATAGCATCGCACACACCACAACTTAGCTTTTATCCTGGGGATGGTTTTAGTTGTCTTGATTTGATATAGTATGATACAGTTTTTCCACACAGTATTTTATTATGATTTGGGATACATCGCGTATGTTTTTATGTTATGATACTCAGATTATGGTTTTGATTACATTGAAAAACAAAATTTTTGGGTCGTATTTTTGGGTCGTTTCAGGTTGCACTACGGTTTTGTGCAACACTGTTATTCCAATACTCTATGATATTAGAGTTCATTCAGGGAATAAAATATTTTCTGCCAAAAATCTCAAGACTATATATGGAAATCTGAACCATATTCATTCATTAGTTACATTCCCAACTAGAGAAAAGCTGAATTCTCTCTCACGGATCTTCGGGTTTTTATCCCAAATCGTGAGTACTTCTATCTAGTTGTATTATATAGCATAGATTGTGTTTAATAACATCAAAATCATGTCAAAACACAAAGATCTGTGAGTTTACCGCCCAAGAAAACCTTGGGGAGTAAACTCCTTTTTAAGGGCTAAAAGAGTGCCCAATGTCCCTCAAAGCCTTGGAACTCAAACTAGAAGACACCATTACATGTTTAGACCACAAAAACAATTAGAAACAAAGGCTAGAAGTGAGTTCACAGCCAAGGATGTTCTTGGGCCGTGAACTCCATTTTTAAGTGTCAAAATGCCCTAAAAACCTTCCTTAAGCCAAGAGACTAATTTAGACATGTACCCTAAAGTGTTTATAGCCTAGAAAACATAAGGAATCACATGGATAAAGGAGTTTATGGCCAATACAAGTTCTTGGGCCGTAAACCCGTATAAATGGGACAAATGACACCCTAATTCCTTCCTTATGCCTAGAACCCAACTTAGATCATATCCTTGAAGTGTTAGGAACCTCAAAACATCAAATGGTACTCCTTACCATGAGTTTACATCCGTAAACTCATGGGGGAGTGGTCCCAAGCCGTGAACATTAAGCAAGGCCATTTTAAGGCCTTAAACCAACCCAAACACTTGTTTAAGCCTACAAGAACTTCACCACTTGATTTGTAATAATGTTAAGCATCATTTACTGACCCTATAGAGAGTTTACAGCCAGGAGTTTACTCCCTTGGGCCGTAAACTCCAACACATATGGTCTTTTGACCATAAACTCCCATAAGAGGTCTTGCACTCCTTTGTTGCAACGCATTAGCCTCCTAGCACTTGACCAAAAGTGCTTTCCTCGCATTAGGATGTTTATACATGTTTAATTAGTGTTATAATCACTAATTGTTTATACACATATGTCTTCATATGTAATTAGGACCATTGTGTGTGTCTAAAGTGTTCACTTGACACCTAGCAGTCCTACCTCATTAGTTCATCTGAATCATCCACACCAGGTGAGTTCATACCCCTTAATCAATGTTTTAACTGTTTTTATATGTTTTATGGTGGGGGGGGGATACAAGTAGAATTATGCTAATTATTATATCAATCACATGTGATTAATAAGCAGCATTCAAATGATTGGCTACTCATTAGCCGTTTTACCAAACAGTTTCCTTCAAATGTTTTCCATAAACACTTTATGTGTTTAAAACTCTTTATTACACTGTACATATTACTCTCTATGTTACATTTCAAACTTATTTACAATTGTGTTTCAAACAAATGTTTCTTTATATTAAACTGTTTTATCAAACCCATGCCTTCAAAACCGTTTATAGATTGACATCAATTCGATCTTTTCTTAGATAATAATTATGTTCAAAGGTTCAACAAAACTTATTTTATGCTTTTATATTATAAATTGCATGCCTATATATATATAGTTATATAATAAATGTTGAAACGAATTAGGAAGGCTATCCACCATATTTCCTTTTCCTCGATTTGGATGTGGTCTGGTGGGATATCGGGTACACGTCCGGAGGTCGTTTAAATATTAGTTATATATCATGTGTACATATATAGTCATAAAGGTCCTTCCAGTACATCCAATGACCTTGGGTAGCAAGGGTTTACATCCATGTTTATACGTACCAGTTAGATTACTAGTAAACTACCATATGGGTAGTTTAGGAAGATACTAGAACTATTACTAGAACGCGATATCATACAATGAGTCAGTTCATTCATGAGTCAATACTTGCTAGATAGAGAGAACATACATTACAGCTAGAACATTACAATACATTACTGTACTATTACCTAGATATGTTTACATGATTATGCTTACATGAGTACAATTACATGATCACACTTACATGAGTATAATTACATGCTCACACTTACATGAGTACACTTACATATACATAGGACAGACATCACTAGGTGTTATAGCATGGAACAAGTTCAGGATCTAACTATACCGTTGAATCACAACGAAATTGTGATAGTTATATCGGGTATACATGACCATAGTAATGCGGATGCTCACGGGTTGCATACATGCAAGGGTCGTGGGTAGGTCCTAAAATCCCTTTGATAGGGGAGCATTTAGCGTGGGATCTAGCCATCACATTATACCTTATCCCTCAAATACAACAATTGAGTACCGATGTAGTTATTTATTTCAAATGCTACAATACTTAGAAGAATTACCCTAGACTTTAGGTAATTGGTACGGTTGTAGTTCGACACTACACCATAGTACTATTTCATTTTCCCATTACATTCACTTCGTGAACATTCACACGACGCACGGTAATGTAGAAACTATCTTTTTTTGGTTAATGATAGTCAGACTTGGGAAAATACACACTCTTACAAGAGACACACACAGACACTAGATGTCTTGGTAGAAGGCTACATATAGATCAGTTAAGTCTTGGTAGAAGACTCCCTGTTATAATAGTTGGAATCATAGGGATTTCTAGGGTTTTTCAAACGTTTACAGTTGTTTTACTAACATTTTCATACTTACAATTCATATACACTTTTAATACTTACAGTTCATATACATTTTTAATACTTACAATCCATACACCTACAAATACTTACTTACAAATTAAGACACTAAAATACTTATGATCTCGCAAGATCCAAAGCTGATACTCGCCTTCAAAATTACTTGTATCCTCAGGTCATCAATAGATAGGTACCGATGCAAGGTTTAGAGAAGATGGAGGTCGTTCAAGACTCATCTTTCATTTTGATTTATGCTTTAGTGTCTATTATAATTTAACAGAACACACTTGTATAATAATTATATTATTAATGCAATGGATGATGTTGTTGATTGTTTTACTACTTTTCATTGTTGTGATATTGTACATGATGTCCTCCGCCCCAGAACGTTTCCGCTGTTCAATGGTTTTGGGGTGTGACAATTACTAAAGTCAATCACAAAGTTTTCTAGTGGTTGTACCTTTATTGTGGATCTTGGGTCATACTTTATGTCATATGTACTGAGCTTCACCAACCATTTAGCCATCTTTTCCTGACATCTATAACATTCTTAATTGGATAATTAGTTTTTACATGTATGGTAAGAGTCTCAAAATAATGTATGAACTTAGTAGAAGCTTTAATTAGTTAAAGTATTATATTTTTTACATAAGAATACATGGTCTCAACATCTAGGAGACTTTTACTTAAATATTAAATGGGAGGTTGGTCCCCGTCAATATCGTTGGCCAAAAACGCACCTATAACATTCGAGGATACTGAGAGATATTGGTGTTGGATATAGTGTCTAAGTCCATAACTACATTTGGTATGTACTTGACCCGACCCTACATGGTCCATTTGGGTTGCATGGCTTCATGCACTTGGATAGACTAAATGAGAGAAATAAGACACTTATGGTTTATTAATATATTATAAGTTATAATATATTAATAATAAGAATAATAGTATTTAGTTAGTATTGATCAATAACTAATTTAGAATTAATTATGTGATCAAAAGAAGACTGATTAAATATATGGGTTGATTGTGTCAATTATCCATAACTTATATAGTGTGCCAAGGCTCCATGGATTATCAAGTTGGGTTAAACCCATAAGATTCTCCATGAGAGTCACATAACCCATGGGTCATGGAAATGAAAGGTCATGACAATTAGGGTTTACATGGTGTAACCCTAATTGTGACATACTATGTAAAGGTTATTCTATTCACCAATATCGCCCACAGGAGTGAAACAAAGAGGGCAAACCGATTTTGCAAGTGTTCTTATTCTCTTAGAGTTTTTTTCCAAGTGTACTTGGTGTTATGTGAGACATTTGAGGCATCACACTTGAGGTGCTAGGCTCACAAGGTTTCAAAGGAGTGCAAGCTACAAAGAGGTATGTAATTCTTACTAACTATTAGTTCCAAACTGTTGAGCCGACTGAAGAGTCCATACCTCTGAGGCGTTCCACCAGAGTTAGGAATGCACCTGAGCATTATTATGGTTTCCATATTACTGCAGAAGGTGATACACTTATCAGTGATAATACATTGATAAATCTGGAAGATCCTAATAGCTACACGGAAGCCATGGCAGGCCCTGAGTCTGCTAAATGGAAAGAGGCTACGGATAGCGAGATACAATCCATGTATGCCAATCAAGTTTGGAACTTGGTTGATAATGTACCAGGTCATAAGACAGTAGGGTGCAAATGGATCTTCAAGAAGAAGACTGACATGGATGGTAATGTACACACTTATAAGGCACGACTGGTTGCAAAGGGTTATTCACAAACTCCAGGAGTTGATTATGATGAGACCTTTGCACCAGTGGCCAAGATTAAGTCTATTAGGTTTCTGTTAGCCATTGCTGCCTTTCATGACTATGAAATATGGCAAATGGATGTCAAAACCACTTTCCTTAATGGAAAGTTGGCTGAAGATGTTTACATGGTTCAGCCAGAGGGTTTTGTAAGTACAGAATACCCTAATAGGGTATGTAAGCTTTAAAAATCCATATATGGATTGAAATAAGCACCTCACAGATGGAATCTTTGCTTCGATGAGAAAGTCAAAGAGTTTGGCTTTTCGAGATGTGAAGATGAATCTTGTATATAGGATAAGGCTAGTGGGAGTATAGTTAGTTTTTTGGTACTGTATGTGGATGACATACTGCTCATAGGAAATGACATCCCAACCTTGCAGGAAGTGAAATCCTGCCTTGGGAAGTGTTTCACTATGAAAGACCTAAGAGAAGCTGCCTATATCATCGGGATAAAGATTTTAAGAAACATGAGTAAAAGACTAATTGGACTTAGTCAGAGTACTTAATTGGATAAAGTGCTGAAGAGGTTCAGTATGGAAAATTCCAAGAAAGGAGATTTACCTATTCAGTGTAATGCCAGACTGATTAGAACTCAGAGCCCGAGTACAGATGAAGAGATAGCTGAGATGAGTCGAATCACATATGCTTCCGCTATAGGCTCGATCATGTATGCAATGAATTGTACTCGTCCTGATGTTGCTTTTGCTTTAAGCATGGTTAGCATATATCAGAGTAATCCTGGCAAGGCTCACTGGACTGAAGTAAAGAATATTCTCAAGTATATGCGTAGGACTAAGGACTGGGTCCTTACCATTGGTGGGAGTGATGACTTGAAAGTAGCAGGGTATAGTGATGCTAGCTTTTAGACTGATAGGGATAATTTACGCTCTCAGTCGGGCTGGGTCTTTACCCTAAATACAGGGGCAATTACTTGGAAAAGTTCCAAGCAAGATACAATGGCTGATTCCACTTGTGAATTAGAGTATATACCAGCAAGTGAAGCAGCAAAGGAGGCTATATGACTAAGGAACTTCATCGGAGACCTTGGAGTTGTACCAACTATTAAGGAGCCCACAGAAATTTTCTGTGATAGTGAAAGTGCATTTGCCTTAGCAAAGGAACCAAGGGATCATGGGAGATCTAGGCACATCGACAAAAAATATCATTTCTTTAGACATCGAATAGAAGAAGGAATCCTCGTGGCAAAGTGGGTATCATCAGATGAGAACCCGAAAGATCACCTCACGAAGGGACTGAGTAGGGATAAGCATCTTCAGCATGCTAGGAGCATAGGGCTGAGAGATGATATTAGTTTTTAGAAGTTAGATAATTTTGAAATATGTAAAATGTAATTGACATTTGATGATAAATAAAAGTTGTTATTTATGAGTAAAGTGTTGCTATCTCTTGTCAATCATTTACTAGTGTTTCTTTTTGCATGTTTTGACTTTCAGAATAATTATGTTATGGTAAATATATCATATTATTTAAATTCTCCATAGTCAATCATATGTTGGAAGTACATATGAATCAAGACTATAATGGGTTGGTTTGTAGAGGTCCAAGATGTTGGACAAAGGAGGCTACAACAATCATGAGTGCTCATAAGTTCTGAGTATTGGATTCAACCCATGCTTACTGGTATCACTTCATGAAATCTATCTCGAGTGATCGTGAGACAGTAATATCATATAAGTCTTCAAACCTAGACATATGATTTGTTACCTATGATTTGGTTATGCATTGATTGTACGTAAATACATTGGTAACTCAATGTTATAAAACGTACCTTTGTGTGTAATTGAAGAAGTAGTAGAGAAAACATATGAGTCGAAGTTTATCTGTTCCTTCTTAGATTAGAAGTGATATCTAGGCCCGTCGATGATTTTGTTTTGACCCATGTATCAGGCCTGGTAAGAACAAAATTGATGTGTTCAAGTAAGTTCTATGTCAAACAAATCAGAAATTGGGAAACAACTGCTAGACAATAGAAAGACATTGTTCCATGTGTCTGTCCGGATGATATCTAGAACAGAGGATTATATAATGACTTACCTAAAATGGCACTCCATCATTTTCTGAGTTCCGAGAGACCTTGAAAGAGCTACGATTGCTGATCGGTTCCTGAAGTCATACTTGCAACTATAGTTATTAAACTTATCCAAGTGGGAGACTGTTGGATATAGTGTCTAACTCCCTAACTGTATTTGGTATGTACTTGACCCGACCCGACATGGTCCATTTGGGTTGCATGGCATCATGCACTTGGATAGACTAAATGAGAGAAATAAGACACTTATGGTTTATTAATATATTATAAGTTCTAATATATTAATAATAAGAATAGTAATATTTAGTTAGTATTGATCAATAATTAATTTAGAATTAATTATGTGATCAAAAGAAGACTAATTAAATATATGGGTTGATTGTGTCAATCATCTATAACTTATATAGTGGGCCAAGGCGCCATGGATTATCAAGTTGGGTTAAACCCATAAGATGATCCATGGATGCTCCATGGGAGTTACATAACCCATGGGTCATGGAAATGAAAGGTCATGACAATTAGGGTTTACATGGTGTAACCCCAATTGTGACACACTATATAAAGGTTATTCTATTCACCAAAATCGGCCACTAGAGTGAAACAAAGAGGGTAAACCGATTTTTCAAGTGTTCTTATTCTCTTAGAGTTTTTTTCCAAGTGTACTTGGTGTTGTGTGAGACATTTGAGGCATCACACTTGAGGTGCTAGGCTCACAAAGTTTCAAAGGAGTCCAAGCTACAAAGAGGTATGTAATTCTTACTAACTATTAAAATTTGAAAGATCCCCATGTATGCTAGATAGATTTATGAACCTTGGAAAATCATTTTGCATGTATCTTAATCAAACATAGATCCAAGATTTCTAGGGTTGCATGTACACCATAGGAGTGTTAGAATGCTCAAAACCCAACAATTGGAGGAGTGGCTCTCTATCTAATGGTTTTACTAATAGGGTGCTGAACTGAAGTATTTTTAATTTCCTGGAAGGCATTTTTGTATTCCTTAGTCCATTAGAACTTCTTGTTTTTCTTTAGGATGTCAAAGAAAGGTTTGCACCTCTCCGAGGTTCTTGAAATGAACCTATTTAGAGCTTATACTCTTTTGGGCAGCCTTTGGATATCATTGGTCGTAGTTAGGGATCTCATATCAATTATGGCTTTGACCTATTCAGGGCTTGCTTCTATCCCCCTCTTGGTGACCATATATCTATTAAACTATCCTACCTTCATTCCAAAGTAACATTTGGATGGATTTAGCTTCATGTTGCAATCATCTAAAATGTTGAAGGCTCGTTGAAAACCCCTGTGTTGATCTACAACTCTTTTAGACTTGACCACCATTTCATCATTGTAGATTTCCATGGTGTCTCCCAGTTTGTCCTTAAACATTTCATTCACTAGTATTTTGTATATCTCCCCTACATTTTTAAGACCATAAGGCATGGAATATATCAATATATACTAATAGGGTTCAAGAAGGCAATATCCTCTATTTTAGACGGTTCCATTTGTATTTGTTGGAACTTGGCTGAATCGTCCATGAATGTTAGTAGGTTATGTGCTGCTACGACATCTATCATCAAGTCTATATGTGGTAAAGGGAAAGGATTCTCTTGGCAGGCCTTACTGAGATCCGTTTAATGAACACAAAATATTCATTTTCCATTCTTCTTTTGGACCACCACTATGTTGGCTAGCCATATTGGGAACTTTACCTCCTTAATCATCCCCATCTTAAGAAGCTTGTCAACTTCGTCTTGAATGATTTGGTTTCTCTTGGGTGTGAATTTACTTATTTATTAATGTATAAGACTGAAAGAGGGATCTATGTTAAGTTTATGTGTTATAATTCTCTATTTATATTTGTCATATCCTCGTGTTTCCATGCAAAAGTTTTATTTCTATCCTTTACAAACTTTCTTAGTTCTTGCTTGATTTGTTCTATTATTGAGAATGCTATGAGGAATTTGGCTTCATGATCCTTAACGGTTAAGGGCACTTATTTTATGTCTTGTTCTCTTGCTTCTACCGCACCTCGTTCCGTCTACTTTAATTGTTATGTTTGTCATGGTGTCGTTAAAGGCTTCATCGAGGTTTTGTAGCACTGTTTAGATTCTTGCTGATCCCCAGCGATCTTCACTTTCCCCTATAGGGTAGGCATGTTGATGCATTGGTGGTATGTTAACATAAATGCTTTCATGTCATGGATCCATGGTGTACCTAATATGACATTACAGGAGGGCAAAGCATCAATATCACAAAAACATTGCATGGAATTTACCCCTTCAATGTTGATGGGTAGCTTGATTTCTCTAATGTTGGCTCTTTGTTTCACCACTGAATCCTATTAGGTCTAAGGATCTCTTTATTCTTATAAATTTTGGGATGTTCATGCTTGTTAGAGCATCTAAAAGTATGATGTTCACTGATGATCCTCCATCTACCAGGTCCTTTTGATGATTGATTAGCGATATATAGAGTGATCACCAACCCATCATGATAAGGATCCTGGATGTTTTTCTCTATCTTGTTCATCAAAGATGATATCCTTGCTATTCGTTACCGATATGTTCTCTTGGGGTCTTTCTTCTCTTTCTGTCTTGGATACTTTGGTGTGTCTTTTAGCTGCAGAATAAGAAGTTCCACAAAATTCAGATCCTCCAGAAATTACATTGACTACCTTGGAATGAGAGGGAGGGGATCTTGGCTTTTCTAGGATCTTTGTAAGAGCCTGCTATTTTTCCTTGGACCTTTTTTTCTTTTTAGGATCTCTTTGAGATATTTGTTACTTAGGAGATAACTAATCTCCATCCTTAGGGCTATGTAGTCCTTAATATTATCAACGAAATCCTCATGATATGCACACAACTTGGAATTGTCTTTAAATTCGTTTGAGTTCTCTCTTTTTCTAGGCCATCATTCTTTGTCACCAAGATCCTGCATGGCAAATATTAGAACTAAAATAGCCACAAAAACAGCAATAATCAGTAATCTTGGGGAATTCATCTTCTTCCCCTTCATCATTAAGAGTATTGACTCTATGGTGACCATGTTTAGAATATGTTTTGGTCTTTTAGGATCATTAGGTTGAGGATTCAAACTTCCTGTTTA
Source organism: Lactuca saligna (assembly GCF_052625555.1). Taxonomy (NCBI): domain Eukaryota; kingdom Viridiplantae; phylum Streptophyta; class Magnoliopsida; order Asterales; family Asteraceae; genus Lactuca; species Lactuca saligna. The sequence goes on along the minus strand of NC_136420.1, from coordinate 261,865,541 downwards.
GGTTTTCATAAGAACTAGGTGTATTGGCTCTCTTTTTAATTTCTTAGTTCACTTCTAATTTGATTAATCTTATTGCTCCGGTCCTTGCTTCATCCATTCTTTTGAACGGAGTCATTACCAGGTGTTTGTAGAATGGGGAATGCTTATTTAGGCACATATTAAAGGCCTCCATGGCAGTGTCCATGTCTATGTTTGGTATGTTTAGCGCTTCTCTTCCAAACCTGCTTCCCGGACTACCTGATAGAGATTACTAGTGAACCATTCAAATATTCTATTATAATAAAATTGATTATTGAAGAGGTTAACTAGGTGAGAAAAGGAGGTGATAGAGTAGGGAGGAACATTAAACATGCTTCTTTTAAATGTGGCAGAACGGGAATTCTCAACATTCTATCTCAATATTGTGCGATATGCTCTTCAGGATCCGTGGTTCCATCGTAAGGCTTCATGCTAGGGGTTTGGGAGCGTAATGGAACTTTAGTGTCGACTATGGAGGGGATAAATCTCGAGATCCTGTGACTGGTGGGGATGCTTAAGATATAGGTTGGACCACCCCAGGTACGCTTGAGATCATATATCTTAGTTGTTGGAGTTCTTTTGGTATAAATGGACCAAAGCCTGCATCAAGATCCATAGAGTTAGTATTGATAGTGTTAATGTTAAATAAGTTACCAATATTTCTATTATTAGGGATATTGAAGGCCTCATTAAGATCCTAGGTCACAAGAGTTTGGATGTTTGGATCGCTAGCCTGGTTGGGACAACAATAGACACTGGAGCTGTTGATTCTAGAGGTTTTCCCAAGGATCCTGTATTGGAAGTTTAAGATCTTTGGTTTCAATATTGAGGGTTTCACTTCCTAGGGTTTACAGATATCTGCCCTTATCCTTTCCGCTTCCTGAAGCAGTGTTTTATGGTCTTCTTGCTGTTGTGCCATCTGCTACGTCAACATCTTCATCATGTAGAAGATTTCGTTATTAGAGACCAGGGTATGAGGATGTTAGGGTCCTAGGGATCTTGGAACGACCAGAGGGGTGTTCTTCTTCATGAAATTTAGATTTTTTTCCTTTGATCAAGGAGCCCGCTTGAAGGAGGTGGATGATTATGAACACCATGTCCCCATGGTAAGCTGCAAATTGTTTTGGTCAAACAATAATAAAATGAATATCAACCAAAGTGAATGAGAGGCTGTGGTGTTATACTTGAAGTGATTATCAAATTGAGAACAAAATTGCACAGATGGTTTACAAGGAAAGCTGTTGATCCTTGCTAGGATCTCTGACACAAAAACTTGGGAGGTGATAATGATCACCTTCCTTGTTAAGTATGAGAACAAGTACAATTGTTGCAATAAGTCTAGGTTTGTGTAGTGTACACACTACATGTGTATTTATAGTCAAGTCTAAGAAACCAAAAGTCTGATATTTTTGAGATCCTCTCGAATAAATATGAACATGTTGGTTTGACTTGGTATTCCTAGGACTTTTTCCGGATTAAAATTTTTCTTTGACACCTGAATATATTCCAGGATCCTAACTAATATTTTTTTTATTTATAACGGACACATATTCTCCTGTCTTGCTCACATGTGCAGAATTAACTAGTCAAAGTCATACACACAACGGATAGACGTTAGAACTATGTAAAACACCCGGAGGACCAAGTCATGCAAACGACTGAAATTCTCAACATTTTAGTTGTAAGGTATTAACTATATAAGGCACTTGCACTCGTAACACTAAACATGATCATGTGACAGAATACTATCACTTGTACTCACACCCATTCCATTTTCTCTATAATTTTGATTTCAATTAACAAGAACATCAAGACAGGTGATCATTATTACTTACCAAGGTTTTATGCCAGAGATTCTAACAAGGATCAAGGGATTTCCTTGTAAATGATTTGAATTTCTTTGATTCATTTTACTTATTTGCATTACATTGAACATGCCAAAGATTCTAACAAGGACCCAAGAATTAGAGTGGGGTGAGTTATTAGAAATGATAGTGTAAATACCTGCATGGTTGGGTTTGACTTTCCCATCCTTCACATCCTGCTGGTACTTTGGGCAGTTTCGCTTCCAATGAGCTTTTTCATGGCAATAGAAGCATTCAGCCTCTTTTGGGTCAGAAGAAGGAGTAATGAAACCTTTCTTGGTTCCACTTGAAGAAGAGCCATCAAGGGTCCGAGCCTTGGTACCCTTCGAAGATCTCTTTCTCTTCCTCCCTCGACTTTTCCCGATTGGCAAAACCGGAGTTGAGTTTGGAGTAGGAGTGATAGCAACCGACTTCCCCTTAAGACCTGATTCTGCATTCGTGAGAAGTCCCTGAAGTTTGCTGAGTGTGACCTCTTCCTTATTCATGTGATATGTCATGTGGAATTGATCATAGCACGATGGTAAGGAGCACAAAATTATATCTATTGCAAGCTCCTTAGGGAAGTTCACATTAAGCTTCAGCAATCGATCCACATACCTTTGCATTTTCTGCATGTGGCTCGTGATGGAATCCCCGTCCTTCATCCTGGTTGTTATCATGGAGCAGATGATTTCGTACCTCTCTTGTCGTATACTTTGATGGTACCTTTCCATCAAATCTTGGTGCATTTCATAAGGGTAGAAATCCTCATAGGACTTTTGGAGTTCTGCTGTCATTGTGGCCATCATGATGCATGCTACTTTCGTAGCATCCCTTTCATGTGCCTGAAAGTCAGCGATCTCCTGAGGAGTTGCAGTGGTCTCATCAATCTCCTTAAGCTCCTTGTCAAGGACATATTCTTTGTCCTCGTAGCGGGTAATCATCCTGATGTTTCTGATCCATTCATTGAAGTTGGATCCATCAAAGGTGACTTTCCCACACAAACTCATAAGAGTAAAGGAGCCATTAGGATTCGAGCCAGCAACATTATTTGAAGACATCTGAAAGAGGAGAACAAGTTTAGTATAGATTTAAGAGAGTTCTTAATAAAACACCCAAATGTAATATTAAGGCTAGGATCCAATCACAATATAATATAACTTAAAAGAGGTATGCCGTAATCTAAGCTATACCATATTTGAAAGGTAGGTGAATGACGATTCACCAATTTCCACCACGAAAACCGAAATATTAGATATTAGGTTTTATGATTGGTTCTTAGAAATTCCTAGATTCTTTGAGATTCAATGAACTTTTCAAAGGCATGTTTCAATCTTGAGAGTGCCCTCCAAGTTTTGTGACTGGGATACCGAGGATCACAAAATGAGGTGTGAAGTAACCATGCAAATCACTTGGTACCCTTAAAGTTTATCACTCAATCGATGTGCCGGTAAACCACACACGCTCCACCGATACTATAATAAACCTTAAGCACCCTTTACCTACCTTGTTAAGTCCACGTTAGTGTGCCGGTTAACCACACACGCTCCACCAACGACTTAGACAAAGTGTAAAGTGTAATTTCATGGCTAAGCACCTTATTCACATTTTCCTAAAGTAACTAAGATTGGGAATTTAATAAAACATTTAGTTACTTTATAATATTCATCATACTTTGAATGAGAATTTATAAGTCCTTGTCTTACCCGTTCGGCTAACGACCCTCCACCAATCAAGCAAGCGGTGGGTGAGAGTAGACACCCATTAAGTCACCATTTTATAGTCAACAACCTTATACCCACCTTATAGACCGGCTTCGTGAGTGAGGCGTACTAGCGGTAAGACGACTTTATTCTTATACATATATATATATATATATATATATATATATATATATATATATATATATATATATATATATATATATAATTATTAAATCATCATAATATAAGTATAAGGGTTGAATTTTAACTTTTAAAATTCTAGGGGTTGGAACTAAAGTTTTAACTTAACTTTACTTGTTCCAAAACTTGAGGGCAAGTTTTGTAACTTTCAAAACTTTTCATTTCTTGTAACTTATGAGTTTAATAGAGTAATAAAATGAAGACTCTTCATTTTTCTAACTCTTGTGTTCTTTTTAATGGTTTTAATTCAAGTGTGACTCTTGGTTTTCCATAACTTGAGGACAAGTTATGGACTCCATTAAAACACATTATGATCAAGAATTAATCTACCACATAGATTACAAATAATTCCTATGATCATCTAAAACATCATAAGAACAAGAACATGAATATGAACACAATCAAAAATTACATTTAAAACTTTGTAATTTTGATAACTAGTTGTTGTGAATGAATTAGAAAGAACATTACACCATCAAAACAAGTTTTCAAGTACCAAAACAGTTTAGGGTAATGTTTCTAGTCCATTTCCAGCAACTAAAATCGAAATTCTGCAATCAGTCGATCCTACTCGCCGAGTGCATTAATTTACTCGCCGAGTTGGTTGAAGATACACGTGAACTCGACGAGTCCCCCCTATAGACTCGACAAGTCCACTCGTAGACAGCAAGATTTTCGACTTTTTTTCAACTTTTAAGCACAAATAAAAAGCAAACAAGCCTAGGCTCTGATACCACTGATGGGTTTTGAGCATTCTAACACTTCCTAAGTGTACATGCAACCCTAATAACCTTGGATCTATGTTTGTTTAATTATCATGCAAAGTTGAATTCCAAGGTTATATTCCTATGTAGCATAGATGGGGAACAATTTTAACTTGAATTATAGATAGAATAACTTACCTTGTTGTTGTTTGTGTTCCTTGAAACCTTGTGAGCCTAGCACCCCAAGTGTGATGCCTCAAATGCTTCACACAACACCAAATGCTCTTGGAAGAACTTATGAGAGAACACACACTTCTTGAAATCGGCCAAGCCCTCTTGTTTCCGTGGTGTCCCGATTTTGGTGGAGAACATGTTTATTATATAGTGTTGACACATCTAGGGTTAAACCCTAATGTGTTATGACTCTTCATTTCCATGACCCATGGGTTTGTAGCTCCCATGGAGCATCCTATGGGTGGAACCTAACTTGATAATCCATGGAGCCTCTTAGCCCACTATACAAGATATGGATGATTTACATAATCAACCCATATATTTAATTAGTTATCTTTTGATCACATAATTAATTCTAAATTAATTCTTGATCAAACTAATCAAATAATATTATTAATATATTAGAACTTATAATATATTAATAATCTCCAAGTGATATTTCTCTCATTTAGTCTATCCAATTGCATGGTGCCATGCAACCCAAATGGACCATGCCGGGTCGGGTCAAGTACATACCAGAAATAGTTATGGACTTAGACACCTTATCCAACAATGATGTCCTACAACAAAATATTTGCTATAATGATGAGATTGGAGTGAAAGGTCACCCAACATCAGGAGGATAATAGGACACTCAGTGATCCCGAACTCCGGTCTTAGAACCGAAGATCCTGAACTTCGACCACCCAGGATCCTCGAGATCTTTTGTGAGATTCAGGATCCCAACGAAACCTTTGTTACTCCCAATAACAGGAATCCTGGTAAGTCTAACACTAATAATAATTTTACAATTAAATCGATGGATCTTGACACAGGTTTGAGCCCGTTCATGGCCAAGGAATTACAACATATCAGACAAATGATCTCAATCGTGCCCAGAATAGTTTAGTTGGTGCCAAAAGCATCTCCCACAAGTCACATGATCTCTAGATTCATCCCAGCGATAGATGAAAATGATGTTAGAAAATGCTTCCATACTTCCATCATGAAGCGATAAGATAGAACCATGGATCCTAAGGAGCACGTGGCACAATATAGGGAGAGGATGGAAATTATTCCCATTGCAAAACATTTGAAAAAAGCCTGCTTATGCAAGGGCTCACATGATTAACTCTAAAATGGTTCCTTAATGATCCTCCTTATTCAATCATGTCAGTTGCTCAATTAATTAATTTATTTAATAACCAGTTCTCTTGTAGCAGGACATTCGAAAAGATCACTAGTGATCTCTATCGAGTGGTTCAGGATCCTTAGGAATCCCTCAGGACTTTTTGTGAATAGGATTGGCAGAGAAGCCTTGATTAACCCTAATATCGACATGTCAATTGTAGTCGAAGCCTTCAAAATGGGCTTAAAGAATTCTCTCTTCTACGAGGATCCCATAATGAACCCATGTAGGAGATTGGACAAAGTCTGAAGTAGGGCATTGAGATTCATCAGACTGGAAGAAGACAAGGAGATTGAGAAAAGGAGCAATCCCCCATCTTCATAGAACTATCCCAATAGGAAGGCTAAATCCTCATCCCAAAGACCCTATAAGTCAAAGCCTTACTCCAAATCCAACCATCATATGGTTAATGCCCTTGAAAATAAGGGGAGGATGAAGATTTCCCTAAAATTACTTATTATTCTTTTTCTGTGGATATTTCAGGTGTAATCTTTGCCATTCAGGATCTTGGAGACAAAGCTAGATGGCTAAGGAAATCAGAAATATCCACTGCTTGGAAGGATAAGTCCAAATGGTGTGCATATCATGAGGACTTTGTTCACGTCATAGAGGATTTCATAGCTCTCAGAAAGGAAATCGGCTACCTTCTGGGCAAAGGATATTTTAAAGAGATCCTTAGGAGAAGAAGAGAAAATCCAAATAAAAAGACCAGGCTCCTAAGATGATCTTCGAAAGACCAGGATCCCCCCGGATGAGGCTAAGGTCATCAACATGATCTTTGGACGGTCTGGCACCTCCTACTCTACAATAAAAAGGCATCCCATGGTTTCCAAAATGGAAAAAGAAAAATTACCATGAAAAAACACAACGATCACCAAACACAAGGATTCTCTTTAAATTACCAACCTCTATGTTAGAAGGATGCTCGTTGATAGAGGATCCTCATTTAACATCATACTCCTAGATGCACTAAAAAGAATAAACATCTCAGAGTCTAAGATAGCCACAAGATCCTCAGTACTGATCAGCTTCAGCAAAGAAACTAAACACACCATTGGCGAGATAAATCTACCAATCTACATAGAGGGAGTAAATTATGTTCAATATTTTTGTGTAATTGATACAATATCTTCTTATAATGTCATATTAGGTAAGCCATGGATCCATGAAATGAAAGCCATCCCATCAACGTACCATCAATCCGTGAAGATGCCTACCTCATGGGGGACAATGAAAATCGTAAGAGACCAAAAAGAACCCAGGGAATACTACAAGATCTCAATGAAATCCTCAACAATACCATAGGATCCTTAATGCCTGAAGCCAAAATTCTCATAGAACCTTGAGGATCCTGAAGCCAAAATTCTCATAGGATCCTTAATGCCTGAACAAGTCGAACAAGATCTTGTAATATTCCTCAAAGCCAGAAGAAAAATGTTTGAATGGAAACATGAGGACATGATAGGTATCGAAAAAAGCATAATAACACATAAGCTTAACATTGACCCATATTTCAGGCCAATACACCAAAAGAGAAGAAAATTTTAAACCCAAGAGAAACCAAGTTATACAAGAAGAAGTAGAAAAACTTCTCAAAATAGGCATGATCAAGGATCTGATGTTCTCAAGATGGCTAGCTAATGTATTCATGGTACAAAAGAAGAACGGTAAATGGATAGTGTGTGCAGACTATATGGATATTAACAAGGCTTGTCTCAAGGATCCTTTCCTTTTTCCACACATTGATTCAATGATAGACGCAACAATGGGCCACAAGTTACCGACATTAATGGAAAATATCAGCAGGAATCTATCAAATCCAAATGGAACCCTCTGACCAAGAGGATACAACATTGATAACCCCAACATGTATTTATTGTTACACTGCTATGCCATTTGGTCTAAAAAAGTGTAAGAGAAACATACCATAGGTTAGTGAACAAGATGTTCAAGTAAAAGATAGGGGACACAATGGAATTCTACATTGATGACATGGTGGTCAAGTCCAAAAAGCTAAAGACCACCTCAAGGATGTTGAAAAAGCCTTCTACATCCTAGACCAATACAACATGAAGTTGAATCTCTCCAAATGCCACTTTGGGATGAGATTAGGTAAGTTGCTAGGATACAAGGTAACTAAAAGAGGAATCGAAGCTTGCCCGGAATAAATCAAGGCCATCCTTGACCTAAAATCACCATACTCGATGAAGGATATCCAGAGATTAACAGGAAGAGTGGCAGCATTAAACAGGTTCATCTCAAGATCCTCAGAAAGATGCAAGCCTTTCTACAACATGTTGAAGAAGAACAAGCGAGAAATACTTAACCTCTTGGTATTCTCAAACGCGGTGAGCGTTGTACTAGCTAAGGATATCGATTGGAACCAATATCCCATATACTATGTACGTAAGAGTCTTCTAGATCCTGAGACCAGGTACTCTCACCTCGAAAAACATATACTTGAATTAGTAACATCTTCTACTAAATTAAGTTATTATTTTGAAACGCACACTATGATTGTACTAACTATCCAATTAAGAATTTTATGAGAAAACTAGAAATGGTAGGAAGAATGGTGAAATGGTCTGTGAAGCTATGCACGTATGACATAAAGTACGAACGAAGATCTGCCATAAAGTCTCAAGCATTAGCATATTTTGTGGCTGAATTTAGTGATGTTGTAAGAGTTAAAGTCGAAATAGAAGCCAAACAACTTATAGAAGAGGAAAACTTGGGAATATGTACATTGTTAATAGATGGAGCATTTAACCAAAAAGGAACTGGCTTAGGGATCATACTAAAATTGCAACAGGGGGACATCCTACCCCAGACAATAGTTGTGAATTAATTGCAACTAACATCAAAGAAGAATATGAGGCACTAATCATGGGACTACAATAAGCCAACGATCTTTGAATCAAGGATCTTCATGTATTCGTCAATTCTTTACTACTAACTAACCATTTTAATGGATCCTATGTAGTAAAAGGAGAAAATCTAGATCTATATCTCCTAATCCTGGCCTTAGAATTCGAAACATTCAGCCTAAACTAGGTTCCTAGATAAGACAATGCTGAGGAAGATGCTCTAGGCAATCTAGGATCCTCCTTGAGGATCCCGATGGAATCCAAGATCCCGGTAATCCATATATTAGTCCTTGCAATCAAGGATCCCACTAAGAAACTTAAATACTCTCATGACCATGGGGGATCTACTAACGTTTCGATGATCAAAGATCCTAACTCAATGGTCCCACATTAGGATCCCAACATCCATGATCCTTCCCCGAATTTAGAATTCTACATCCAACCCATCATGGAGTATCTCCAGAATGGAACAATCCCTAAGGAAGAAACAAGAAAATAGCATTCGAAACAAGGATCTCAAGGTTTGTTCTAATCCAAGGTAAGTTGTATAAAATATATGTGGCAGGACCATACCTCAGGTGTTTAGAAGATCATGAAGCTATTGAGGTACTGTAGGACATTCACGAAGGGGACTATGCAACCACAGTGAGGGTAGATCCTTATGTTCCAAAGCATTAAAATATGATACTACTGGCCAACAATGAAGAAAGACTGATTTCTCTATGTACAAAAATGTGATGCTTGTCAAAGAAATAGCAACATCCTGCACCAACCCGGGGAACCCCTACATGCTATCATATCCCCTTGGCCATTCATGAAGTACAAAATGTATATAGTAGGAAAGAAACCAATAACCCCTGGAGGAAAAGTCTTCATGCTAGTGATGACTGGCTATTTCTCAAAGTGGATAAAAGCTGAAGCCTATGTGCAAATAAGGGACAAAGAAGTAGTCTCCTTTATCAAACATAACATCTTGACCAGATTCTGGATCCTTGCTGAAATTATATGCCACAATGGATCCCGATTAATAAGAAAAAGAACGAAGGATTTTTGCACAAGTTGGGGAATCAAGATAGTGATTTTTACTCGTATCCACCCTTAAGTCGCTGGCCAAGCAGAGTCCAGTAACAAAGTTATAGTAAACAAATTTAAGAAAAGGTTGAATGGGAAGAAAGGAAGATGGGAGGAAGAGCTTCCTTTCGTATTATGGGTGGATAGAACCAGTTATAAGATACCTATTGGCCAAACTCCCTACTCATTAGTGTTTGGAATGGAAGCAATAATCCCCACCGAAGTAGTGATCCCCACAACAAGATATCTACTCCAAAACCAAGAGAACAAAAACAGGATCTTGGCCTTGGATCTCAAAAACATAGATGAATTTAGGAATCTCGCCAAGAACTGTATTGCTGCTCATCATCAAAGGATCACAAGAGCATGCAACAAAAAGATAAGGATCAGGAGATTCTGAGTAGAAGACTTGGTACTAAGAAATTTTTTCCAAAATACCAAGGATCCTAGTGTAGGAAAACTAGCTCCCAAATGGGAGGGACCATACCTAATAGATGCTGAAGCAGGTAAAGGAGCATATTGGTTGGCCACCTTAGATGGAGATGTCTTACCATGATCCTGGAACATGATACATCTCAAAGGTAATTTTTTGTAGGTAAGGTTAGTCATTTCTTGATACACTCAATGTACGCATGTAACTTACCCTTTATCCTTCGCTTTTCATTATTTGTTTTCTTCAAATATCGTTACTAACTTAAGCATCGGAGGGCAGTTAGCCAGGCTAACGGTAACCCATAACTAACGTTTGTTGCATGTAAACAATCAAGAACTTGCCACTTAAGGATGCTGATCTGTGAGGATCCTGTCATTTAAGGATATTGATTTCAAAGGATTTTGACTTCCAAGAATCTTGAACATGCAAACTTTCTAGGCTCCTGATGCCTAAGGGGCCATTGAGAACCCCTTAAATAAAAGACATATGGTAATTCACAATATGAATCTCCTAACAACATATACTAATCATCTCTCCTACGAATAAGGGTACTTAATCCCCTTTAAGGTTTAAAGAGTCAATTACCTCTTTCACACGAGTTAAGGTTTATACACCTCGCTTGGACACACGATGTCTGTCACACCCCAAAACCAGGAACGGCGGAAACGTTCTGGGGCGGAGGACGTCATGTATAATATCAACAACAATGTAAAGTAGTAAACAAGCAACAACATCATCCATTGCATTAATAATATAATTATTATACAAATGTGTTCTGTCGAATTTTGATAAACACTAAATGATAAATCAAAACGAAAGATAAGTCTTGTACAAGCACCATCTTCCTTTCTCCTTCCATCGGTACCTGTCTATGATGACCTGAGGATACAAGAAATTTTGAAAGCGAGTATCAGCTTTGAAGCTGGTGAGATCATAAGTATTAATGTGTCTTAATTTGTAAAACTTATAATTTTTAAGACTTGACATTGTTCTGAAAGAAAGCTCGTATAAGTATAAAAATGTTTGTAGAACAACTGTAAATGTTTGAAAAACCCTAAAAATCCCTATGATTCCTATTAGTAACAAAAGGAGTCTTCTACCAAGACTTGACTGTTCTCAATGTAATCTTCTACCAAGACATAACTGTTCTGAATGTAGTCTTCTACCAAAACCTAACTGTTTTGATTGTAGTCTTCTACCAAGACCTAACTGTGTTACTATTATTATCATTATAAGAATTTGTATCCTTTGGAACTAAGATACTTACATATAATTCACCTCATTGGTTATGTGAATGAGTCACAAAATAAAGGCAATAATACAACTAACCTGAATATTACCCTTTGGTACTAGGGTAATTATCATTGTTAACTTTAAGACATCCGTAGACGTATTCTTACCTCTGTTGCTAACAACTGGGTATAGGAATAGTTAATCCCTTAATCGTATACCTGTAATGGTACCAACCGTTGACATCCGTGGATGTACTTTTACCTCTGTAGCTAACAGAGATTTTAGGAATGTTCAATCCCACAATTGTATCCTTGGGTACTAGGATAATAAATCCAATCTATCTCATCTATTATGCGATTGAAATCACAAAGTAAAGATAAGAATGAGGGTTTTGATAACAAAGTCGATACATATAAAATGTAATAGGACTCCTCCTGATATATCTATGTAACAGTGCTCTTATAAGTATGATCATGTAAAATTAAACATGTATATGTACTTATGTAAGTGTGCTCATGTAAGTGTAATCATGTAAAAGTAAACATGTATATGTACTTATGTAAATGTGCTCATGTAAGTGTAATCATGTAAAAGTAATCATGTATATGTACTTATGTAAACGTGCTAGCTGTAATGTGTGTTCTCTCTATCTAGCAAGTATAGTAATGTACTGTAATGTTCTAGAAGGTATTCACTCATGAATGAACTGACTCATTTGTATGATATCTCGTTCTAGTAATTGTTCTAGCATCTTCTTGAACTACCCATATGGTAGCTTTCTAGTAATCTAAATGGTGCGTATGGACATGGATGTATACCCTTGCTACCCAAGGGCATAGGATGAACTGGAAGGACCTTTTATGACTATATATGTACACATGATATATATAGCTAATATTTAAACTACTTTCGGACGAATACCCAATATCCCACCAGACCACATCTCAAGGCGCGAAAAGGAAATAGGGTGGATATCCTTCCTAAGTCTTTTAAACATTTGTTATATAACTATACATATAGAGGCATGAAATTTATAATATAAAAGCATAAATAAGTTTTGTAAGACATTTGAAATATAAATATTATTTTAAGAAAAGATCGACTTGGTGTCAATCTATAAAACAATTTGAAGGCATAAGTTTAATAAAACAGTTTAAGTATAAGGAAACATTTGTTTGAAACACAGTTGTAAATAAGTTTGAAAGGTAATGTATGGAGTAAGCTGTACAATGTAAAAAGGAGTTTAAAACATATAAAATGTTTATAAAAAGTCATTTGAAGGAAATTGTTTGGTAAAACGGCTAATGAGTAGCCAAATCATTTGAGTGTTGTATATTAATCACATGTGATTGACGTAATAAGTAATATAATCCTACTTACTAATCACATGTGATTGACATAATAAGTAGCATGATTCTACTTGTATCCCCCCCATAAAACATTTAAAAAGAGTTTAAAACATTAGTTAAGGGGTATGAACTCACCTGTAGTAGGTGATTGGAATGAACTGAACGGTATAGGATGGCTAGGTGTCAAGCGAGGACTTGTGAACACACTACGATCCTAATGAACATATAATCACACATATATGCATTCAATTAGACACAAATGATTAATTGATAATGTTTAAGACATCCTAGAAATAATAAACACTTTATATAAGTGTTTCAAGCCTTAAGGATTGCATCTAAGCTATTGTGGGACAAGGTATTTGTGTTTAGGGTTTCCAAAGGACCCTATGTGAGAGTTTACTCTCTATAAACCATCACACATGGAGTTTACGGTTGTAAACTCTTGAGTTTACGGCCGTAAACTCCCAAACATGTGTGTTTGGTGTGTTTTGAAGACCCAAAGGCTTTCTAGAATTGGTCTAACTTAGTGGTTAAGTCCTTGGAAGGGTTTAGGGTCTAGAAGTACTCTAATTAGGAGTTTATGGCCTCAAGGCCATTCCCCTTAGAGTTTACGGCCGTAAACTCTAAGTAATGTGGGTTTTTGTTGCTTTCAAGCCTCTTGCACTTATGGGATATGCTCTGGACTTTTATTCCTAGCATATGAAGGTATTTGGCACACCTTAGTGCCCTTTTTAGGAGTTTAGGGCCCAAGAACCATGTCTTGGCCGTAAAATCACTTGGTTAAGTGATTTTGATGTGGTTTGGTTCTTCATTTTTGTGGGAAACAATTCCATGAGGGGGTCTAGGGCTTTAGGTGTCTTGAAGACACCCTTTTGTCCATTTCAATGGAGTTTACGGCCTAAGCTTCTCTTGGGCCATATACTCACTTTTAGTTGTGTCATTTGATGTGTTTAAGACCTTGTTCTACTTGGGGAAATAGTCTAGATACAAGCCTTTAAGTCCTATTGTCCTCAAAACACCATTTAGTGTTCGAATGTGGAGTTTACGGCCTAAGGGGGTTATGGGCCGTAAACTCCCAATTTTGGGTGGATTGTGGCTTGTTTTCTTGTCCCTAACACACTCCCATACATGTCCAAGGTAGTTTCTAAGCACGGGGGACAATCTAGGCTCGGTTTCGAGAGTTTACCGCTCAAGAACACCTTGGGAAGTAATCTCCTAAATCGGATGATTTAGCTATGTAATCTATGTTATGAACACATTTAAAGTTTTCTAACACTACTAGAAAGAGTTACTCACAATTTGGGATAAAAACCCGAAGATCCGTCAGAGAGAAAATGGCTTTTCTCTAGTTGGAAATGTGAATAATGAATGAATTTGGTTCAGAAAACTATTTATAGTCCTGAAATAGTTTGGCAGAAAATATTTCTATTCTCGGAATGGATTCTAATGATCTAGGGTAATGGAATTTACAGTGTTGCACAAAATCCTAGTGCAACCACTCTCCGAATAACCCTTTTTGGTGTAAAACCATGAAACTGCCAAACTTATATTCTAAGTCTGAATTTCACTGTAACTGATCTACTTCTATTGGATTGAAATGGTTTATTCAAAATGGAAATATCGGGTTGTCACATCATCCCCCTGTTAAAGGGAATTTCATCCTGAAATTAGAATTTAGGCAAGGAAGTATGCACAAATGATCGAGTCGTGAGGAGAAAACTTCCTAATCGATTGGTTCTAGCGCACTTAAGTGAAATCGGGCTCTCGGTTGGCATTCCAACGAACCTTCACTAACTGGCGACGATGTTGCTTCGTCCGCTTGACCTCTCGGTCGAGATTCACTACGGTTCTAGTACCAAGGCGAGGATCTCGATGAGTGGACTTGCAAGAGTCCTAACAGAAAGGTATGGTTTCACAATCGAGAAGCGAAGAGTAGAAAGTATGTTACTGAGTTCGCGGAGTAGGTCTAGTTTGTGCCAGGCACAGGACCGATTCTGATAAGAATCTCGGAGGTCCTGTCTAACTTGGATTTAGCTTTCCATGCTTTACGAAGCATATTAAGCCATTCCCAGAGTGATTTATTCTAAAGAACTTGGTCACTCACTTGGAATCTCAAAAGTTCCTTTTCTTGCATAACTTCCCAGTCAAAGGCCACCCCTTGCTGGGTCAAAGTCGTACGAGTTTCTGTAGCTTGCAAGGAGTTCTGAATGAACTAAGGTGGTAGGTCGGTAAGACCTAGAATTTGGCGAAGGAATGTCGGCGTCTCTGATGCCGATAAATGCTCAACGATTTTTGACAAATTGTAAGAGTGCTCATAATTCCTCACGTTACTAACAGTCTGTCTTTAGAAATTTGACTCTTCAATTTCAAAACTCATGCTTTGAGAATATCGCTAAAAGTTCCTCTGAAGGAGATGTTTTCCCATGGGTTCCTTCTTACTACAAGGGTAGATAAGTAAGTCATTTCATGGAGAAATGACGAACTGATCCAGGTAAGAAAGACGTACCCTACTCGTTTAGCTCATAAAAGCTGTGGGCGTATTGGTCCTATCCGAAGGGTATCACTACAGACTCGAAGTGTCCGCATCGAGTTCAGGAGATAGACTTCCGGACGTCTTTCCCTAATACTCGAACTGGTGATATTCGGATCCCGGATCCATTCCTGGAAGTAGTTTCTTTCTTTGCATTTGCTCAACCATTTTGTCGATGCGCGGCAGAGATAACGATTTCTAATGAAAAATCTCGACAGAGTCCTCGATAACCGAGGTACATGCAATGCGATCCGTCGATCTCTGGAAGAATATGACCAAGGTTCTCTATGGTGAGAAACCTATCCTTCTAATTCTATTTATGTGTAGTTCGCTAAGTTGTCCAAACTGTTCTTGTATCTCCGTGGGTATTTAAACTATAAGGTGATCTGTTTACGGGAGGTGTACTGGGTTCTATGCTTGTTCTCATGACGATGTGATTACTCGTACTTAGGCAGTTCTCCGTCTTGAAGTTCATATTAGAATTCATACCTAGTTTCACAATCACCCTTTCGTGTATACGAGTCATATATAATTAAGGTTGAAAAGGTAGTCGAATAATTGGTTCTTCTTTAAGTTCACATCCCATCGGGGAAAAAGAATGTAAGGTGGAATCATCAATTCTAAACCTGTAGAACCTTGATTATATATCACTCTTATGCATACATTCTTCAGTGATAGATCAACCGCATGAATCCCTGGATTAAACTTGACGTACTGCACGAGAGGTACTTCGGGGATTTCTTCGGAAAGAAAATAACTAATAGGTACTCCTGGCATGAGTACTTAGGTGTTCTGATGTGACGGTTTCGCTGGAAAAGTGATCTAGAAGAAAGAGGTGTACGTATGAAGCTGTTTTCGTGAGAATCAAATTGAATCGAGTCGTATGATAATGTCGAAATCATACTGAAACTTAAAGACATTAGATTTGAACATAAGACATTACAGACAAAACACAACCGTGCAACAATGAACAGAGTTACAGTACTTTAGATTTACCACAAGACTAATGCTGCGAATAAGATATACTACAAAAGACAAGTATACGCAGCACGAGAATTCCTATACAGACAGGGTCTCGCAAAAGGTAAGACTCTAGTTGCACTAGTTTTAGATAGTTTATAAGTCTGTTACAACGAAACGCCTAATTTATATACAACGTGGTTTCGGAGCAGACTCTCCTGCAGCTGTGATCCTGAGAATTCTCCCATCTGCGCCAAAGTTCTTTGCTATCGGGCAATCCTTCTGGAGATGTCCAATTTCACCGCATTGGTGACATGTCTGGACAGTACCCACGTCAGTGGAGGAAGTGAAGTGTCGAGCAGGAGTTATGGGGACACGGCTGCTTTCATTGATCTCCCCTTTTGGGCAATTTCTGTAATAGTGCCCCGCCTCACCACAACTATAGCAAAGTAGGCTTGCTCCTGTGGTGGAGGTAATTCTACAGAAGTGAGCAATGTGTCCCATCTTGTGGCAATTATTGCATTGCCTAGCTCGGCAAATTCCCTTGTGGTGGTGGTTGCACCGGTCGCACTTCGGGAGTGTTCCTTTATATGGTCTGCTCTGCCTGGCAATTTTCTGAAACCGTTTGCGTTCTACTTTGGCTTGACGTTTTCTTTTCTTGAACTCTAAGTTGTTGTTTTGGGTGGTGGCGACTGTTACTATTTGTTGATTCCCCGGATCGTTAACACGATCAGGATTGTCAACTTCTTTTTCAGTCTTGCTTGCGTTGGCAGTGCTGCGGTTTGCCAGGACTGCTGTCACGGCAGCCATCACGGCAGTTGTAACGGTGGCTTGAAAGGTAGCGGTGTCCATAGGAAAAGTAGAGGTCTCATTGCTTGGCTGGTTGTTTTCGTATGACGACATGATTCTGTTAACACGAAAGAATAAAGATTTTGTGAGCGATTCTGGTTGAACCTGATGTACTTAGATTGTTCATGTAAAGAGTAGAAGTATGTTGTCGAAAGTTGGACCCACATCCCCATGATGCAGTCCTAGTCACGGGTGGAAGTAAGTTCGTAGTATGGTCTCAAGACGTTTTTTGTTCAAGCTGAGGTATCGTGGGTTAGTGAATAACAAGATCCAACCACTGAAAGAGACTTGGAAATGTCTCCAGATCTAACTTGCTATAGTCTAATGACTTGACTATAGCATGATTCAGATAGACTCTATTGAAAGAATGATAAGAGTACTTAAATGAAGAATGACACAGAAGTTAGCCGGCTGTCAATATCTTTGATATTCACGATGTAAAGATTCTGGAAAATGACCTTGTAAAGGTCTTACATCATATCCACAAAAGATAGTTCCTGACAGCATAAAGACCTAACTAATGTACTCACGGTACAAGATAATTTCATAGAAAATGCCACATCGGGCATATACAGACTAATATGATTCCTCATTATAAGGAAATAAAGTAAAGCGTCTACTACTGGCAACGGTCATCCCTCTGGTGAACTCATAGTTCAACCCATTGACGTTCCATGTCAAGTAGGTGTCTTTCGCACACCATCTGGAGTACTCGGAGCTCTATGACTTCAGCTCGTGATTCACTCAGTACTTGCAGCAGGGTTTCATGGCTTCTCTCTGATCTCTCATGTGCATCTCCTAGATGAATGGTGTGGAGGGTATGCATTCTAGCATAGGCGACTACTTCTGTAATATGATGTAGGGCTATCCTCCCTTGAATCTCATTTCGGGCCACTCTGCAGACCAAGATTGGCAAGACTATATATGTTAAGCCCTCATTGCTCAAGTCGTGAAAGCTTCGGTCGCCATCAAATAGCATAGGCTGATCTTGTCCTTGGCTCCATATTTCTAAGCATTCCACTCACTCAGGGTCGGGCCATGAAAAGCCGGACTAGGGTTAGGAATTGGAAAGGGGGCTGCTCGGGGTAGGTTTTCAACTTCTGCTTCGGGGTTAGCATCATATGAAAAGTCTTCATCATGGTGATCATTCAAAGAGATAGGATGATCATTCTCTGGTTATTCTCCAAACCAACCAGCTATGACTTCATTCGGAAGGTACTGGTTGTCGAGGGGATGGAGTCCAATTATGTTTTCTATGCGAGAATTTAGGGTAAGAGAATAATTATTAGACGAACTATCTAGATAATTATTTAGAAAATCTTCATCAGTTACCTCGCTATTTGTGAAGTGCATACCAGCTATGTGTAATCTAAACAGGATAGACCTTCGAATAAGTGACCTTAATTCCAAATTCACACAGAATAACGTTAAGGCAAAATTATCACAGATTCTAAGTCTATAACATCCTAATTACATGTAGCCTTAGTGTATCCACTTAGCAACTATCAACTTAGTAATGAAGATCCTGTTTTAATTCTCAAGTATAAAGTACTTATAGTAACAACAAATACTCATATAGTATTTTAATTTCAATGTTATGTTCTATTGTTCTCATTGTGGTAGGGTTGGTAAGATTTTTGCGTTGTTGCAACCACACATTCAAACTTAGGCACATGCTAGTCAACCCTCGGATAATATAGGAGATCAGGCTATATCATCCCAGTTTTGACCATATGTCTCTAAGCCCACTTGTGCTGCCCAACAATCGTAATTCTTTTTGTACTGTCCTAGTGACACTAATTTTAGTATGAATGCAACACGTATACTTACTTAAATATTTTACTATTTAAAGTATAACCTCTTGGTCAGAGTATTTTTAATCCCTTATGTATTTATAGTTAGTATATCTTTTATGGGTTGATATACTTAATTCACTATAAACAATGCTCTGATACCAATCTGTCACACCCCAAAACCAGGAACGGCGGAAACGTTCTGGGGCGGAGGACGTCATGTATAATATCAACAACAATGTAAAGTAGTAAACAAACAACAACATCATCCATTGCATTAATAATATAATTATTATACAAATGTTTTCTGTCGAATTTTGATAAACACTAAAGCATAAATCAAAACGAAAGATAAGTCTTGTACAAGCACCATCTTCCTTTCTCCTTCCATCGGTACCTGTCTATGATGACCTGAGGATACAAGAAATTTTGAAAGCGAGTATCAGCTTTGAAGCTGGTGAGATCATAAGTATTAATGTGTCTTAATTTGTAAAACTTATAATTTTTAAGACTTGACATTGTTTTGAAAGAAAGCTCGTATAAGTATAAAAATGTTTGTAGAACAACTGTAAATGTTTGAAAAACCCTAAAAATCCCTATGATTCCTATTAGTAACAAAAGGAGTCTTCTACCAAGACTTGACTGTTCTCAATGTAATCTTCTACCAAGACCTAAATGTTCTGAATGTACTCTTCTACCAAGACCTAACTTTTTTGATTGTAGTCTTCTACCAAGACCTAACTGTGTTACTATTATTATCATTATAAGAATTTGTATCCTTTGGTACTAAGATACTTACATATAATTCACCTCATTGGTTATGTGAATGAGTCACAAAATAAAGGCAATAATACAACTAACGAGAATATTACCCTCTGGTACTAGGGTAACTATTATTGTTAACTTTAAGACATCCGTAGACGTACTCTTACATCTGTTGCTAATAGCTAGGTATAGGAATAGTTAATCCCTTAATCGTATACCTGTAATGGTACCAACCGTTGACATCCGTGGATGTACTTTTACCTCTATAGCTAACAGAGATTTTAGGAATGGTCAATCCCACAACTATATCCTTGGGTACTAGGATAATAAATCCAATCTATCTCGTCGATTATGGGATTGAAATCACAAAGTAAAGATAAGAATGAGTGTTTTGATAACAGAGTCGATACATATAAAATGTAATAGGACTCCTCTTGATATATCTATGTAACAATGCTCTTAAAAGTATGATCATGTAAAAGTAAACATGTATATATACTTATGTAAGTGTGCTCATGTAAGTGTAATCATGTAAAAGTAAACATGTATATGTACTTATGTAAATGTGCTCATGTAAGTGTAATCATGTAAAAGTAATCATGTATATGTACTTATGTAAAAGTGCTAGCTGTAATGTGTGTTCTCTCTATCTAGCAAGTATAGTAATGTACTGTAATGTTCTAGAAGGTATTGACTCATGAATGAACTGACTCATTTGTATGATATCTCATTCTAGTAATTGTTCTAGCATCTTCCTGAACTACCCATATGGTAGCTTTCTAGTAATCTAAATGGTACGTATGGACATGGATGTATACCCTTGCTACCCAAGGGCATAGGATGAACTGGATGGACCTTTTATGACTATATATATACAAATGATATATAACTAATATTTAAACGACTTTCGGACGAATACCCAATATCCCACCAGACCACATCTCAAGGCGCGAAAAGGAAATAAGGTGGATAGCCTTCCTAAGTCTTTTAAACATTTCTTATATAACTATACATATAGAGGCATGCAATTTATAATATAAAAGCATAACTAAGTTTTGTAATACATTTGAAATATAAGTATTATTTTAAGAAAAGATCGACTTGTTGTCCATCTATAAAACAATTTGAAGGCATAAGTTTAATAAAACATTTTAAGTATAAAGAAACATTTGTTTGAAACACAGTTGTAAATAAGTTTGAAAGGTAATGTACGTAGTAAGCTGTACAGTGTAAAAAGGAGTTTAAAACATATAAAATGTTTATAAAAAGTCATTTGAAGGAAATTGTTTGGTAAAACGGCTAATGAGTAGCCAAATCATTTGAGTGTTGTATATTAATCACATGTGATTGATGTAATAAGTAATATAATCCTACTTACTAATCACATGTGATTGACATAATAAGTAGCATGATTCTACTTGTATCCCCCCCATAAAACATTTAAAAAGAGTTTAAAACATTAGTTAAGGGGTATGAACTCACCTGTAGTAGGTGATTGGAATGAACTGAACGGTATAGGATGGCTAGGTGTGAAGCGAGGACTTGTGAACACACTACGATCCTAATGAACATATAATCACACATAGATGCACTCAATTAGACACAAATGATTAATTAATAATGTTTAAGACATCCTAGACATAATAAACACTTTATATAAGTGTTTCAAGCCTTAAGGATTGCATCTAAGCTGTTGTGGGACAGGGTATTTGTGTTTAGGGTTTCCAAAGGACCCTATGTGAGAGTTTACTCTCTATAAACCATCACACATGGAGTTTACGGTTGTAAACTGTTGAGTTTACGGCCGTAAACTCCCAAACATGTGTGTTTGGTGTGTTTTGAAGACCCAAAGGCTTTCTAGAATTGTTCTAACATAGTGGTTAAGTCCTTGGAAGGGTTTAGGGTCTATAAGTACTCCAATTAGGAGTTTACGGCCTCAAGGCCATTCCCCTTAGAGTTTACGGCCGTGAACTCTAAGTTATGTGGGTTTTTGTTGCTTTCAAGCCTCTTGCACTTGTGGGATATGTTCTGGACTTTTATTCCTAGCATATGAAGGCATTTGGCATACCTTAGTGCCCTTTTTAGGAGTTTACGGCCCAAGAACCATGTATTGGCCGTAAACTCACTTGGTTAAGTGATTTTGATGTGGTTTGGTTCTTCATTTTTGTGGGAAATAATTCCATGAAGGCGTCTAGGGCTTTAGGTGTCTTGAAGACACCCTTTTGTCCATTTCATTGGAGTTTACATCCTAAGCTTCTCTTGGGCCGTAAACTCACTTTTAGTTGTGTCATTTGATGTGTTTAAGACCTTGTTCTACTTGGGGAAATAGTCTAGATACAAGCCTTTAAGTCCTAGTGTCCTCAAAACACCATTTAGTGTTGGAATGTGGTGTTTACGGCCTAAGAGGGTTCTGGGCCGTAAACTCCCAATTTTGGGTGGATTGTGGCTTGTTTTCTTGTCCTTAACACACTCCCATACATGTACAAGGTAGTTTCTAAGCACGGGGGACAATCTAGGCTCGGTTTCGGGAGTTTACCGCTCAAGAACACCTTGGGAAGTAAACTCCTAAGTCGGATGATTTAGCTATGTAATCTATGTTATGAACACATTTAAAGCTTTCTAACACTACTAGAAAGAGTTACTCACAATTTGGGATAAAAACCCGAAGATCCGTCAGAGAGAAAATGGCTTTTCTCTAGTTGGAAATGTGAATAATGAATGAATTTGGTTCAGAAAACTATTTATAGTCCTGAAATATTTTGGCAGAAAATATTTCTATTCTCGTAATGGATTCTAATGATTTAGGGTAATGGAATTTACAGTGTTGCACATAATCCTAGTGCAACCACTCTCCGAATAACCCTTTTTGGTGTAAAACCCTGAAACTGCCAAACTTATATTGTAAGTCTAAATTTTCACTGTAACTGATCTACTTCTATTGGATTGAAATGGTTTATTCAGAATGGAAATTTCGGCTTGTCACAATGTCTAACTATGAGATGTGAATAAGGGGATCATTTCATGCCTCATTGACGTGGAAACAATTTTAATTCTGAACATAAATTAAGATCCTAAAGCTTGAACCCAAGGTTTATAACATTTACATGAAGTTAGGATCTTCCCTAGCATATTCCTAAGGTTTATAGCATTTACATATTATCTCAAGTTGGGATCTTCCCTAGAATATTCCTAAGGTTTATCTCCTTAAAAATTTATCTCATGTTGGGATCTTCCCAAGAATATTCCTAAGGTTTATAACATTTACATGTTACCCTAAGTTGGGATCATCTCTAGAAAACTCCTATGGTTTATAACATTCACATGTTGGGATTTCCCCAAAAATACATAAACCTTATAACATTTTCATGTTATTATATGGTTTGGAATTTTTCCCAAGTGATTCATTAAGCAAACAAGATTCATAGCAAGGACTTTCCTCAATCTAAAGTTGTGGATCCTTCATTAAACACACTTCTAAAATGAAGATCCCTTAAAGCATTAAGGTCATACTTTGAAAAGGAGTTCATATCTTCAAACTCTTCATAAGATCACCAAGTTTCATCTATCCTTATTCTCGAAAAACTCTAAGTAAAGTTTTAGGATCCAAAACTATTAGGATCCTCAATGAAGATTAATTGATTACCAGAACTTAATTCTTTGAGTTAAGAAGGATTACTTATAATCTACTATGAGATTTGTTAAAAATTCTTTCAAGTAACTACATTCTTCTGGATCCTAGTGATCTAAGGATCCCATTATCACAAAACAATTATGTTGGATGATCAAAGGAAATATATATATATATATATATATATATATATATATATATATATAAAGAGAACATAAACATTGCATTCACAATGGGCTCTACTCCAACCCACCAAAAGATTGATTGTTCTACATCCCAAATACATAAAAAGTTATTTAAACTAATATAGGCAAGCCTAGACCCTAGCCTGGTCATCAACGGTTGTGTCTTTCTTATCTCCTCATTCGGTCAGGTGCAGTACAGGATCCTGATTGGCAGTAGCAGGCTTGTCAGTACCTCGCGCCAAACATCCACTTCCCAGGAATCTGCATTCCCCAGATCGTCCGTAAGATGGATCTTGGCCTCCCAAACGGCCACCGCAACACTGACCTTAGCATCATAAATCACTTCCTCTATCTCGAGCAGGTGCTTCTCCTCCTTTTCATCCTCCTCCTTGCTAAGCAACTCCATTCTTCTCAACAGATCCTTATTGGTTGCTTTCCACATCCTCTCCTTTCCCTGAAGGGCTAGTTCAGCTCTCTCCGCTCGGATCCTTAGATCAGCAGAAACATGACCAAAGACCTAAAACATAGACATAATGGGTTAGCAAAAGACAGAATAAAAGATAAGACGAAGAATAAAACCAACACTTACAACTTAGGAGAAAGAGACCAATTTCTAGAGTGCTTCCTCAACTCCAAGCTCTTTAAAGACAGACTTGCAGACTTAACAATTTTGCT
This sequence comes from Lactuca saligna, assembly GCF_052625555.1. Taxonomy (NCBI): domain Eukaryota; kingdom Viridiplantae; phylum Streptophyta; class Magnoliopsida; order Asterales; family Asteraceae; genus Lactuca; species Lactuca saligna. The sequence goes on along the minus strand of NC_136420.1, from coordinate 261,841,328 downwards.
TTTTTGGAATCCCATATTCTTCCATGTTAAGTAAATGGTCGACCTTTTGGGAGGAAGAGAAGACGAGCTCTTCTCCTTTTTCACCACCACTCGATTCTTCAACATGGCAGTATCAAGACCAGAAAGTGTGATGTAAGCACTGGGGCAAGTTAATTTAAATCCTATGTATAACATAATATTATTAAAATCTGTTATCATAAGCGAAAGAGATCGGGGATCCTTACCCATCGACATGAGGTTAATGACAGAAGAACTTTCTTGCAAAGTGGCTAGATCAAATCGAAAGGATTTATGAGATTCAGATAGGGCCAAGAACTTCTCGATCTTCTCTTCATATTCTTCAGTAACAGGGACAAGCTCTTCGAATTTGAAAGTTATAAAAAGGCAAACAAAATAAGAAAATGTGAATTCCAGGATCTTTGTATCAATATAAAAGAATCCACCCTTCTTGACTGAGGTATCCGACAGGAGATCCCCACTAGGCACAGAGTCACGCCTCACAAAAATGTATTTTTCTTTCCATGAACTGTCATTATGTTTGGTTATCAAGACAAAGGGAGATTTGTGGATTTTGACTTTGAGGAGAAAGTGAGAATTCCTTAAGGTTGTGAGATCATACATATGGGCCAACTCAAAGAGATGTATATCAAGGCCTTTTGATAAATTTACTTGGTTGATCGAGTATAGGATTCTACAAACAATTGGCATGGTTTGAATATGTGAGACCCCAATCACCCTGAAGAATTTAGAGATGACTCCAGGGAAAGGTTATTTCAAATCTTGGGAGAAGGGGTATTCGTGGAAGCACACCTAGGTAGGAGAAACAAAGTTAGGTTTGATGTGTGTATCAAAGTCCTGAAAATCACTTCAGGGGGAAGGCTCCATTGAGTCTCAAAGATTCAATATCATCATCATGAAGGAACACTTCTCCTCGTAGGAGAGAATCCCTTGGTTGATGAAGTCTTCTTCAGGGAGAGCTAAGATATTTTTGCGAGAAACGACCATCTTTCTAACCATGACAGACGAAGTAAAAATGTAGAAGAAAAAGAGAAAACTACCTTCCAATAAATCTTCCGTAATCCAAAGATGAAGAGGGAGGGTAAAGAAAATTGATAGACAAACCACCTCTATTTATACTAAACCAACAACTGGTTTGACCTCTTGCTAACAACTAGTAATCCATCCGTTAGAACTTGAATTATTCTAGCCGCTAAGGGTTAAAAATTTAAAAATTACTATTATCTCTTTCCATTTATTTACTTTAAGTGATTCCTTTAATATAATCGAAACTAACTCACTTATTTTCTGGAATAACTTGGAGGAAATTGTTAGGGCTAGGATCCTAAAGCAGTTATAGGATCCTCATGTCCAAGGATCCTCAAAGGCTTAGGATCCCTGGAGCTCAGGATCCCAAATATACTCTAGGATCTTAACTAATATATTATATTATTAATAACATACACATATTCTCTTGTGTTTCTCATATGTGCGATAGCTAGTCAAACTCATACACACCAAAAATAGTCCTCAGAACTATGCAAAAGACCTGGAGGACCAAGTCAGGCCAACGACTATAAGTAATCTTGGAAGATCCCAAATTCTCAGAGTTCTAGTTGTTAGGGTTTAACTATATAAAAAACTTGTAATCACCACACTACACACGATTCTCACTTGCACTCACACTCATTCCATTTTCTCTATAATTTTCATTTTAATTAATAAAAATATCAAGGCAGGTGATCTTTATCACATCCCAAGGTATTATGTCGAAGATCCTAACAAGGATCAAAGGCTTTCCTTGTAAAGAATTGATGTTGCTTTGATTCATTTCACTTATTTGACCAAAACACTTTACTTTTTGACCGAAACACTTTATTTACTTGTTGTTAAAAAAACATTATATTCCTTTATTTATTGGTTTATTTATCTATTTATGTTTCTAAAATTGCTAAGGTATCTTCTAGTATCTTAGAACATTTTTGAGTATCTTAAACATTATTATACAAATTTATATATTAATTCTCTTTAACACCATTTTCTCCAAGCATACACTTATTTATATTACTAGATATTACTTTTAAATGAAACTCTAGTCTATGCATTATAGTTTTCTACCAAAATCTTAGACAGATATCAAGATCTTAATTAATTTACTTTTACTTACCTAATTTCCAACATCACACCACGCTTACTAATTTGGTTACTATTAGGGACAAGTCCTTAGAAGATCATTGACTGATCCTAAAAACTTAGGATCCTTGAACTTCAAAGACATAGCATCATCTTGCACCAACCAGCAGAACCTCTATATCCTATCATTTCCCTTTGTCCATTTATGAATTAAGGAATGGATATAGTGGGAAAACTACCAATAGCCCCCAGAGGAAAGGTCTTCATGCTAGTGATGACTAACTATTTCTCAAAGTGGATAGAAGTTGATGCCTACGTCCAAGTAAGAGACAAAGAGGTAGTCTCTTTCATCAAACGTAACATCTTGACCAGGTTCGGGATCCTTGCTAAAATTATATGCGATAATGGATCCCAATTCATAAGAAAAAGGATGAGGGAATTTTGCACTAGTTGGGGAATCAAGATGGTGATGTCTATTCCTGTCCACCCTCAAGCCAATGGCCAAGTAGAATCTAGAAATAAATTCATGGTCAATAGTTTGAAGAAAAGGATGGATGAGAAGAAAGGAAGATGGGCAGAAGAACTTCCTTTCGTATTATGGGCAGATAGGACCACTTCCAAAGTAGCTATGGGACAAACCCCGTACTCATTGGTGTATGTAACACAAGCAATGTTTCCCCACTAAAGTGGTGATCCCACCAACAAGATACCTACTTCAAAATCAAAAGAAGAACAATAGGATCCTGGCCTAGGATCTCAACATTATAGATGAACTTAGGGATCTTGTGAAAATCCGTATTGCTGCTCATAAATAGAGGATGACCATAGCATACAATAAAAAACATAAGAGTCAAAAAATTCCAAGTACGAGACTTGGTACTAAGAAAAACATTCCAAAATCCCTAGGATCCTAGTGAAGGTAAACCAACACCTAGAATGGGAGAGGCGATATCTTATAGATGCTAAAATAAGAAAGGGGGCATATTGGTTAGCCATCTAAGATGGAAATATCTTCTCAAGATCCTGGAATGTGATACATCTTAAAGCCTATTTTATGTAGCTAAGTTTAGTTATTTCCCGATTACTTAAGGTACATAAACTATTTACCCATTATCTTTTGTTGCGATTTATTCCCCACAAACACCATTACTAAATTAAGCATCGGAGGGTTGGTAGCTAGGATAATGCCTACCCCTATCTAACTTTGCTACATGTAGAGACTAAAGCATTCCGATGCTCCAAGATTATAACATCTAAGGATCCTGACGTTTAAGGGTCCAGACAGTTAACGATCCTAACCTTCGATCCGGTTACCCATAGGACAACTGAAAACATCCGATAATTCACGATATGAATCTTCTAAGAATAGAGACTAATCATATCTCCTACGAATAAGGGTACTTAATCCCCTCTAGGGTTTAAAGAGTTAATTACCTCTTTCACATGAGTTAAGGTTTCTACACCTCGCTTGGATGCAAGATATCTAATTATGGGATTTAAATAAGAGGATCATTTTAAGCTTCAGTGACTTGGAAACCCTCTTATTTTTTAATATAAGTTAAGATGCTAGAGTTTGAATCTAAGGTTTATAACATTTACATGTTATTTTATGTTCGGATCTTCCCTATGAAATTCCTAAGGTTTATAAAATATACATGTTATCTTAAGTTAGGATCTTCCCTAGAAAATTCCTAAGAACATTTACATGTTATCTTAAGTTAGGATCTTCCCCAGAAAATTCATAAGGCTTATAGCAATTACATGTTATCTTAAGTTGGGATCTTCCCTAGAAAAGTCCTAAGGCTTATAACATTTACATTTTATCTTAAGTTGGGATCTTCCCTAGAAAATTATTAAGGCTTATAGCATTTACATTTATCTTAAGTTGGGATTTTCCCCAGATAATACATGAAGTTCATAGCATTTTCGTATGATTTGGGATTTTTCCCATTTACTAAGCTGTAGATGGGATACTCCCCAAAAAATAAACAAGATTTATAGTGTTGTCATATAAAGTCATTCCTTGAAGCTAAAGTGAAGGATCCTTCTTGAAATTTGATCAGATAATGTCCAATGAAGATCCTTCCCAACAAACTCTAATGCAATGATTCCCTCGCATGAGGATCATACGAAGATAGGGAGGTCATAAGATTACCAAGTTCTATCTATACTTATCGTTAAAAAACTTTCTATGAAAATTCTAAGGATCACGAACTTTTCAGGATCTCAGACACATATTATTTTAGTTATTTATTTTTGAGTTGATACTTTCTAAGAAGTTTTTATAATCACTTTAAAGGGCTATTTATTAGAGTTAATTATTTAAATTATTTCTTTTGTTTATTACTTGTTAAAGTAATTTTACCATGGTTTTCAAGATCCTAACTATTGAAAGATCTCAGTACTATATCTAATATGTAGGTTAAATGGGAAAAAGAAGGAAGATGCAAAGACAAATACAACTGTTGCATTCAAAAAAAGGTTGCATGCCAACCCTTACAAAATAAAATTGATTGTTTTAAATCCCAAATAAACATAAAATTATTTAAACTAATATTTGCAAGTCCAGACCTTATCCTAGTCATCATCAGCTATGTCCTTCTTCTCCCTCCTTCGGTTAGCTGAAGTATAGGATCCTGATTGGCAGTAGCAGGATTTCCAGTCAACTTGGCCAGTACCTCACACCAACCATCCACATCCTAAGAAATTGCATTCTCCAGATCCTCTGCAAGATCGATCTTGGCCTCCCAAATGGCCACCGCAACAATGGGCTTCGCATCAACAATCACCTCCTCCATCTCGAGAAAATGTTCCTCATCCTTTTCAACCTTCACCTTGCTAAGCAAATCCACTCTCCTCAACAAATCCTTATTGGTCACTTTCTTCATCCTTTCCTATCCCTGAAGGGCTTATTTGGCCCCCTCCGATCGGATCCTTAGATAAGTGGAAACATGATCGGAGACTTGAAAAAAAGAAATAATGAGTGAGCAAAAAGTAAAGTAAAACATAAAATGAGTATAAAACCGACACTTACAGCTTGGCAGAAAGAGACCAACTTCTGGAACGCATCCTGAACTCTGAGGTTGTCCAAGCATATACTTGCAGAATCAACAATTTTCCTTTTTTGGGATCCCGGAGTCTTCACTGTCAAGTTAATGCCCGATTTTATTTATTTATTTATTTTTTTTTGGGGGGGGGGGGGGCGAGGTCTTCTCCTTCTATTTTTTTTACCTTCAGCTAATCCTTAGACATGGATGTGTTAAGATCATCAAGTATGAAAAGAGAGCGGGAGCGGGTGATATTGGATTCTACAAATAACAGAAAGATGTTAGATCCTTCATCGAAAGCAAAAACAATTAGGGATCCCTACCTATCAACATGGGGTCAGTAGTAGACGACATTTCTTGTTAAGTGACCTATTGAAATCGAAAGGATCTCTCGACTTCAGGCGGGGCCAAGAACTTCTTAATCTTCTCTTTAGAATCCTCAACAATAGGTATGATCTCTTTAAACTCGAAAGCTACAAAAAATAAAACAAAATAAGAAGAAGTGTTGAGGTCGAAATTTGTTGTGAGGTGTCAAAGTCTATCTGAGTTGTTGCATATGTCGAAGTGTGTTTGTATGTTTTTTTTATTATAAGGGCATTTTGTATCGAAGCTTAATAGTCTTAGTCCCTTATATTTTTTGTACGCTTTCCTTATCCCCATATATATAGGATGAATACTAGAGTTAGAGAGTAGCGTTTGTATTCAACTTGTACTATCTGATATTTATCTGTATTTCCAAAAAGCGTAATCGAGCCAACCAAATTATATTTAGATCTTGTGTTCTTAATTCTTTCTTGACTCTGATCTCGTATTACATGCTTGATTAAATTACAACTATAATTTGTATCAAATCAGGATTCATTCAGCTTTGATCTGATTTTTTATAATTTTCAAAAGTTTTTTAGTGTAGTTCTAGATTCAAAGTATTCCGCTCTTTTGATTCTGAAAATCAAAATAGATCTTCTGATTTGATTTGATTTTGCATTTTGTTTGTGTTATCGAGTGTTTCTTAATTTATTTCTGAAAGTTTTAAACATTAGATCCCAATTTTTGAAGCTTTCTCAAAAACCTTCCATACAACAATGGCGAATTTTAACATGAACACCATGACTTCATAATCTCATCTTCTTGGTTGTTCAACCAAAATTCCTGTGTTGATTCCTAAGTTCTATGATCAATGGGTTGGTCGTATGGAGGACTACTTGAATGGAATAGATGAGGATCTGTGGAAATGCATCATTGGTGATGTTCATCCTCCTACTATTGTACAAAGTGTTGGAACTGCTACTAATAATCCAGATCTTGCAAAACATGCTGAGAAACTACAAAAAAATGAAAAGAAATGTATGTATGAACCCCTTGTAATGACCCAAAATACGACCCAAATTTTTTTGTTTAAATAGGGATAAAGCTAACAATCATCAATAATATATAATGAAACCGTACGTGACAAATCCCAAAAAGTTATAATAGATATGTCATGACAAGAAAAATGTATTAACATATCACAGCATCTGAAACAAATTCCCAAGATAAAAGAAACTAAAGAGGTGCTGTGTGCGATTCCATCAACCCGAGCTCTTCCTTTTGCTAGCAGAAGTACCTAAAACCAAAACTAAAAACCGTAAGTACGAAGCTTAGTGAGCTCCCCCAAACTATCACATACCATTCAATAACATATAAACACATATTGGGCCTTGCCCACTGCATCGGACCAAAGTCCGAAAACTACATCGGTCTGAAGTACAGAACTGAATGGGACCTTGTCCCCTGCATCAGACCGAAGTCCAGAACTAACCGCATCAGATTGAAATCCAGAAGTGACTGGGACCTTGTCCCCTGCATCGAATCGAAGTCCAGATACTGACTGAGCATAACATATCATAGCGTAAACATATCAACTAGCATAAGCACGTATACTGCATACTACATCAGACCGAAGTCCAGAGCACATAACACAAAGACATGCTTGAATCACAAAGACATCAAGCACATTGAACTACTACATCGGACCAAAGCCTGGAACTACTGCTAACTAGACGAGCCAACATTGTGGCTGTAGACCCCTTCCTACAAGAAGGACAACTCACCTCGTAATGTTGGCTGCTGAGATGCTAACTATAAAAGTGGCTGATAGCTGCTTCGGAACTGTCCGACTATAAATCCCAAAAACACTAGATTAGGCACTCATAAATGCCCTCAGGGTAAAATGACTGTTTTACCCCTGGTCAAAGTCAACTTCCAGTTGACTAGACTCGCCGAGTTAGGGTGCAGACTCACCGAGTCCCTCCATCACTACCTCTAACTTTAACTCACTGAGTCCTTTTCCCACTCACTGATTCACCCTGGACTCACAACTCGAAGAAAGACAGGGGACTCGCGACTCGACTCGCCGAGTCCGACAAACAACTCGCCGAGTCCTAACGTGCAGATTTCATACAATCGATTTTAATCCATTCTAGAGCATCTAATTCATAGATCTCAGTTCCTAGGACCATCTGAACACATAAAGTTGCTAACTTTACGTTTAACTAAAAAGGAATGAAGCTATTTAACTGTAACTCTACTTTAGTCAGGAAAACTCATCCGACTCGCCAAGTTGTATGAACAACTCGTCAAGTCTAAGGCAATCTTCAACAGACTTGTTGAGTATCTCATCCAACTCATCGAGTCTATGGATATCTTCATAGGACTCGTCGAGTCAACCTTGCGACTCGCCGAGTTCATGCACTCCTTTTTTCATATAAACTTGATTTGAGCCATGCAGAGGCTCCAAATCACAAATCCAAGTTTCTAGGGCACGCTTATAACGTAAAGTTGCAAACTTTATGTGCATGCATGTCTTTAAAGGCTTCAAATGAAAAATCTAGGCTCTTAATGGGGTTCCAAGCTCAAGTGGGACCTTAATCACGACCACAACTGAAACTTTACACCTCTAGAATGCAATGAGGGTCTAGATCTGAAGTATAACCTGATCATAAGGTTCTATCACAAAGGATTTGGGTTTTATGGGCTAAAAAAACAACAATTTGGGGACAAACAATATCTACTAGATCAATGAGCAATATGGAGACTTTATTACCAGAAAAGATGACCACAAATGAGTGTGTTCGGATCTACTTCCTCTTCCTTAAACTCTCCAACCTTCACTTTCTTCCACTTGCTCCAAAAGTTCCTTCACAAAGTAAAAATCACTAACACACTCTTTAAGATGGGATAGGGTTCGGTAAAGGATGCTCTGAGGGTGATGGAGGCAAGGATGGGGCATATTAATGCGTTTACATAGGGTGCAAACCCTTAAAATTAAGGCTCATCTAGACAGGCGGACTCGCCGAGTCCCATCATATGGACTCGTCAAGTAGCGAAATCAATTTGCGTGATCATCATGTCTGTACACGACGAGTCGGGCTACAGACTTGTTGAGTACCCCTTAAGAAATGAAATTAGTTTATTTAAATCGCATACCAGAAATGAGGCATTACAACTCTCCCCCACTTATCTTAGACTTCATCCTCGAAGTCTGCTGCTGTTGTATTTGAAAATAATTATGGATAATGCTCCCTCATCTCCCCCTCAGACTCCCACGTCCACTCTGAACCCTTCCGGTGCTGCTACTGAAACTTCACTAATGGAACCACCTTGTTCCTCAAGGTCTTCGTCTTTCGATCTAAGATCGCTATTAGTCTCTCGATATAATTCAGGTTGCTATCAACCTGAATATCCTCCAAGGGTATAACTACTGACTCATCCACGAAACACTTTCTCAACTGAGAAACATGGAAAGTGTTGTTGATTTGGCTAAGCTCTGCCGGAAGATCCAACCGATAAGCAACCCAACCCACCCGAGCCAAAACCCTAAAAGGACCAATGAACCTGGGGACCAGCTTTCCCCTTTTCCAAAACCTGATAACACCCTTCCAGGGTGATACCTTTAGGAGGACCATATCGCCCACCTGAAACTCCAAATACGAACGACTCCTATTCGCATAAGTCTTCTGCCTACTCTGTGCAGTCTGCAGTCTGCTACGAACCTGCTGGATCAACTCTGTGGTCTTGAGCACCACCTCGGTGCTCCCGATGACTCGCTGACCAACCTTTCCCCAATAAATCGGGGTCCTACACTTCCTTCTAGAGAGCATCTCAAAAGGAGGATGGTCTAGAACACATGCCCAGAGCATGTCCTTGAGAGTCTGAATCGTCCTTTCGCTCTGCCCATCCGTCTGGGGGTGGAAAGCGGTGCTAAAATGAAGACGAGTCTGCATCTCGTCATGGAACCGCTTCCAAAATCTGGAAGTAAAACGAACGTCTCGGTCTGACACCACCGAAACAGGCACTCCGTGTCATGCCACTACCTCGTGCACATAGATGTCAGCTAGCATCTCAACCGATATGCTCTACTGGATCGGTATAAAATGCGCGCTCTTGGTCAGCCGATCCACTATGACCCAAATCGAGTCCACTCCCTGTGCGGTCCTATGAAGGTTAATGATAAAATCCACGGTAATGTCCTCCCATTTCCATACGGGAATGTCTAAAGGTTGCATCTTATGTGCCTCGTCCATCAACACCTGCAATACTCTTCCCTATTACGGTATCCAAACCCTCCCATGAAGGGTCAACAATCCCCGACAGTCATAATCAAAAGAAGCTACTCGACCCACGATCCTCACATTTCTGCCTCTCCTCCTTGAGGTCCTCGACCTGTGCCTCCCTGATTAGCTTCAATAATGGAGTAATCACAATCATCCTCATGCATATATCCCTGATCGGGGCCGCTGCCGCCTTGCGGCTCAGGGCGTCGGCCACTACGTTGGTCTTTCCCGGGTGATAAATGATCTCACAATCGTAATCCTTCACCACATCTGACCACCGACGCTGCGTCATGTTAAGATTTGACTGGTTCATAAGGTATCTCAGCCTCTGGTGATCCGTGTAGATGGTACAACGGACCCCATAGAGGTAGTGTCTCCAAATCATGAGGGCGAACACCGCTACCCCAACTCCAAATTGTGCATCGGATAGTTAGCCTCGTGAGGCTTCAACTGTCTAGATGCGTAAGTTATGACATGCCCCCGCTACATCAACACTGCTCCCATACCTGTGATCAAGGCATCACAATAGACAACAAAATCATCCGCTCCCTCTGGTAGGGTTAGAACTAGTGCCTCGGACAATCGCTTTCTGAGAGTCTCGAATGCCGCCTGCTACTCAGGCCCCCAACGAAACACCACCGAATTCTTGGTTAGTCAGGTGAGTGGAATTGCTATCTTGGAGAAATCCTGGATGAATCTACTATAATACCCTGCCAATCCGAGGAAGCTCCAAATCTCAGATGGAGACCTTGGGACCTCCCACTGCATCACGGTCTCGATCTTGGCCAGATCCACTAGAATACCCTTATAGATGACGAGGTGACCAAGGAACTACACCTCGCGTAACCAGAACTCGCACTTGGAGAACTTCACAAAAAGTATCTCCCTCCTCAGTATCTCTAGCATCTTTCTCAGGTGCTCCTCGTGCTGTTCCTGGGTTTTGGAGTAAACCAAGATGTCATCGATGAATACTATCACAGACCGATCCAACATCGGCCTGCATACGCGGTTCATGAGGTCCATGAACGCAGATGGATCATTGTGAGTCCAAACGGCATCACCACAAACTCATAATGACCATAATAGGTCCTAAAAGCTGTCTTTTGAACATCTTCACTCTTGACCCGCATCTGATGATAACCTGAGTGCAGATGAATCTTGGAAAACCAAGATGCTCCCAGAAGCTAATCGAACAAGTCATTTATCCTCGCGAGTGGGTAACGGTTCTTCACTGTTACCTTGTTCAACTCCTGGTAGTCTATGCACGTACGGTGCGACCCATCCTTCTTCTTCATAAACAGGATCAGGGCTCCCCACGGTGAACTACTCGGTCTGATGAAACCCTTGTATAGCAGCTCCTGTAGCTGCGTAGAAAACTCCTACATATATATAGGAGCCAACCGATACGGTGCCTTGGCAATCGAAGCCGCACCAAAAACCAGATCAATTCTGAACTCAACCTGTCTCTCCGGAGGTATCCCAGGCAATTCCTCTAGGAATACATTCGGGTAATCTCGCACCACTGCTACATCATTTACTGTCGTCTTACCCTTATCCTGGGTGTCCATCACATATGCGACATAACCTGCGCAACCCTGCTGGAAGTAGCACCTCGCTCTCGCAGCTGAACAAAGAATCAGTCCGCTTTGTGGCCTCTCGCCCTGAATCACTAACTCTCCCCCACTAGGAGTGTGAACCCTCACTAGCTGCAACTCGCAGTCAATCATCGCCCTATTAGGGCTCAGCCAATCCATGCTTACTATGACCTTGTTCCCTCGCAAAGGAATAGGGACTAGGTCAACCGAAAACTACTCATCGAATAAATGCAACGAGCATGCCTTATGCACTCTCGCAACCCTGATGGTCCTATCATCAACTATCTCCACCTCGAGTGGACAATCCAACTCCCTTGTAGCTCTACTAATCCTCTTGCTAAGTACAAGAGTGTCAAACGATCGGGTAGCCCCCGAATCAAATAACATTGTAGCTGAAATGTCGTTCACTAAGAACGACCCTATACGCAAACATATAACATTAGAAACAATCAATAATAAATGCATAGATAAAATGAAAATACATACCCGTCACCACGTCAGGAGTCGTTCGCGCCTCCTCTACTTTCATCTAAAAAGCTTTACTCTTCGCCACTGGCACCTCGGCCGGCCCTGACGACCGTCCGTAATCCTTAATGTAGCAGGGGCATGTGCCGACACCTTCCCCGCCGCGGCTAAGCTCGGGCACTGGGATGTTTTGTGTCCCCGCTGATTGCAATGGAAGTAAATCAGATATGATGCTGCGGTGGTAGTGGTAGAAGTTGTACAATCTCTGCTCATATGCACCGTCCGACCGCACTTGTAATAGCTGGAACTCCCTGCCTTGCACGCCCCATCGTGCAATCTCCCAGATTTGCCACAATGACTATGGCTCTGCTGACCTCTGTACCTATGATCCGAAACCTTGGGCTTCTTCCACAACCTCCCTATACCCGAAGCCACCTCCGGCTTCCTCTTCTTTTCTGTCTCAAGATCAATCTCCCTCTCTCGAGCCCTCACAATCATATCATCCAATGTCTTATAGTTGGATTGGATCACAAACTGGTGGATATCACTCCGCACACATCTAATGATAATGGTCCTTCTTCATTTCCTCATTAGCTGCGTACTAAGGAACAAGAAATGCCCTCTCTCTAAACTTGGCGGTAATCTCCACCACTGCCTTTGTAGTCTGAGTAAGGTCCTAAAACTCTCTGGTTAACTGTTTCATCTTAATAACCAGTGCAAACTCGGCTCTAAACCTGGTTGTAAAATCAGCCCAAGTCATAACATCAAGTGCTGCATCATCCCCGATGACATGCCCAACCTCCTCCACCAATCTCGTTCCCTATCCTTCAGAAGTCAGGAAGCTAATCTAACCTTGTCCCCCTCGGGACATCTACTGGTGCGGAACGCATTGGCAACATCTGCCAACCACCTAGTACTCGCAATGGGGTCCCGCGCCCCATGGTAGTCTGGAGCTCCACAAACTCTGAACTCCTTGAAGGTGAGTGTGCTCGACCCTATCATAGTCGCCACCTTAGGACGAAACATGGTCAACTTCTCCTCCATCAACTCCAAAATACCCTCCTTGATCGAACCAAAGATAACATGAGTCTGCTCAAGTATGATACATGTAACCTTTGAAGTGAAAAACTCGTTAGTCTGCTCATCCAAATGCTCGGCCCCCGAGCCTGATCCTGATCCCTCCCCGGCTCCTAAACTACCGCCTGCTAGTCTGAGACGTAGAACCACCATTCTGAAATGACATCATGATAAACGTCTGAAACACTGAAATATCTCGAGGGATCGCTACTACTACAGGTTTCTTGGTCTCGCCTCGGCCTTCCTTGATTCGAGTACAGATCCTCTGCTTCCAGTAGTATGGGCCCATACTACCTTCCACATATATCCCTACTTTCCTCAACAACTGCCTCGACCCCACTAAGTCATTGCTATTGCTACTGATCTCTGCTACTCTCATCCTAGGGAAATCTCTGACTTAACCAAAAACCAACCATCAATTGCTAAAGGCCTCCTTGTAATGCCAATTAGTCGTCACCTGGATACCACCATATGTGACGAGGCTCAGATAATCCTTCGACTAAAAGACTCATTCCTACAACGATTGGACTCAAACAAGAGCTACGTAGTAGGGCAAAATCCAACACTCTGAGATTATCCAACCCTGATCACATGTGATGTGACGTATTCACCTAATGACTAACTCCCATCACTTGGAGCCCCAGAAAGCACAAAGCAAGCAGCATTCGGACACATGAACTAATCAAGCAACTCTATTCTCGTAACAAGAAACTGTACTAGCATACAATGCTAAGCTCACAGTATCAGGCATAACCTAATCAGGCTATCCTACTGCTATCTACTCAGTTCTAGCATACACTTCTCATAAACCTGAAACACATATAGCAAGCACATAAGGTATCCACCTAGATCCTTAGTCCTATTCTAGCATGTTGTTCTACTGAAACTAAAACCGATAATCATAATATAAACTTATATGGGTAATTTGGGAGTAATTACTTGAGCTCGGCTGATCGCTTACACCACACCCTTTTCTTTTAAGAAAACTTCTTTTCTTTCTAAGTTCTTTTTCAAGATTCTTTCCGAATATGTTTCTCTTTTGAAAATGGTTTACCATTCCCTTAGTTTGAGTTCAATCACACCCGTAAGTGTGCCTGAATCCCTCAAACCAAAGCTCTGATACCAACTTGTAATGACCCAAAATACGACCCAAATTTTTTTTAAATAGTGCTAAAGCTAACAATCATCCATAATATATAATGAAACCGTACATCACAAATGCCAAAAAGTTATAATAGATGTGTCATGAAAAAAGAAATGTATCAACATATCACAGTATCTGAAACAAACTCCCATGATAAAAGAAACTGAAGTTGTGGTGTGTGCGATGCCATCAACCCGAGCTCTTCCCTTTGCTAGCGGAAGTAGTTGAAACCAAAACTGAAAACTATAAGCACGAAGCTTAGTGAGCTCCCCCAAACTACCACATACCATACAATAACATATAAACACATATTGGGCCTTGCCCACTACATCGGACCGAAGTCTAGAAACTGCATCGGACCGATGTCCGGAAACTACCCATGGCCTTTCCCTCTGCATCGGACCGAAGTCCGGAAACTGCATCGGACTGAAGTCTGCAACTAAATGGGACCTTGTCCCCTGCATCAGACCAAAGTCCGGAGGTAAATGCATCAGATCGAATTCTGGAATTGACTGGGACCTTTTTCCCTGCATCGGACCGAAGTCCGAAAATCGACTGAGCATAACATAGCATAGCATAAACACGTATACTGCATACTGCATTGGACCAAAGTCTGGAGCACATAACACAAATACATGCTTGAATCACAAAGACATCAAGCACATTGAACTACTTCATCAGACCAAAGTCCGAAACTACTGCTAACTAGACGAGCCGGCTTTGTGGCCGTAGACCCGTTCCTACTAGAAGGAAAACTCACCTCGTAATGCTGGCTGCTGAGATGCTAACTATAAAAGTGGCTGACTGCTGCTTCGGAACTATCTGACTACAAATCCCAAAAGCACTAGAGTAGGGACTCATAAATGCCCTCAGGGTAAAATGATTGTTTTGCCCCTGGTCAAAGTCAACTCCATGGTCAAAGTCAACTTCCAGTTGAACAGACTTGTCGAGTCAGGGCGCAGACTCACCGAGTCCCTCCATCACTACCTCTGACTTTAACTCACTGAGTCCTTTCCCCACTCACTGATTCACCCTGAACTCACAACTCGAAGAAAGATAGGGGACTCACGACTCGACTCGCTGAGTTCGACGAACAACTCGATGAGTCCTAACGTGCAAATTTCATATAGTCATTTCTAATCCATTCTAGAGAATCTAACTTGTAGATCTAAGCTCATGGGACCATCTGAACACGTAAAGTTGCTAACTTTACGTGTAACTAAGAAGGAATGAAGCTATTGCACTCAAACTCTACTTTAGTTGGGAAAACTCATCCGACTCGCTGTGTTGTATGAATAACTCGTCGAGTCTAAGGAAATCATCATCGGACTCGCCGATGTGCTCATCCAACTCGTCTAGTCCACGACTATGTTCATAGGACTCGCCGAGTCAACCTTGCGACTCGCCGAGTTCATGAAGTCCTTTTTCCATACAAACTTGATTTGAGCCATGCAGTGGCTCCAAATCACAGATCCAAGCTTCTAGGGCATGCTTATCACGTAAAGTTGCAAACTTTACGTGCATGCATGGCTTTAAAGGCTTTAAATGCCAAATCTAGGATCTTAATGGGATTCCAAGCTCAAGAGGGACCTCAATCATAACCACAACTAAAACTTTACACTTCTAGAATGCAATGAGGGTCCAGATCTGAAGTATAACTCGATCATAATGTTCCTTCACAAAGGATTTGGGTTTTATGGGCTAAAAAACAACAATTTGGGGACAAAAAATATCTACTAGATCAATAAGCAAGATGGAGACTTTATTACAAGAAAATATAACCATAAATGAGTGTGTTCTGGATCTACTTCCTCTTCCTTGAACTCTCCAACCTTCTCATTCTTCCAGTGTGTCCAAAAGTTTCTTCACAAAGTAACAATCACTCACACACTCTTTAAGGGGGGTTAGGATTCTGTAAAGGATGCTATGAGGGTGATGGAGGCGAGGTTGGGGCGTATTAATGCATTTAAATAGGGTGCAACCCATTAAAATTAGGGCTTCATCCAGACAGGCGGACTCGCCGAGTCCCATCGTATGGACTCGTCGAGTAGCCAACTCAATTTGCGTGATTATCCTGTCTCTACTCGATGAGCTGGGCTACAGACTTGTCGAGTAACCCTTAAGAAATGAAATTAATTTATTTAAATCACATACCAGAAATGAGGCGTTACACCCGTGGTGCTCTTCCACCAGTTGTATACAATTATGTGCGCAACTGTAAAACTTCAAAGGAGATTTAGGATACACTGAAGGAGAAGTATCAAGGAAGTGAGAAAACAAAGATTAGCTCATTCAAACAATGTCTGTTAGATTTAGGAGAGTTTAAGAAGAAGGAAAGAGAATCCATTGAGCTCTACTATGCCCAACTAGATGAACTCATATTCAAATGCAGCAGATATGGAGTTACAAGGTCTACAATGACAGTCTTATGATATAGACTTGGCAAAGAATGGCAAAATGACAGTCTTATGATATAGACACAACAAAGTTTTGACTATTTTTCACTGAATGATCAGTATAATGTGTTAAAACCATATGAATCTGAAGTGAATGAGATTGCTGAGGAAATAAGGATTAGTCTGGGTGGTCCTCTTGCTCTTGTGTCGAAGGTTGCTGAAAGAGAGGTTATGAAATAAACTGCTGAGAAGAAAATTTTGGAAGATGAAGGCTTGATTGTCAATTTTGATGACGATGCAGTGGATTTTTTACTCGAACAATCAAGTGAAGAAGTTTTTCAAAAAACGTTTTTATGCAAAACCACAAACAAGTGGAGTGAAAGGAAGTTTTTCTCGAAAGACTGTGAGCGAGGAAAAGAAAATGTAGAAGAAGGATGTCAAGGCTGAAGAAGCAAAGATGGAGATGAAGCTTAAATGTGACTCTGGATTCGACTGCCATTACAGTAATGGAGCGAATCACATGGCAATTGATTGTATGCTTAAGAAGAGGGATGAGAAAAAGAACAGAGTAAAGGACGAAGCCTAGTACGTTGAGAGGCTTGAAGAAGTGAAAGCAAAGGCGAAAGGAATGTCCTCAGTTCTGAATGGGATGAAATATCAAGAAGGGACATATAAGGTAAGGTCATTAGGTTCAGATGACGACGAGATGCGAAATCCCACTCATGGAGCAATATTCACAAGTTTTGAGGAAGAGGATGAGAAGAAAGTCACTAGGATGTTTTTCGTTTCAATATCTACTTACGATTCCCCCATGGCTTCACATGTGCATTCTCTTTTTCAATATTTTAATATTTCCTCTAGTGCATATAATTCGATATTATCCGAGTTTGATGGAGCTATTACTTACTTTAACGATCTACTTATTTCTACTAGTAGTGATGCCAAAAATCTCAATACACAACTACTAGAAACTCAAAGGATTTTGGAGACCAAGAAAACTATGATAGATCAATTAGATTTACAACTGACTCATGTAATGTGTGACTGACACAGTCTCAGATCTATTAATAAAGATTTTCATAAACAACGAAACATTTATTACATTACTGCTAAAAGGTTGTATGGGAATTTAACTTCTTTCCATCATTCATCTGATATTAGAAAAGAACAGCATAGGAAACTTATGCCCTTTTTAGGTTTTGAAAGGGAGAAAATAGATTCAACTTCCTATGACTATGATTTTTTTTTAATATGATAAGGTCCCAATAGATTCTTATGCATATGCTGTTGTGAAAATTGATGAATGTTGAGATACAAATGATCTTATTGACATTGTAAATGATACCTTGACCAAAAGCAAACAAATTGAAATTTTGAAAAGAATTGAGAATTCGACCTTTAACTCTCAAAACAATTTTGCTGGTTTCGATGATGATTATGATGATATGAGTGCAATTAATGAAATTATTTGTTGTTCTCGGTTATCTATCATTAATGCCACTTCTATAGCGAAGGGTAAATAAATATATAATGATTATTTGGTGAAAGTTGACACTAACCAACCCTCGACTTTGAAAGTTCATGATCCCAACCATGTGTGTCACACCCCATCCGTCGGCGGAAACACCGATCAATGTAACATCATTTCTCGTATTATAGTTATCAACTTTTGAAAACACATGCAATTTAAAATACATTTACATAAAGTTGGTGAGCCCACATGTTTTGACTACATATAAAAATAATACATTTTACAAGTTCAAAAGTATAGTTTTGAAAGTATTATTTTGAGTTTCAAAGGTTTAGTATATATATATCCTACGTATAATGGTTTACTTACCAAATAAGTATATACCTATAAGTCTCATATATTATAAATATAAATGTTTGTAATACCATACAAACTAAGTTGCTACGTGTAAATCTTATTTTAATTCTATATGAGTAAAGCCGCTACGTATAAATCTATTTCAATTATATACGAGTAAGTAGGATAGGTGTAGTGGTCAACTTAATATACAGTAATATAGCTCTAGATTCTTATACTTAGAGTATAAGTTTTTGGGAAACTTATACTTAACATTCATACTTGTATATCGACAAAGTATAATTCTTCTAAAGTTATGCTACCATGAGTCTGTAACTACGACTGTATGACTTAGTTTTATACCTCTGGTTATTATTATAAGGATCACACCTTACGGTAGTACAAGGATCACACCTTGTGGTAGTTTCTGTATACTTCATCGACGTCGGAAGGTGGTAAATTAGGCAAGTTCGTCACCCTCCAAATATTGGTTGTAGCTAACAACCAAGGGTGGGTTGTCATGCTCACACATGATTAACGAATACAGGTCAGAGTACTTTCACTAAGATCCCCAATCTTATTTGATAAACACAAAACCTATAATAATATATATCAAGTCTTATCTTTACTCCTAAATTCATAATAGTTTTAGGTAGTACAACAGCTATAAATTTTGGAAAAACCAGGTTTTATCCTAACATAAAACCTATAATAATATATATCAAGTTTTATCTTGACATAAAACCAATAATAGCAACATAATTTATAAATTTAACATATAGAACTTTCGAATATAACTTCGGAACTATATCACACACGGCATATATAGAATCATAATTATAACTCAAGATCTACATTAGTGTACTACTATAACAATAACATGCTAACAAACTTACGATAGTTGTATATTTTTAGATACAAAATAATTATATCCCGGTGATTATAACTATCTATGTTGATACTAATATACTAGAAAGTGGCGCGGTGAGACTCACCTTAGCAGCATGATTTTATGTAATCTAAGCAGAAACGGTCAGCGGTACGAGGCCGTCGGGGTTTGGGAAGCAGAACGACTTCCGTAAATGAGAGAGAGAGAAAAAAGAAATGGTGTAAGGAGAGAGGAGGCCAAAATTGCTATTTAAAGGCTGATTTTTGGCCTCTCACGATGTGAGAATGATAGATTAACGTCGTGAGTTATGGCAAGAGTCATCTGGTAGCTTTAACGCGTGTTTTCTAGCCTCAATTCGTGTCCGGCAGTGTCCTCACGTCCTGGGAAAACCTTTGTCACGTCGTGAGATTTTGGGTTATCGTTACGTAGACTTCTAGCTTCAAATTGTGGTAGTTTGACTACTCATGTCGTGAGTTTTTATGCTCATATTGTGAGTTCAGTCAAATTAGGGTTTTTTGACATCGACATCTTCGGATGGCCATAACTTTTGCACACGAACTTCTTTTTTTACGTTCTTTATATCCACGCATAGGTATTTACGAGTACTAAAACTCTTATTTAGACACCAATAGATAATTCTAAGTCAATTTTAAATTCCTCTTATTATAGATATTTATAGTTTTCGGTTTATCATAACTTTTTCACGCGAAGTCAGATTTAGATGTTATCTATATTTTTGGAATCCTATGGACGTATACTTTGATTTATACTATAAAGTATGTATGAAAGTTCATATTTGTATTAGAATTATAATGAAATACATAGTAATTTTACTATATTATTTGTTTTGACAAAATCACATTACATGATTGGTATAATAACATGTGATTGTTATTGACCTAATTTTGACTAGTGTTACATTCTCCCCCCATTGAAGTAAATTTTGTCCCAAAATTTATTTTTACTAGATACCACCGAAGGGTTCTGGATAGCTTCCCTTCTTCCTATTACGAATGCCTTGCCACGACCTAACTTCCTTGACTCATTAACTTTGGGCATTCCTTCTTGATATGTCCAATTTCACCACACTCAAAACACACTCTTCCTCCATCATAGCTTGTTCCAGTGTTTGTTCCTTGATTTTCTATTATAGGTGTTATGCTCCTGCAGTAACTGGTAGTGTGTCCCTTCTTTTTGCACTTCATGCAAATATAATAGTCACCTGCATGCTGATGGTTGCACTGACTGCACCCTGAACAGTTACCTAGGTGGTGACGATTACACTAAGTGCACCATGGGAGTTTTCCAACATACTTCCTTGGTTGCATGGGTATTGTTGTTGTGGTTGCATAGTTAGTTGCGACATCTTGTCTTTCCTCAGGTGATTGTACGAGATTCTTCCCATTTAATTTATGCTTGTTCGTTCTAGATTCGGGTGACGTAGCTATAAATCCCACTTGGATTTCTATGTTGGTTAGCTGATGAGCTATACGCTTTGCAATGTCATATGTTGTAGGCTTCGATCCGATCACCATTCCTTTGATTTGCGATGCTATACCCTAGATATATCGCTCAATCTTCTTTTATTCTGGGGTTACAAGTGTCGGACACATCACCACAAGATCATTGAAGCTAGCGGTATAAGCATTTATCTCTGAACCCTTCATGGTTCTGTTCCACAATTCTTGTTCCATCTTATGTATTTCCTCTCTAGGATAGTACTCCTCTACTAGCATCCTCTTTATCTCTTCCCATTACATTTAATTGGCAGCTTCAATACCCGTTGTATTCACATGGTTGTTCCACCATGTAAGTGTTGCATTAGTGAAGGTACACGCAACAAATCGTACCTTACATTCCTACGGATAGAAGCTTATTTAAAAAACTGATTCTGTCTTTCCAATCCACCGGGTCAAGCTAACAACCCCTTCCGTTCCATGGAAGCTCTTAGGCTTGCAATTCATAAAATCCTTGTAGGTATACATTTTGGCGGTCCCTACACTACCTTTATTTCTAAATCCTCCTCTTTTGACATTAGCAAGAGCTACATTGATTCTATTCGGTATGATTTCTTCAAGTTCTGCTGAACTTATTGGAGGGTTTGTTTCTCGTGGTGGTGGTTGCGGCTGTTGTTGTTGTGGTTCTGGTCATCGTTTAAGGGTTAGCCGAGCGCTACTTCTTCTAGGCATTTTGTTTAGTTCCTATACATTTTGGATCACCAAGTGTTTAGTCTATCAAATATTACTCCAATTTAAATAGTTCATATAATCTGATCAAAATAAAATATAGTTGTACACCTACACCTAGTTATGATGATATCTATGCCCATATGAACTTTAGTTTGAATATCTGATCTAAATCCTTGAGATCAAAAACATTCTAGGTATTTAAGTGTATTCTCATTGCGGGTATGAGTCTTCATATATGACTCTATATTTATTATTTGTTTTATTTGTTGGATATAGTGTCTAAGCCCATAACTATATTTGGTATGTACTTGACCCGACCCGACATGGTCTATTTGGGTTGCACTTCACCCGAACAATTTATGGATAATATTTGAGAATAGTACAAGTTATGATTTATTAATATATTATAAGTTCTAATATATTAATATAAGATCATATTATTTAATTACTATTGATCTATAATTAATCTAGGATTAATTTAGAGATCAAAGATATTACTAATTAAATATGGGCTTCTATATATATATATATATATATATATATATATATATATATATATATATATATATATATATATATATATATATATATATATAGTATGGGCTAAAGCTTATTTGGAATGGGCTAGGCTTGCATGGACAAGTCCATGGATTCTCCATGGAGCTTTAACCCATGGATTTCATTGAAATGAAGAGACATGGGTATTAGGGTTTACATGGATGTAACCCTAATCCACCACACTTTATAATGGAGGCTTTGGTTCTTGAAATCACGACTAGTTGATACTTGTTGAGGTGAGGGCCGATTTCAAGATAGTAGTGACTATTCTCTCAAAGTTCCAAGTTTGTGGTGATTTGTGATTTCCATTTGAGGCATTCACACTATTGGTGCTAGGCTCTAAAACTCCAAGAAATCAACTACTACTACAAGGTAAGCATTTCTACTAGCTTTATTTGATTCATGTTCCCCATGCCATGCTAGTTAGGATATGAACCTTGGAAAAATAATTATTTTCATGTATCTTAGACAAACATAGATCCAAGGTTTATTAGGGTTGCATGTAAACTTAGGAAGTGTTACAATGCTCAAAACCCATAAGTGGTAGCAGAGCCTAGGCTTGTTTGTTTGATACTTGATGCAATATAGTTGAAAAAGTCGAAAAACTTGTTGTCTGCCAGTTGAACTCGCCGAGTCCATGGGGGGACTCGCCGAGTTCATGTGTATCTTCAACCTACTCGGCGAGTAGGTTTATGCACTCGACAAGTAGGAGTGACAGAGTGCAGATTTTCTACTTTAGTTGCTGGAAATGGACTAGAAACATTACCCTAAACTTTTTTGGTACTTGAAAACTTGTTTTACAAGGTGTAATGTCTTTGCTAATCCATTCACAAAAACTTGTTATCAAAATTACAAAGTTTTATGTGTAATTTTTGATTCATGAAAGTGTTCATATTCATGTTCTTGATCTTATGATGTTTAGCTGATCATAGGAATTATTTGTAACCTATGTGGTAGTTTAATTCTTGATCATAATGTGTTTTAATGGAGTTCATAACTTGTCCTCAAGTTATGGAAAACCAAGAGGCACACTTGAATTAAAAACCATTAAAAGAACACAAGAGTTAGAAAAATGAAGAGTCTTCATTTTATTAGTTTATTTAACTTATAAGTTACAAGAAATGAAAAGTTTTGAAAGTTTACAAAACTTGCCCTCAAGTTTTGGAACAAGGAAAGTCATATTAAAACTTTAGTTCCAACCCTTAGAATTTTAAAAGTTAAAATTCAACCCTTGTACTTATAATATTTTAAGTTAATAATATATATATATATATATATATATATATATATATATATATATATGTATGTATAAGATCAAAGTCGTCTTACTGCTAGTACGCCTCATTCACGAAGCTAGTCTATAAGGTGGCTATAAGGTTGTTGCCTATAAAATGGCAACTTAATGGGTGTCCACTCTCACCCACCGCTTGTTTGACTAGTGGAAGGCCGTTAGCCGAACGGGTAAGACAAGGACTTATAAATTCTCATTAAAAGTATGATGAATATTATAAAGTAACTAAATGTTTTATTAAATTCCCAATCTTATTTACTTTAGGAAAAATGTGAATAAGGTGCTAATCCATGAAATTACACTTTACACTTTGTCTAAGTCGTTAGTGGAGTGTGTGTGGTTAACTGGCACACTAACTTGGACTTAACAAGGTAGGTAAAGGGTGACTTAATATTTATCATAGTATCGATGGAGCGTGTGTCGTTAACCGACACATCGATTGAGGGGTAATTTATTAACGGTACCAAGTAATTTGCATGGTTACTTCACACCTCGTTTTGTGATCCTCGGCATCCCAGTCACAAAACTTGGAAGGCACACTCGAGATTGAAACATGCCTTTGAAAAGTTCATTGAATCTCAAAAGAATCTAGGAGTTTCTAAGAACCAAATCAAATATTTTAATATTTCAACTTTGGTGGAAATTGGTGAATCGTCATTCACCTACCTTTCAAATATGTTATTACTTAAATTACGACATACCTCTTCTAAGTATAATATATTGTGATGGGGTCCTAGCCTTAATACTACATTTGGGTGTTTTATTTGGTACTATTCCTATTTCTAAACTAAACATTTCTTCTTCTCAGATGTCTGCAAACACTGTTGCTTTTGGCTCTAATCCTAATGGCTCCTTTTCTCTCATAAACTTGTGTGGGAAAGTCACTTTTGATGGATCCAACTTTAATGAATGGGTCAGAAACATCAGAATGATTACTCGCTACGAGGACAAAGAATATGTCCTCGATAAGGAGCTTAAGGAGATTGATGAGACAGCTGCAACTCCTATAGAGATCAATGAGTTTAGGGCAAATGAAAGGGATGCCACGAAAGTGGCATGCATCATGATGGCCACTATGACTGCTGATCTCCAAAAATCCTATGTAGATTTCTACCCCTATGAGATAAACCAAGACCTGATGGAAAGATACCATCAAAGTGCTCGTCAAGATAGGTATGAAATCATCTCCTCCATGATAACAACTCGCATGAAGGATGGTGAACCCATCACGGGCCACATGCAGAAAATGCAAAGATTTGTGTACCGTTTGCTGAAGGTAAGTGTGAACTTCCCTGAGGAGCTAGCAATAGATATAATTTTGCACTCCTTGCCTTCATGTTATGATCAATTCCGCATGGCATACCACATGAACATGAAAGAGGTCACACTCAGCAAACTTCAAGGACTCTTAATGACCGCGAAAGTGGTCTTAAGGGTAAGGCGATTGTTACTCCTGCTCCTACCAACTCCGCCCATGTCTTGGCAATCGGGAAAGGACGAGGGAAGAAGAGAAAGATTTCTTCGAAGGGTACCAAGGTTAGGACCCATGATAGCTCTTCTTCAAGTGGAACCAAGAAAGGTTTCATCACTCCTTCTTCTGACCCAAAAGAGGCTGAATGCTTCTATTGCCATGAAAAGGCACATTGGAAGCGGAACTGCCCAAAGTACCAGCAAGATGTGAAGGATGGGAAAGTTAAACCCAACCATGCAGGTATTTACACTATCATTTCTAATAACTCACCCCATTCTAAATCTTGGGTCCTTGATACCGGTTGTGGTATTCATATTTTTTTTTTGACTTGCAGGGACTAAGAAGAAGTGAGAATGTGGAGCAAGGAAGGATAAACTTAATCATGGGGAATAGGAAAGTTACACTTGTCATCAAGATTGGAGTTTATACTTTGTCGCTAAGTAGTGGGTTAAATTTAGATTTAAATAAATGTTATTATTTGCCAGAAATGGAAAGAAATATTATTTCCTTTCATGCATTTTATAAACAAGGGTTTACCTTTTCATTTAATAATGAAGTTGGTTCTATTGATGCTTTCTTTAATAATGTTCTTTATTTTAAAGCATTACCTTGTGATGGCGTGTATGAAACAGTATATGTGGTTGATTACTTAGGAAATAATGTATTGTGTATTGATTCTATTAATAATAATAACTTGGATAAAGCATCACTATGGCATTGTCGTCTTGGACATATAAGCAAGAAATACATAATCCAACTCCAAAAGGATGGAGTCTTGGAGTCGTTTGACCTAAAGTCAGATGATAGTTGCGAATCATGCTTACTTGGAAAAATAACAAAGTCACCCTTCACAGGTTCTTGTGAGAGTGGTGAAGGTTTGTTGGACCTTGTACACACGGATGTGTGTGGACCATTCAAACATGCCACAAGGGATGCTAATCGTTATTATTTGACTTTTATTGATGATTACAGTAGATATGAATATGTCTACTTAATCAAGCATAAGTCAGAGACTTTCGAAAGGTTTAAGGAATTTAAACAGGAAGTCGAGAATCAATTGGGCAAGAACATTAAGATGCTTCGATCCGATCGAGGTGGTGTGTATCTTAGTTCAGAGTTCCTCGACTATCTTAGGGAATGTGGGATTGTCTCACAATTGACACCTCCCAAGACACCACAATTGAATGGTCCAGCTGAGAGGCGTAAACGAACCTTGTTGGACATGGTTCGTTCCATGATAAGCCGAGCCTCGCTACCAATCTCACTTTTGGGGTATGCCTTAGAGAATGCCGCCCATATCCTTAATCTAGTCCCTATAAAGAAAGTTGCCAAAGTTCCTCACGAGATGTGGACTGGTAAAGTACCTAAACTAGAACATATCAAGATTTGGGGTGCTAGGCTTTTGTGAGACGCGAGACTCATGATAAGCTAGAACCCGGAAGTGTGGGGTGTATTTTCATCTGCTACCCAAAAAGATCCTTTGGTTACCTCTTCTACAGGCCCCGAGTCTGCTAAATGGAAAGAGGCTGTGGATAGTGAGATACAATGCATGTATGAAAATCAAGTTTGGAACTTGGTTGAAAATGTACCAGGTCGTAAGACTGTGGGGTGCAAATGGATCTTCAAGAAGAAGACCGACATGGATGGTAATGTACACACTTATAAGGCTCGACTGGTTGCAAAGGGCTTCTCTCAAATTCCTGGAGTGGATTATGATGATACCTTTTCTCTAGTAGCCAAGATTAAGTCTATTAGGGTTATGTTAGCCATAGCTGCATTTCATGACTATGAAATTTGGCAAATGGATGTCAAAACTGCTTTCCTTAATGGAAAGTTGACTGAAGATGTTGACATGAGTTAGCCAGAAGGTTTTATCAGCAACGAGTACCGTAATAGAGTGTGTAAGCTTGAGAAATCCATTTATGGATTAAAGTAAGCACCTCGCAGATGGAATCTTTCCTTTGATGAAAAGGTCAAGGAATTTGGCTTTTCTAGGAGTGAAGATGAATCTTGTGTTTATGTCAAGGCTAGTGGGAGTATAGTTAGCTTTTTTGTATAGTATGTGGATGACATACTACTCATAGGAAATGGCATCCCAACCCTACAGGAAGTAAAGTCTTGGCTTGGGAAGTGTTTCGCTATGAAGGACCTTGGTGAAGCTGTAGGATCGATCATGTATGCATCCCAACTCATAGGAAATGGCATCCCAACCCTACAGGAGATATGAGTCGACTTCCTTATGCTTCAGCTGTAGGATCGATCATGTATGCTATGACGTGCAGTCGACCTGATGTAGCCTTTGCTTTGAGCATGGTCAGCAGGTATCAGGGGAACCCAGGCAAGGAACACTGGACAGCGGTAAAGAATATCCTCAAGTACCTGTGAAGGACTAAGGACTGGGTCCTTACCTTCGGTGGGAGTGATGACTTGAGAGTTGTAGTGTATAGTGATGCTAGCTTCTAGACTGATAGGGATAATTTCCGCTCTCAGTCGGGCTGGGTCTTTACCTTAAACGGAGGAGCAATCACTTGGAAGAGTTCCAAGCAGGAGACAATGGCTGATTCCACTTGTGAATCAGAGTATATAGCAGCAAGTGAGGCAGGAAAGGAGGCTATATGGCTAAAGAACTTCATCGGAGACCTTGGAGTTGTACCAGCTATAAAAGAACCAATGGAGATTTTCTGTGACAGCAATAGTGCGGTTGCCTTAGCCAAGGAACCAAGAGATCATGGGAGATCCAGACACAATGACAGAAAATATCACTTCATCAGACATCAAATAGAAGAAGGAATCCTCGTGGAGAAGAGGGTATCATTGGATGAGAACCCAGCAGATCCCCTCACGAAGGGACTGAGTAGGGTTAAGCATCTCCAGCATGCTCGGAGCATAGGGCTGAAGGATGATATAAGTTTTAGGAGTTAGATAAATTATGAAATTTGTAAAGTGTAATTGACATTAGATGATGAATAAAAGGTGTTTTATTTATGAGTAAAGTGTTGCTATCTCTTGTCGATCGTTTACTATATTTCTTTTGCATGTTTTGACTTCCTGGATAATTATGTGTGGTATATCATATTGTTCAAACCTCCACAGTCGGTCATATGTCGGAAGTAGGTATGAATCAAGATTGTCATGATTGGTTGCATAGGTCTAAGGTGTTGGACATGGCTACAACAATCATGAGTGCTCATAAGTTCTGATCATTGGACTCAACCCACGCTCACTGGAATCACTTCATGGAATTTTATCACAAGTGATGGTGAGACAGTAATATCATATAAGTCTTCAAACCTAGAGATATGATTTGTTACTTACGAGTTGATTATGCATTGATTGTACGAAAACACATTGGTAACTCGATGTTATAAAACGCGCCTTTATGTATAATTCAATGAGTGGTAGAACAAAGATATGAGTCGAAGTTTATCTGTTCCTTCTAGGATTAGAGGTTGATATCTAGGCCCCTCGATGATTGTGTTTTGACCTATGTACCTGGCCCGATCAGAACTAAATTGAGGTGTTCAGTTAAGTTCTATGTCAAACAAATCGGAAATCGAGAAACAAATGTTGGACAATAAGTAGGACCATGTTCCATGTATTTGTCCGGCTGATATCTTTACCAGAGGATTATATGATCACTTATCTAAAATGGCGCGTTCTAGTTCAATAGAGTTTGAAGAGCTACGCTTGTTGATCGGTTCCTGAAGTCATACTTGCAACTATAGTTATAAGACTTATCCAAGTGGGAGACTGTGGGATATAGTGTCTAAGTCCATAACTATATTTGGTATGTACTTGACCTGACCCGGCATGGTCCATTTGGGTTGCACTTCACCCGAACAATTTATGGATAATATTTGAGAATAGTACAAGTTATGATTTATTAATATATTATAAGTTCTAATATATTAACATAAGATCATATTATTTAATTAGTATTGATCTATAATTAATGTAGGATTAATTTAGAGATCAAAGATATTACTAATTAAATATGGGATTCTATATTTGTATAATGTGGGCTAACGCTTATTTCGACTAGGCTAGGCTTGCATGGAAAAGTCCATGGATACTCCATGGAGCATTAACCCATGGATCTCATGGAAATGAAGAGACATGGGTATTAGGGTTTACATGGATGTAACCCTAATCCACCACACTATATAAAGGAGGCTATGGTTCTTGAAATCAAACTAGTTGAAACTTGTTGAGGTGAGGGCCGATTTCAAGATAGTAGTGACTATTCTCTCAAAGTTCCAAGTTTGTGGTGATTTGTGATTTCCATTTGAGGCATTCACACTATTGGTGCTAGGCTCTAAAACTCCAAGAAATCAACTACTACTACAAGGTAAGTATTTCGACTAACTTTATTTGATTCATGTTCCCCATGCCATGCTAGTTAGGATATGAACCTTGGAAAAATAATTATTTGCATGTATCTTAGACAAACATAGATCCAAGGTTTATTAGGGTTGCATGTACAGTTAGGAAGTGTTAGAATGCTAAAAACCCATCAAACATAGCATAAATTAGTCGAATACCATACGCTTTTGTAGTTGCGTGGATCATGTATGTTATGACATGTGCTCCCCTAATGTAGCCTTTGCTTATAGCATGGTTAGTACATATCAAGGGAACCTTGGTAAAGCTCACTGGACTGCAGTAAAGAACATTCTTAAGTACATGCGGAGGACGAAAGATTGGGTCCTCACCCTCGGTGGGAGTGATGACTTTAGAGTGACAGGGTATAGTGATGCCAGCTTTTAGACCGAGTGAGATAATTTCCGCTCTCAGTCGTGTTCGTTATATACCCTAAATGGAGGAGCAGTAACTTGGAAATGTTCCAAAGAAGAGAATATAGCTGATTCAACATGCGAATCAGAATACATAGTAGCAAGCGAAGCATAAAAGGATGCAATGTGGCTAAAGAACTTCATCGAAGACGTTGGAGTTGTACCAGCTATAAAGGAGCCTATGGATATTTTTTGTGACAATGAGGGTACAGTTGCCTCAGCCAAGGAACCAAGGGATCATGGGATATCCCGACACATCGACATAAAATATAACTTCATAAGACATCGATTAGAAGAATTCCTCGTAATGAAGGGGGTATCGTCAGAGGAGAACCCAATAGATCCTCTTACAAAGGAAGTGAGAAGGGTAAAGCACTTACAACATGTTATTAGTATAGGGCTGAAGGATGGTATTAGTTTTAAGGATTAGATAGATATTTAGAAACTTGTAATAGCTAAAATATAATTGATATTTGATGATTGAATAAAAGGAGTTTTATTTATAAGTAAATATTTACTATTTTTTCATTATTTACTATTGTTTCATTATTTTGCATGTTTTGACTTCTAGAATAATAAGATTATTCAAACTATCCATAGTCGATCATACTTTGGAAGTAGTTCATGAAAGTAGACTGCCATGAATGGTTTTTTGTAAGATTATCTAAGGAGTCAAGCATTGCAAAAGTTTGCTACAAACATTCATGAGTACTCTTGATATAAGATTTAAGTATCAGACTAAACCCATGCTCACATGAATTACTTCATGGAATTTTATAACGAGTGATTGTGAGACGATAATATCGTATAATGTTCAAACCAATATATATTAGTTGTTGATTATGAGTTGGTTGGGAATTGATAGTATGAAACCACACTAGTAACTTGATGTTATAAAACATATTATTGTGTATGATTTAACTGTTGGATTAGGTGTCTAAGCTCATAACTATTTTGGTATGTATTTGACCCGATTATGAGCATGATCCATTTGGGTTGCCTTCACCATAGCAACAGATGGGATAAATTAAGGAGAAAGAGGATTAATTATGATTTATTCATCTATTATGTGAATAATATATTAAAAGAGAAATCATATTGTTAAATTATTATTGATCAATAATTAATTTAGAATTGATTTTGTGATCAAAAGAGATTAATTAAATTAAAGGGACTGATATTGTAATTATAAGATAGTTACAAAATTGGGCTTAGGATCCATAAGGATGCAATGGATGAATTCTATATGAGAGTCGATATAGAAATCGGCCAAGGGGCCTTCTGGAAGGATCTTTGGGCTTCTTAAGGACTATGCAACTGGATTAGGGTTTCCAAGTTGAAAAATCCTAGAAGCCTAAATATAAAAGGAACCATCCAAGCCACCATATTCGTCCCTAACCTTCTAAGAGAGCTCTTGGACGAATTTTGTGCCTCCTCCTCCCTCTCCTATGTCATATTGTTGCTAATAGTGTTTGTGACTCCATTAGAGTTCCAACACTTAGGGCATTAAGCTTCCAAAAGTCAAGATGAAGAAGGTTTGTGATTCTTATTGCTACTTAACAACCAAGGGAATATTCCTAACCCTATTCATATGTGATTTTTTAGATTTGTATGCTAGTCAATTAGGGTTTATTGCTTTGGTATTAAATATTGTATGTTTAATTAGAAAAACCTAGTTCAAAGCAATTAGGGTTGCATGTACACCATAGGATTGATGTTATGCACACAACCCATCAGCGGTATCAAAGACTAGGTCATTTTTCTAGTGAATTGATGAAAAAGTGAAATGCCAAAGTTCAAGAAAACTGAATTTTTTGCCTTCTGACTAGCTGACTCGTCGAGTCCATATATGGACTCGATGAGTAGGTCCTACTTGACGAGTTCCATAGTGTACTCGACGAGTCCTAGGGTCTTTGCCGGGATATTTCGATTTTCTTTCTAGATTTTGTTGAGGATTACTTCCAAAACTCGTTTTTCTTGCCTAAAATAGTTTTTTATGTTTGGAATGGTTATCCTTATCAAAAGTTATGGATTTGGTTAAATATGGATAATATACGATTATTATAAGCCAAATATTTGACCTAGTAAGTTTGAAAAAGTTTCAATTTACACCCTTTAGGTTTTAAGTTTAAATTTGAACTTATAAGTTTTAGTTTTTGAAATTTAAATCGTTAAACCGTAATATTTTGAAAAGTTTCAAAATTTGTCCTTAAGTTTGAAATTTAAAAATTTAATTAAAAGGTCTTGATTTTGAAATATTAAATTCTAAAACCTTAGTATTTTGAAATTTTCAAATTACACCCTTATGGTTTTATTAAATTAATTAAGTGTGTAATTAAAAGAGAGTTAATAAATCCATAAAATAATGGTTTATATTTAGTAGACATAAAGGTATAAATTATTATATTAAAACACCTAGCATTTTAAATGTGTAAAATACAACCTTATATTATATAAAATTAAAAGTTTGATATTATATATTTATGAGTAAAGAGTCAGTCTTACCGTTAGTATGCCTCATTCACGAAGGTGATCTATAAGGTGTATTTAAGGAAGTGACCTGTAAAATAACTGCCATTAGGTATCCACTCTTACCCACCGCACTCTTGACTAATGGAGGGTCGTTAGCCGAACGGGTACGATAGGACACAACCTTCCATTATAAGTATACTGAAATACGAAGTAACTAAACACTTTTACAAATTCCCAAATATTAGTTACTTTAGGAAAAATGTGTAATTGGTGCTAATCCATGAAATTCCACATTACACCTTGTTGGTCATTTGTGGAGCGTATATGGTTAACCGGCATACTAATATGGGACCAATGAAGGATGGGAATGGGTAGCTCTCAGATTATCATGGATCAATGCAGTGCGTATGGTTAACCGACACATTGATTAAGTGATGACATCTTCAAGATTACCAAGCTAAGTTGCATGGTTATCCATACCTTGTTTATGATCCTTGACGTCCCAGTCACAAACTTGAAGGGCATAATCGAGGTTAAACATGTCATTGAAAAGTTCAATGAATCTCAAAAGATCTAAGGGTTTCAAAATATTTAAAACCTAATTTTCTTCTCATATTCATGGTGGAAATTGGTAAATCTTCATTTACCTACCTTCAAATATTCTACAACTGGATTATGACATCCTTCTTTCGAGTTGTAGAATATTTTGTTGGGTCGTAGACATAATATCTCATTTGGGTGTTTTATTAAGGACTTAATCAACTAACTTGAATTTGATCCCTCCTTATGGATATCTACTTATGAAAACTATGGTCTTCCCATATCCTTTTGGAAACAGTTTTCCTCATAAAAATGGAAGTCCACATAACCATCAAGCTGAAAGATTGTGACATCCCCAAAATCTCGGCCAGAAAAGACTGGTTTCATTTATGCTTCTAAAATAATTTCAGAGTAAATCCATTGATTTAAAAGAGTTACAAAATTTGTTCCCAAAACAAAATATGATAAAATAATATTTACGAAAGCATTTCATAAAGAAATGTATTTTCATTATATAATCAAAACTCGGGATGTCATGTTTCGATACAGACACAAAAGCATAAACAACAAAAGATAGACCATACCACAGTTACATATAACAACTACTCTAATAAACAAAATAACTTGATTAATCCATCTTATGCCCTCGCGCCACTACGTGTAATACAAGTAAACTGAGTAAGTCAAGCTTGGGAGGCTGGTGAGCATATATGGTTTTCAGCCCACAATAAATAATTATATTTAATTTCATCAACCAACAATAACCTGATTACCCATTCCCGTTATCCTCACTTTATGTCCCTAAAACAACATCTATTCCAAGGGACCTAACCTAGGATTTTCATCGGGACGGACATTACTGCAAGGGATTTCCTCAACAATAGATGTCCTAAAGGCAACCATGAGGGGGGATAGAGTACACCGGTGAACACATCATTCACAAGACCTACAAGTTATTAACATGCTAGCGTTCCACAGGATTCTCTAGAAAGAGTCCGTGGTCGTCATCCATACTTTGCTAAATGACTAGGTCAACATCAACAAGATCGAGGCCTCTCATCCGTTTATCACACATCAACTATCTACCTATGTTTAACCCAACATATTAGTAGATAAAAATATATATTTTTATACATGGTTTAAAACCTGTATAGCATTTTCATTCAATACATATTCCAAACAACAGACGAGACACATACACATAACACATATTTCATAGAGAATAAATCATATCTATGAGATAGAAGAAAGTGAATATGCATTCACACATATGACAACGAAATATACACATAACACGTATTTCGTGTAAAATACTTCATAGTTATGCATTAAAAGAAAGTAACTACACACTCACTTGATCAGAAGACAATTGGACAACACTAGGACTTGTAGAAGTAGTATTCTTCGGTAGATCTCAAATAGCTTCACAAAAAGCTGGCTTCTCGCGGGCAGAGCTTCGTCTTAGGAATTGCACTTCTCGGGATCTTCGGGGATTCGGGACTTGCTTTGGGGCCCGGGAATGATACAGGGGATTCGGGGTATAAGTTGCACGTAAATCGAGTAAACACGGGAGAGAAAGAAGATATTTTGGCAAAAAGTTCGGCTGCCCTCGCATGCCCTTTTATAGAGGCTGAGCCTCGTACGTACGTTGGGCGTACGAAGCACTACGTTGGGCATAGTTCGAATAGGAAGGCCATGTGACGAGGTTTCGGTGGTTGATCATGCCTCTCTCTCGGACCGCATAAGACCGAGGTACGCTGGGCGTACATAAAGCTTACGCGGGGCGTACCCTTCGGATCAGATCAATGACTCCTTCGGATATTATCCAAATTAAAGATTAAATACATAAATATTAATTATTTAAAAACTTGAAAATTTTATATCTTCCTTATATGAACTCCGTTTTCGACGTTCTTTATATCCACGCGTAGGTGAGACTACGCTCTACAACTTTCGTTTAGACTCCGTCGGGTAATTTTAAATTTATTTTTATTATTTATTTTTAGTAGGCCGGGACATGAAAAGTTTGTTATAAATTCATAACTTCTTCGTCTGACATCCATTTTCGTCTGTCTTTTTACCGTTGCACTACCATTGACGAGATCTTCGATTCTTGTTTAGATTGTGTCGGCTAAAAGCTGCCCTAATGTAAATTTCACTTTTTACGTCATTCAGCGTTGTCGATTTTGTCGCGAAACTGCGATAGGTCATAACTTCTTCGTTATAACTCGGATTTCGGCATTCTTTATATCTCTGGAATCCTTTTTTCAACCATCACAAGATTATCCACAGATATCGGTTTTATCTAATATTTTATTTTGATGCGGTATTTTTATTCTTACTTCACTTAAGAAACACAATTAAGCACAAAACACATAATACTCAAATAATACACTTCTATTATTTCAAGACGGGTTACAAAGGTTAACCTAGACTATTACAGCGCTATTAATGAAAACCCTAGAAACACTAACATTACAATTCTCTCCACCTTAGAATGATTCCGTCCCCCGAATCATAGATCAACAAACAAATGTGGGTACCAACTCATCATGTCACTCTCCGTCTCCCAGGTGAGATTTGACCCATTCATATGTTTCCATCGGACAAGCACTAACTCGACCATCTTGCATCGCAACTTCTTAGTCTTTCAGCCAATGATTGCCTCTGGTTCTTCAATCAACCTTTTGTTTACATCAATTCTGAATTCATAAATTGGAATCATGTCGGGAACTTCTCCCGTGAACTTCCTCAAATAACGCACATGGAAAGTGTTATGAATTCCATTTAACTCTTCGGGTAGTTCGAGCTTGTAAGCTTGGTTCCCAATCCTTTGAAGAACTTTAAACGGTCCAATAAACCTTGGACTTAATTTTCCTCTTTTACCAAACCTTATAAGTCCCTTCCATGTGAGACTTTAAGCAAAACCGGATCTCCAACTTCAAAAGTCATCGGTCTACGCTTGTTATCAACATAGCTCTTTTGACGATCCTGAGCTGCTAACATTCTATCCCTAATTATTTTCAACTTTTCAGCAGTTTGATGGACTATCTCTAGTCCTATAAACTACTTTTCCATAGCTTCAAGCCAACAAGACGAAGTACGACACTTCTGTCCGTACAAAGCTTGATAAGGTGCCAACCTAAAGCTCGAGTGGAAACTATTATTGTAGGAAAATTCTACAAAAGTTAAATGTTCATCCCAATTACCTTGGAATTCCTGGCTACATGCTCTCAGCATATCTTCAAGTGTTTGTTTCGTTCGTTCACTCTGACCATCAGTCTCTGGATGATAAGTTGTACTTAAACACAACTTGGTACCCAATTCCTCTTATAGACGTTTCCAAAATCATGAGGTGAAACGGCTGTGACGATCTGAAACAATCGTTAATGGAACACCGTGAAGCCTCACAATTTCCTTCACGTAAGAATTCGCAAGCTTATTCATAGACCATTTCTCCTTGGTTGCTATGAAATGCGCACTCTTAGTGAATCGATCAACGACCACCCAAATCATGTCGTGACCATTCTTTGTTTTGGGTAGTTTAGTGACAAAATCCATAGCAATGTCCTCTCATTTACCCATGGGCATAGGTAAAGGTTCTAAACTCTCGTATGGTTTATGATGTTTTGTCTTGACTCTCGCACAAGTCACACACTCGGACACATACTTTGTAACATCAAGCTTTATCGTCGGTCACCAGTAGTAAAGTTTCAGATCCCTATACATTTTAGTGCTACCGGGATGAATCGAGTACATGGTATTATGAGCTGCTTCCATCAGAAGATCTCTGACTCCTCCTGTCTTAGGTATCCAAATCCGATCTTGGAACACCTTCAGTCCATGACTGTTTATACCGAACACCAACGTCTTGCCCAAACGTTCCTCCTTTCAGTAATTTTTCTTAGAAGCTTCCCCTTGAGCTTTCTTTATACTTTCCACTATTGTCGAGACAACTTCAATTCTCAACACTCTTGTCCTCTTCCTTTCAAGATTGACTTTACAACTAAGAGCATCAACAACAGCATTTGCTTTACTGGGGTGGTAAAGAATCTAACAGTCGTAGTCCTTAAGTAACTCTAGCCAACATCGTTGCCTCATATTCAATTCCTTCTGATTAAAGAGATATTGGAGACTCTTATGATCAGTGAAATGTTTGCACTTTGTGCCATAGAGGTAATGCCTCCATATTTTCAGAACAAAAACTACCACTGCCAACTCCAAATCATGAGTCAGGTAGTTCTTTTCATTCTTTTTCAACTGTCGAGATGCATATGCAATAACCTTATCTCTTTGGGTCAAAACACAACCCAATCCAACCCCAGACCCATCACTATAAACAACGAAGTCTTCAACTCCATCGGGCAGAGAAAGTATCGGTGCCTCGCATAGTTTCTTCTTTAGCTTCTCGAATGATTCTTTATGCTTATCACTCCAAGAATAAGTAGCTCCTTTGTGGGTCAAAGCTGTTAATGGAGTAGCGATCGAAGAAAAGCCATGCATAAACCTTCGGTAATATCCAGCTAATCCCAAAAAGCTTTGGATCTCTGTGGGACTTTTTGGTTGTTCCCTCTTCATTACAGCTTCAATCTTTTCTTGATCAACCATTATCCCTTATTGGTTGACCACGTGACCCAAAAATTGGACTTTTCGAATCCAAAAATCACATTTGGAGAACTTAGCATACAACTTCTCCTTCTTCATGACTTTTAACACTTCTCGCAAGTGTCTGCCATGTTCCTCTTGGCTTTTCGAATAAATCAAAATGTCATCTATGAACACTATCACAGATTTATCTAGGAACGGATTACAAACCCGGTTCATTAAATCAATGAGAGTTGTTGGAGCATTGGTTACTCTAAACGACATAACCAAAAACTCGTAGTGTCCATATCGTGTTCTGAATGTAGTCTTCTCTATATCCTACTCTCTTACTTTCAGCTGATGATAACCTGACCTAAGATCGATCTTCGAGAAATAGCTCGAACCTTGTAGTTTATCGAAATGTCATTAATCCTCGACAACAAATATCTATTCTTTATTACGGCCTTGTTCAAATCTCTGTAATCGATGCACATTCTCATACCTCCATCTTTCTTCTTTACGAATAACACCGAAGCTCCCCAGGGTGATGAACTAGGTCTAATGAAACCTTTGTCCAATAACTCTTGAAGTTGCATCATCAGCTCCTTCATCTCCGTCGGTGCTAATCGGTAAGGTGCTTTTGCTATTAGCGCCGTCCTAGGTAACAAGTCAATACGGAATTCTACTTGCTGATTAGACGGTAATCCAGGAAGATCTTTGGGAAATACTTCCGAATAATTACACACCACCGGAATGCTCTGCACCTCCTTTTTCTCCTTCTTAGCATCGATCACGAAAGCCAAATATGATGTACATCCTTTGGCCAAACACTTTCTGGCTTTCATTAGAGAAATGATTCCAGAATTTACTCTGCGTTTGTCCCCATACACCATAAATGACTCTTTCCCTGACAGGTTTACTTTTACAACCTTCTTCTTACATAGTATTTCGGCGTCATTGGAGTTAAAAATCCATTCCCAGCACGATGTCAAAACCATTTAGTTCGATAGGCAATAATTCCTCGTGGAACTTATTCCCATTCAAGTCAATTAAGTTGATTTTCATACGATGGCTAACAGGTACAAACTTGCCACTAGTAATTTCGACTAATAAGGCATTATCTAGTATATCAACAGGAAAAGCTAATTTTCTACCAAATTCATGCGAAATAAAGGAGTAGTTGGCTCCAGACTCAAATAAAATTTAGGCAGACAATTCGTTTACGAGAAAGGTACCTGAAGTGACATCAGCTTCATCTTTAGCAGCTTCTAGTTTCATCTGGAATGCTCTCGCCTTA
The DNA here is from genome assembly GCF_052625555.1 of Lactuca saligna. NCBI lineage: Eukaryota > Viridiplantae > Streptophyta > Magnoliopsida > Asterales > Asteraceae > Lactuca > Lactuca saligna. The sequence goes on along the minus strand of NC_136420.1, from coordinate 261,802,991 downwards.
GGTTTTGGCGGAATATTGGGTCTAGATGCCTCCTTCTTCTTCGGCCAATCCCTCAAGATGTGAACCTCCTCACCGCAACCATAGCAAACTTTCTTAGTGAGGGTGCATTCGTTGGCATAGTGCCCTAGCTTTCCACATTTAAAACATGTGGCCACCACTTCACGTTTCCCATGATTCTTCTTCTTGTATTGTCGCACCATTTGGCTTCACCTCCACCTCCCCTCGAATCAGACTTTGAGAACTTGGTTTTCTTGTTGGACCCTAAAGGTCCATCGGACATCCTCTTTTTACCAACCTCAATCCTTTCTAGACCCTTTTCCATCTGTTAGGCCTCCACATTCTTAGCTGCTCGAACAGTTGTTTTCAGAGTGGTTTCCATCTTGACTATCAGGCCAAAGTCGGCAGGCACTCCATTAGCGAACCTCTCAATCTTGGAGAGTTCTAGTGGCACTAGGTACGGAAATTACTTCATTTTCTTAGTGAATACAGTAGCATAGGCATCAATCCTAATCCTCCCCTTCATCAGGTTTTGGAACTCATTGTTCAGATCAATCAGATCTATCTCTGAACAGTACTGCACCCTTAGTTGATCCAAGAACTCCTCCCATGACATTTTCAGGGCTTCTCCTCATGGCATAGTATCTGCCAACAACTTCCACCAGCTCAAGACTCTGGTATTCAATTGTCTAACTGCAAAGAGAGTCTTTTGTTTGTTGCTACAGTCGCAACTTTCAAACACCATCTCCATTTCGGAGACCCAATCCATAATCTCAACAGGCTTTGCGCTTCCAGAAAGACTTGGCGGCTTGGCACCCAAGAAATTATTGTACATTCTCCCATCCTTATTTCTTCCCCTTTACGGGTCTTTCCTTCGTTCTCCTTGAGTCCCAACTTGACTAACAATACGACTATTATTCCCTTCCTCCGATTGCTCGGTAATCAATTCAGGCTCCTCAATGGGCATGATAGGTTCGTCCTTATTATTACGCAACATTTGTCGAATTTCTTCCCTTTGTTTGGCTAACATAGCCCGAATCATGGCATGCACCCCAAGCATTGTCATTGGCTCTGGTGTTGCTGTTGCAATAGCTACTTGCTGTATTACAGGTATCTGATTCCTGTTTTCGTCCACATTTCCAACTCCAGTTCTTGTTATCACCATTTTTGATCTATACACCGAATAAGGTGGAATTTGATCCTCTTTCACGATAGATATTCAAATCATCCTTATCAGTCTGAAACGTTTACATGCTAGTTCTAATACCGTAGACATACACTTAGAATCCTAAACACATAAGGTCTCTAGATCCGTTTGGCAATAAACCGTAGATCCGAACAAATAATATCATATATGGCAATATATAACATTTAGCACATAAAAGCATTTTAGGCATCTTTCCTAAAATAAACTAGTGCTCATGTCTATAATATAACAGACACACATCTCACAATCTCCACTTAGCATTATAAGTTTAAGTCTAGAAATCCTATAAATTCCTAGTTCGCTTAAACTAATGCTCTGATACCAACCGTGACATCCCCAAAATCTCGGCCAAAAAAGACCGGTTTCATTTATGCTTTTAAAATAATTTCAGAGTAAATCCATTGATTTAAAAGAGTTGCGGAATTTGTTCACAAAACAAAATATGATAAAATAATATTTACCAAAGCATTTCATATAGAAATGTATTTTCATTATATAATCAAAACTTGGAATGCCATGTTTTGATACAGACACAAAAGCATAAACAACAAAAGATAAACCATACAACAGTTACATATAACAACTGGTTTAATAAACAAAATAACATGATGATTCATCCATCTTATGCCCTCGTGCCACTACCTGTATTACAAGTAAACTGAGTGGGTCACGCTTGGGAGCCTGGTGAGCATAGAGGGTTTTTACCCCACAATAAATAATTATATTTAATTTCATCAACCAACAGTAACCCGATTACCCATTCCCGTTATCCTCACTTTACGTCCCTAAAAGAACATCTATTACAAGGGACCAAATCTAGGATTTTCATCGGGATGAACATTACTACAAGCGGTTTCCTCAGCAATAGATGTCCTAAAGGCAACCATAAGGGGATAGAGTATACCGGTGAACACATCGTTCACAACACCAACAGGTTATGAACCTACTAGCATTTCACAGGACTGTCTAGAAAGATTCTGTGATCGTCATCCATACTCCGCTAGATGACTAGGTCAACATCAACAACATCGAGGCCTCTCATCTGTTTATCACACATCAACTATCTACCCATGTTCTACCCAACATATTAGTAGATAAAAATATATATTTTTATACATAGTTTAAAACCTGTATAGCATTCTCAATCAATACATATTCCAAACAACAAATGAGACACATACAGATAACACATATTTCATAAAAAATAAATCATATATATCAGATAGAAGAAAGTGAATATACATTTACGTATATGTGACAACCCGAAATTTCCATTTGTACGAACATTACCTATTCAATAGAAACTAGTCCAGTTTCAGTGATTTTCAGACTTGTCCGAACAAGTTTGTGTACATTAGGGTTTACGTTTCTGGATATATCAGGAGAGTGGATGCTCCTGTAATTGTGAAACTTGAACATTGTAAGTTTCATAATTTTATAGTCCGACTTCCGGAATAAAAATATTTTCTGTCAAAATATTTCAGGACTATAAATAGATTTCTGAATTTAATTAATTCATTATTCACAATTCCAACTAGAGAAAAGCCAATTCTCTCTGACGGATCTTCGGGTTTTCATCCCGGATTGTGAGTCTACTTTCCTAAATGTGTTTCAATACTTGTTATATGCTTTATAACATCAATTACATCTCTAAACTGCAAGATCCGGGAGTTTACCGCCCAAGAACGTTCTTGGGGAGTAAACTCCAAAACGAAGCCTAAAGGCTACCTAGTCCCATTTTCTTGTTAAGCAACTAGTTAAGGACTTAGTGTATGATCATTAGAGGTTAGAAATCATTCATGAAACACAAGTAATAGGAGTTTACGGCCAAGGACATTTCTTGGGCCGTAAACCCATTTTTAAGGGCTATAAGTGCTCTAAACCACCCCCTTAAGCCTAAGGACAATTACCCTCTAATGCTTGTAGCTATTTTGGACTTCAAAACACTTCAAAACCATAGATTTATAAGAGTTTATGGCCAAGAATATCTCTTGGTCCATAAACCCCTTTTCTAAGGGTAAAATGCACCCTAAACACCCCTAAGGCTTTAAGACAATTACCCTTGAACACATAGGACTTGAATGGGGAGTAAAAGACATCAAAACCATCCCTTAAAGGGGATTTACGGCCAAGGAACATATCTTGGGCCATAAACTCCAAGTAATGACACAAAAGTGTGCCTAATGTCCCCATTAGCCTTAGATAAAAACATGGAAGCTATCCTACATGTGCAAGGGCCTCAAATGAATTATAACGAACACCCCATAGGAGTTTACGGCCGTAAACTTTAGGGGATATGGTCCTTTGGCCGTAAACTCCCCAAAGGAGCATTCCAGGGCCTTAAACAACTTCAAGGATTATTCCAACAAGGCTAGGCTTATTCTAGGATCAAGATAACACTTCAAAACACCCAAAACCACCATGTGAGGAGTTCACAGTCGTAAACTCATAGGTTCACGGCTGTAAACTCCAAAGGGTGGGGTTTTTTGGGTGGTGAACTCATATACAAGGTCATTGGTGCATTAAACCCCCTTTGCCTTGTCCCGTATCAACTTCGATGCAACCATTAGGACCTATAACACTTATATAAAGTGTATATATGTTCCTAAGTGTCTTAACTTACTTTGTTAAGTTATTATTTGGCAAATTAGTTATATATATGCTCATTATATGATAAGTAGGCTCGAACGTGTGAACAAGTCTCCATTTGCCACCTAGCACGGTACCCGATACATCAATCCAATCTACTCACCACAAGTGAGTTCATACCCCTTCAATCAACCTTTGAAATGCTTTTAAATGTTTTAAATACTTTATGGGGGGATACAAGTTAAATACTTATAGTTATTACATCAATCACATGTGATTATATTAATCACATGTTGTCACACCCCGAGAACCAAAGGCGGAAACGTCTCCGGGGTTGACTCCAAGTTGAGTATCAAATCCAATGTACATAGTAAGCAAAGTAAACAACCATTACATTACATATCAAAGTTTACATTTGTTCAAAAGTAAAGTTGTACATTTGTAATACATAGTATATAAGAACAAAAGTAGAGACGAGTCTTCTGTACGCTCCGTCTTCTCCAAAAGATTTGCTAGGTACCTGTCTAATGTTGACCTGAGAATATAAGCAGTTTGAAAATCAGAATAAAGCTGGTGAGTTCATAAGATGTTTGCTTTGTGAAAATGTACGAGTTTCCTTTAGTTTACCGAAAAGTTGTTATCCAAGAAAATCCCATATTTTCTTAAAAGAGGAAGTTGGTTGATTGATAGGTTACACGGTTCTAATTGATTAACTATGATCCCAGAAAAGTCCCATACTTTCCTGATTGTATATTACTAGTTGTAAGAGATTTAATGTTATTCAGTTTGTTACTCTTTCTAGTTATATAAGTGTTACCCAGGAAAGCCCCATGCTTTCCTGCATGTTGGTTTCTAATGTGAACAATGTTAAAGATGTAAAAGATGTATACGTGATTAGGTAATGTTTTGTTTTCCCCAGGAAAACCCCATGTTTTCCTGATTGTGTGTGTGTGTCTTTACTGGTTACGGTTATGTTCAGTGATCTTCCCAGGAAAACCCCATGTTTCCCTGACTGTGTGTGTGTGCGTCTCTACTGGTTATGGTTATGTTCAGTATTCTTATTCATTACTGTATTCGTTTCTCTATTCCTACTCCTATTACTTTTCGTATTCGTATTCGTATTCGTAGTCGTATTCGTATCCCTAACCCTACAACTATTACTATTCGCAGTCGAATTCGTATTCGTATTCGTATTCGTATTCGCAGTCGTATTCGTATTCGTATTCGTTATGTTCCTAATTATAGTTTCGTTATCCATTCTGTTCCTAGTTATAGATGTGTTATTCATTCTGTTTCTAGTTATAGATGTGTTATTCGTCCTGTTTCTAGTTATAACTTCGTATTTGTTTTCGTATTCGTAATTAGTTATCATTGGAATTTAGTAAGTTATTCGTAGATTATGAAACATACTTTATATTAGAGCATTTCATCGAGATATCTATGATTCGTTTGAAAGCTAAATTCGTAATTCGAACTACTTGATAAACACAGTTATTGATATTAGAACATACGGAATGAAAACGTTTAAACTGAAAACAATAAGTTTGAGTACAAGTTTTCCTTGTAATTTTGCTTCTATTCCCCCCTGAAAACAATGAAAACAGTTGAAAAAGTGTAGGGGTATGAACTCACCGGACGAGAAATATGGCGAATTCGGATGCTGAGTGTTGGTCCGGGACTTGTAAACATGCGAGGCTCCTAATTATAATGTAAATATACACATTTGTATCTAATTAGGACCTAGATTGATTATTTGATAAGGACCATTACTTTCAATCGCGGAAACACTCCATTACGAGTGTTTGGAGGGACCCGGGTGACGTTTAAGGACGGGAATTGAAGCGAGGGACTTGGGACTTGAGTTTACTCCCCATGAATAAACTCATACAAGAGTTTTTGGTCCAAAACACCCATTCCCCATGAGTTTACGGCCGTAAACTCATGGTGGGTGGTTTATGGTGCAAATTTGGGTCATGAATGGATATGGACACTTGGAAATGCTTGGATTAATTTTTCTTCAGGCTTGGATTGAATTAAAAACATCATTTACAATACATAATGGAGTTTACGGCCTAGGCATGGGGTCTTTGGCCGTAAACTCTCAAATGTGGGGTTTTGATGTTTGTAAAGCCCTACAACTATTTTTGGTTGGTCCTTTGATTTATTCCAAGGCTTTTGGTGGTGTTGGATGGCTTTCAAACACCCTAGAAATAGATTTGCACCATGTTTTATGGAGTTTACAGCCCAAGCACAAGCCTTGGCCGTAAACTCACAATAATCTCCCAAAATTGATGTTTCAAGTGTCCAAATGCAATTATCTATGTTCTATAATTCATAACTAAGACATATTAGTGGTTTGGAAGGGTTTAAGGGCATGAAAACCCTAGATATATGAGTTTACGGCCCAAGAATGATCCTTGGCCATAAAATCCTTCAAATGACTCAAAATCGAAGTTTAAAATGTTATAAGTCCAATTCATAAAGCCATCTAGCCATATATAAGGTCCAATTGTGCTTAGGAAGGGTTTTTGAGCTCCAAAACCCATGATATATGAGTTTACGGCCTAGGATGGTTCCATGGCCATAAACTCATGATTATGGTCATATTTCATGCTTTGAACTCGAATTTGAAGGCTAGGAATGTTACATAACAAGCTAAGGGAAGTACCTCAAAGATTTGGAGCTTAAAATTGATGATTTGGACCTTCAAACTTGGATTTAGGAGAGAGGTTAGAGAGAGAGTAGAGAGAGGAAGGAAAAGCTTCAAATGAGTGCTTAGATAACTTTCAATAGTGTCTAGGTTTTGGACACGGTGGAATTCTACCCGATACCGGCATTAAACGCGGCTTTCGGTCGCACCCGATTATGTTACTGTCACCCGGCGGGAATGTTTCTAACTTTTTGAAATAAATACTCTTGGGTTAATTTCATGAGTTCCTAAGGGATTTGAACACTCATTAAATTATAATAACATATAAATTTAATAAATTAACCTGAAGCGAGAACGAAACGAATCGATTGACGGCGAAGTCTCACGGGTAGAACAAGTTTTCGACGATGGAAAACTTCGGGTTGTTACATTATCCCCCTGTTAGAGGGAATTTCGTCCCGAAATTCAAAGATTGGAACTCAAATTGCAAGTTGAAAAGAGAATCGTGGATGAGTTTACTGCTTCGGATCTTCACGCTTCCACGTGGAATCGAGTCTGCACTAGACGTTCCAGTGAACCCTCACTATTGGGAAGCGTCTAGGTTTCGTTGGGTAGATATTTCTAAAAGACCGAGACGTGACGTACCATAGGAATGTTTCTAAGTTTCGAGGTTAACCGAAGTTTGTAGGTTACGGAATCAATCCTAATGAGGATTTCGAAAAGTTCTACGTTTATGGAAAGATTCGAATGAATAGATAACAGTTTATCTTTCTAGGTTAGAGTTGAAAAAGAATTGCAAGCGAAATGATCGTCCAAAAAGGAATATATTGTTGGATAAGGTGTCTAAGTCCATAACTTATTTGGTATATAGTTGACCCGACCGACATGGTCCATTTGGGTTGCATCTCATCCAAACTATTCTGGATAATTTTATGAGAGTTATACACATATGTTTATTAATATATTATGAGTTATAATATATTAATATGAAGTTACGTTATTTAATTAGTTTTAGTCTTAAATTAATTATGAATTAATTTAGAGATTAAAAGGAATACTAATTAAATTATGGGCAATTTATTTTATATAGTGTGGGCTAATACTCATTTGTTAATGGGCTACGCTTATGTGGAAGTCCATGGATGATCCATGGAGCTTTTAACCCATGGATCCTTGGAAAAGGAAAAGACATGGATTATTAGGGTTTCACCCTAACCATGCACACTATATAAGCATGCTTATGGAGCATGAAATGGAGCCTAAGAGAAAACTAGTGAACTAGTGTGTGTGTGCATGTGTGTGGCCGATTTTATACAAGGTGTATACTCTCTCAAAGTTTTTCCAAGAGTTTGTGGTGTTTGTGATTCCATTTGAGGCATTCACACTATTGGTGCTTGGCCCTCAAACTCCTTAGAACCAAACTCACCAAAAGGTATGTAATCTCTTCTAACTCTTTTATGTTGAAATGTTCCCCATGCCATGTTAGATAGGTTATAAACCTTGGAAAATTATTATTTTGCATGTATTTAGACAAACATAGATCCAAGATTTATTAGGGTTGCATGCACACTTAGGAAGTGTTAGATTGCTCAAAACCTAACAGTGGTATCAGAGCCTAGGCTTGCTTGTTTGATACTTGATGCAAAATAGTGAAAAAAATTCGAAATTGTTGCTGTCAGCATGGTGAACTCGCCAAGTCCATTGGGGGGACTCGACGAGTCCAAGGCAAACTTCAACCTACTCGGCGAGTAAGTTCATGCACTCGACGAGTAGGATCGAAAGAGTGTAGATTCTCGACTTTTGCTGCTGGAAATGGACTAGAAACATTACCCTAAACTGTTTTGGTGTTATAAAACTTATTTTAGTTGGTGTAATGGTTGTTCTAATCCATTTGCAATAACATATATCAAAATTCCATGATTTTATGTGTTCATATAATTCTTGAATTTTTGATGATCATGTTCATGTTCTTATGAATTTAGAAAATGATAGGAATTATTTGTTGAATTGTTTAGGATTAATTCTTTATCATTTATGTGTTTTTAATGGAGTCCATAATTTGTCCTCAAGTTATGGATTACCAAAGGTCACTTTCATTTAACACACACTTAAAACACATAAATTACATGAAAATGAAGAGTCTTCATTTTTATTACCCTTTAATTCATAAGTTATGAAATGACGAGTTTTGCAAAGTTACAAAATTTGCCCTCAAGTTTTGGAATTTGTAAAGTTTCACACACTTTAATAAACTTTAATTCCAAACCTTAGAGTTTTAATAGTTAAAATTCAACCCTTATACTATTTATAACATTAATGGTTAATTATTATATATATGTATAAGAATAAGTCGTTTTACCGTTAGTAGGCCTCATTCACGAAGCCGGTCTATAAGGTGGGTATAAGGTTGTTGCCTATAAAATGGCGACTTAATGGGTGTATACTCTCACCCACTGCTTGCTTGATCGGTGGAAGGTCATTAGCCGAACGGGTAGAACAATGACTTTAAATCCTCATTAAAAGTATAATGAATATTATAAAATAACTAAACTCTTTTAATTCCCAATCTTAGTTATTTTAGGAAAAATGTGAACATGGTGCTAGTCTATGGAATTCACACTTTGTACCTTACCAAGTCGTTGGTGGAACGTGTGTGGTTAACCGGCACACTAACTAGGACTAGTAAGGATCACGAAGGGTGACTTAATGTTTGTCATAGATCAATGGATCGTGTGTGGTTAACCGGAACATTGATTAGGTGATAATATTAAGAGTACCAAGTGAATTAGCATGGTTATTCACACCTTGTTTTGTGATCCTCGACATCCCAGTCACAAAACTTGAAGGGCACAATCGAGATTGAAACATGCCATTGAAAAGTTCAATGAATCTCAAAAGAATCTAGGAATTTCAAATCCAATTAAACCTAATAAATCATTTCGTTTTCATGGTGGAAATTGGTGAATCGTCATTCACCTACCTTTCAAATATATTATTACTTAGATTACGGCATCCCTCTCTAAGTGTAATATATTGTGATTGGATCCTAGCCTTAATATTACATTTGGGTGTCTTATTAAGGATCCTAAATATCTAATCTAAACTTACTTTCTTCTTTCAGATGTCTTCCAACACTAATGCTTCAGGCTCTAACCCAACTGGTTCTTTCTCTCTCATGAATCTTTGTGGGAGGGTCATCTTTGATGGTTCCAACTTCATGGATTGGATTAGGAACATCAGGATGGTTACTCGTTACAAGGACAAGGAATATGTCCTCGATAAGGAGTTAAAAGAACTTGATGAGTCTACTCCGACTCCTGAGGAGATCGCTGAATTCAAGACTCATGAGAGAGATGCTACTAAGGTGGCATGTATCATGATGGCCACGATGACAGCCGAGCTCCAAAAGTCGTATGAAGATTTCTACCCTTTTGAGATGCACCAAGACCTGATGGAAAGGTACCATCAGAGTGCTCGTCAGGAGCGGTATGAAATAATCTCCTGCATAATAACTACCCGCATGAAGGATGGTGAATCCGTCACGGGCCACATGCAAAAGATGCAAAGGTATGTGGACCGTTTGCTGAAGCTGAATGTTAACATCCCCGAGGAGTTGGCAATTGACATCATTTTGCACTCCTTGCCTTCTTGTTATGATCATTTTCGAATGACATATCATATGAACAAGGAGGAAGTTACCCTCAGCAAGCTTCAAGGACTCTTAAAGACTGCGGAATCCGGTCTTAAGGGTGAAGCGGTTGTTACCTCTACTACTCCTACTCCAACTTCTACCCCTGTTTTATAAATATAAATGTTTGTAATACCATACAAACTAAGTTGTTACGTGTAAATCTTATTTCAATTCTATATGAGTAAAGCCGCTACGTATAAATCTATTTCAATTATATACGAGTAAGTAGGATAGGTGTAGTGGTCAACTTAATATACAGTAATATAGCTCTAGATTCTTATACTTAGAGTATAAGTTTTTGGGAAACTTATACTTAACATTCATACTTGTATATTGACAAAGTATAATTCTTCTAAAGTTATGCTACCATGAGTCTGTAACTACGACTGTATGACTTAGTTTTATACCTCTGGTTATTATTATAAGGATCACACCTTACGGTAGTACAAGGATCACACCTTGTGGTAGTTTCTGTATACTTCATCGACGTCGGAAGGTAGTAAATTAGGCAAGTTCGTCACCCTCCAAATATTGGTTGTAGCTAACAACCAAGGGTGGGTTGTCATGCTCACACATGATTAACGAATACAGGTCAGAGTACTTTCACTAAGATCCCCAATCTTATTTGATGAACACAAAACCTATAATAATATATATCAAGTCTTATCTTTACTCCTAAATTCATAATAGTTTTAGGTAGTACAACAGCTATAAATTTTGGAAAAACCAGGTTTTATCCTAACATAAAACCTATAATAATATATATCAAGTTTTATCTTGACATAAAACCAATAATAGCAACATAATTTATAAATTTAACATATAGAACTTTCGAATATAACTTCGGAACTATATCACACACGGCATATATAGAATCATAATTATAACTCAAGATCTACATTAGTGTACTACTATAACAATAACATGCTAACAAACTTACGATAGTTGTATATTTTTAGATACAAAATAATTATATCCCGGTGATTATAACTATCTATGTTGATACTAATATACTAGAAAGTGGGGCGGTGAGACTCACCTTAGCAGCATGATTTTATCTAATCTAAGCAGAAACGGTCAGCGGTACGAGGCCGTCGGGGTTTGGGAAGCAGAACGACTTCCGTAAATGAGAGAGAGAGAAAAAAGAAATGGTGTAAGGAGAGAGGAGGCCAAAATTGCTATTTAAAGGCTGATTTTTGGCCTCTCACGATGTGAGAATGATAGATTCACGTCGTGAGTTATGGCAAGAGTCATCCGGTAGCTTTAACGCGTGTTTTCTAGCCTCAATTCGTGTCCGGCAGTGTCCTCACGTCCTGGGAAAACCTTTGTCACGTCGTGAGATTTTGGGTTATCGTTACGTAGAATTCTAGCTTCAAATTGTGGTAGTTTGACTACTCATGTCATGAGTTTTTATGCTCATATTGTGAGTTCAGTCAAATTAGGGTTTTTTGACATCGACATCTTCGGATGGCCATAACTTTTGCACACGAACTTCATTTTTTGCGTTCTTTATATCCACGCATAGGTATTTACGAGTACTAAAACTCTTATTTAGACACCAATAGATAATTCTAAGTCAATTTTAAATTCCTCTTATTATAGATATTTATAGTTTTCGGTTTATCATAACTTCTTCACGCGAAGTCAGATTTAGATGTTATCTATATTTTTGGAATCCTATGGATGTATACTTTGATTTATACTATAAAGTATGTATGAAAGTTCATATTTGTATTAGAATTATAATGAAATACATAGTAATTTTACTATATTATTTGTTTTGACAAAATCACATTACATGATTGGTATAAGAACATGTGATTGTTATTGACCTAATTTTGACTAGTGTTACATTCTCCCCCCATTGAAGTAAATTTTGTCCCAAAATTTATTTTTACTAGATACCAACGAAGGGTTCTGGATAGCTTCCCTTCTTCCTATTACGAATGCCTTGCCACGACCTAACTTCCTTGACTCATTAACTTTGGGCATTCCTTCTTGATATGTCCAATTTAACCACACTCAAAACACACTCTTCCTCCATCATAGCTTGTTCCAGTGTTTGTTCCTTGATTTTCTATTATAGGTGTTATGCTCCTGCAGTAACTGGTAGTGCGTCCCTTCTTTTTGCACTTCATGCAAATATAATAGTCACCTGCATGCTGATGGTTGCACTGACTGCACCCTGAACAGTTACCTAGGTGATGACGATTACACTAAGTGCACCATGGGAGTTTTCCAACATACTTCCTTGGTTGCATGGGTATTGTTGTTGTGGTTGCATAGTTAGTTGCGACATCTTGTCTTTCCTCAGGTGATTGTACGAGATTCTTCCCATTTAATTTACGCTTGTTCGTTCCAGATTCGGGTGACGTAGCTATAAATCCCACTTGGATTTCTATGTTGGTTAGCTGATGAGCTATACGCTTTGCAATGTCATATGTTGTAGGCGTCGATGCGATCACCATTCCTTTGATTTGCGATGCTATACCCTAGATATATCGCTCAATCTTCTTTTATTCTGGGGTTACAAGTGTCGGACACATCACCACAAGATCATTGAAGCTAGCGGTATAAGCATTTATCTATGAACCCTTCATGGTTCTGTTCCACAATTCTTGTTCCATCTTATGTATTTCCTCTCTAGGATAGTACCCCTCTACTAGCATCCTCTTTATCTCTTCCCATTACATTTAATTGGCAGCTTCAATACCCATTGTATTCACATGGTTGTTCCACCATGTAAGTGTTGCATTAGTGAAGGTACACGCAACAAATCGTACCTTACATTCCTACGGATAGAAGCTTATTTAAAATACTGATTATGTCTTTCCAATCCACCGGGTCAAGCTAACAACCCTTTCCGTTCCATGGAAGCTCTTAGGCTTGCAATTCATAAAATCCTTGTAGGTATACATTTTGGCGGTCCCTACACTACCTTTATTTCTAGATTCTCCTCTTTTGACATTAGCAAGAGCTACATCGATTCTATTCGGTATGATTTCTTCAAGTTCTGCTGAACTTATTGGAGGGGTTGTTTCTCGTGGTGGTGGTTGCGGCTATTGTTGTTGTGGTTCTGGTCATCGTTTAAGGGTTAGCCGAGCGCTACTTCTTCTAGGCATTTTGTTTAGTTCCTATACATTTTGGATCACCAAGTGTTTAGTCTATCAAATATTACTCCAATTTAAATAGTTCATATAATCTGATCAAAATAAAATATAGTTGTACACCTACACCTAGTTATGATGATATTTATACCCATATGAACTTTAGTTTGAATATCTGATCTAAATCCTTGAGATCAAAAACATTCTGGGTATTTAAGTGTATTCTCATTGCGGGTATGAGTCTTCATATATGACTCTATATTTATTATTTGTTGTATTTGTTGGATATAGTGTCTAAGCCCATAACTATATTTGGTATGTACTTGACCCGACCCGGCATGGTCTATTTGGGTTGCACTTCACCCGAACAATTTATGGATAATATTTGAGAATAGTACAAGTTATGATTTATTAATATATTATAAGTTCTAATATATTAATATAAGATCATATTATTTAATTACTATTGATCTATAATTAATCTAGGATTAATTTAGAGATCAAAGATATTACTAATTAAATATGGGCTTATATATATATATATATATATATATATATATATATATATATATATATATATATATATATATATATATATATATATATATATATATATATATATATATATATATGGGCTAAAGCTTATTTGGAATGGGCTAGGCTTGCATGGAAAAGTCCATGGATACTCCATGGAGCTTTAACCCATGGATTTCATTGAAATGAAGAGACATGGGTATTAGGGTTTACATGGATGTAACCCTAATCCACCACACTATATAAAGGATGCTTTGGTTCTTGAAATCACGACTAGTTGACATTTGTTGAGGTGAGGGCCGATTTCAAGATAGTAGTGACTATTCTCTCAAAGTTCCAAGTTTGTGGTGATTTGTGATTTTCATTTGAGGCATTCACACTATTGGTGCTAGGCTCTAAAACTCCAAGAAATCAACTACTACTACAAGGTAAGCATTTCTACTAGCTTTATTTGATTCATGTTCCCCATGCCATGCTATTTAGGATATGAACCTTGGAAAAATAATTATTTTCATGTATCTTAGACAAACATAGATCCAAGGTTTATTAGGGTTGCATGTAAACTTAGGAAGTGTTACAATGCTCAAAACCCATCAGTGGTAGCAGAGCCTAGGCTTGTTTGTTTGATACTTGATGCAATATAGTTGAAAAAGTCGAAAAACTTGTTGTCTGCCAATTGAACTCGACGAGTCCATGGGGGGACTCGCCGAGTTCATGTGTATCTTCAACCTACTCGGCGAGTAGGTTTATGCACTCGACAAGTAGGAGCGACAGAGTGCAGATTTTCGACTTTAGTTGCTGGAAATGGACTAGAAACATTACCCTAAACTTTTTTGGTACTTGAAAACTTGTTTTAGAAGGTGTAATGTCTTTGCTAATCCATTCACAAAAACTTGTTATCAAAATTACAAAGTTTTATGTGTAATTTTTGATTCATGAAAGTGTTCATATTCATGTTCTTGATCTTATGATGTTTAGATGATCATAGGAATTATTTGTAACCTATGTGGTAGTTTAATTCTTGATCATAATGTGTTTTAATGGAGTTCATAACTTGTCCTCAAGTTATGGAAAACCAAGAGGCACACTTGAATTAAAAACCATTAAAAGAACACAAGAGTTAGAAAAATGAAGAGTCTTCATTTTATTAGTTTATTTAACTCATAAGTTACAAGAAATGAAAAGTTTTGAAAGTTTACAAAACTTGCCCTCAAGTTTTGGAACAAGGAAAGTCATATTAAAACTTTAGTTCCAACCCTTAGAATTTTAAAAGTTAAAATTCAACCCTTGTACTTATAATATTATAAGTTAATAATATATATATATATATATATATATATATATATATATATATATATATATATATATATATATATATATGTATGTATGTATAAGATCAAAGTCGTCTTACTGCTAGTACGCCTCATTCACGAAGCTAGTCTATAAGGTGGCTATAAGGTTGTTGCCTATAAAATGGCAACTTAATGGGTGTCCACTCTCACCCACCGCTTGTTTGACTAGTGGAAGGCCGTTAGCCGAACGGGTAAGACAAGGACTTATAAATTCTCATTAAAAGTATGATGAATATTATAAAGTAACTAAATGTTTTATTAAATTCCCAATCTTATTTACTTTAGGAAAAATGTGAATAAGGTGCTAATCCATGAAATTACACTTTACACTTTGTCTAAGTTGTTAGTGGAGTGTGTGTGGTTAACTGGCACACTAACTTGGACTTAACAAGGTAGGTAAAGGGTGACTTAATATTTATCATAGTATCGATGGAGCGTGTGTCGTTAACCAACACATCGATTGAGAGGTAATTTATTAAGGGTACCAAGTAATTTGCATGGTTACTTCACACCTCGTTTTGTGATCCTCGGCATCCCAGTCACAAATCTTGGAAGGCACACTCGATATTGAAACATGCCTTTGAAAAGTTCATTGAATCTCAAAAGAATCTAGGAGTTTCTATGAACCAAATCAAATATTTTAATATTTCAACTTTGGTGGAAATTGGTGAATCGTCATTCACCTACCTTTCAAATATGTTATTACTTAAATTACGACATACCTCTTCTAAGTATAATATATTGTGATGGGGTCCTAGCCTTAATACTACATTTGGGTGTTTTATTAAGTACTATTCCTATTTCTAAACTAAACATTTCTTCTTCTCAGATGTCTGCAAACACTACTGCTTCTGGCTCTAATCCTAATGGCTCCTTTTCTCTCATAAACTTGTGTGGGAAAGTAACTTTTGATGGATCCAACTTTAATGAATGGGTCAGAAACATCAGAATGATTACTCGCTACGAGGACAAAGAATATGTCCTCGATAAGGAGCTTAAGGAGATTGATGAGACAGTTGCAACTCCTATAGAGATCAATGAGTTTAGGGCAAATGAAAGGGATGCCACGAAAGTGGCATGCATCATGATGGCCACTATGACCGTTGATCTCCAAAAATCCTATGTAGATTTCTACCCCTATGAGATAAACCAAGACTTGATGGAAAGATACCATCAAAGTGCTCGTCAAGATAGGTATGAAATCATCTCCTCCATGATAACAACTCGCATGAAGGATGGTGAACCCATCACGGGCCACATGCAGAAAATGCAAAGATTTGTGTACCGTTTGCTGAAGGTAAGTGTGAACTTCCCTGAGGAGCTAGCAATAGATATAATTTTGCACTCCTTACCTTCATGTTATGATCAATTCCGCATGACATACCACATGAACATGGAAGAGGTCACACTCAGCAAACTTCAAGGACTCCTAACGACCGCGGAAAGTGGTCTTAAGGGTAAGGCGATTGTTACTCCTACTCCTACCAACTCCGCCCCTGTCTTGGCAATCGGGAAAGGATGAGGGAAGAAGAGAAAGATTTCTTCGAAGGGTACCAAGGTTAGGACCCATGATAGCTCTTCTTCAAGTGGAACCAAGAAAGGTTTCATCACTCCTTCTTCTGACCCAAAAGAGGCTGAATGCTTCTATTGCCATGAAAAGGCACATTGGAAGCGGAACTGCCCAAAGTACCAGCAAGATGTGAAGGATGGGAAAGTTAAACCCAACCATGCAGGTATTTACACTATCATTTCTAATAACTCACCCCATTCTAAATCTTGGGTCCTTGATACCGGTTGTGGTATTCATATTTTTTTTGACTTGCAGGGACTAAGAAGAAGTGAGAATGTGGAGCAAGGAACGATAAACTTAATCATGGGGAATAGGAAAGTTACACTTGTCATCAAGATTGGAGTTTATACTTTGTCGCTAAGTAGTGGGTTAAATTTAGATTTAAATAAATGTTGTTATTTGCCAGAAATGGAAAGAAATATTATTTCCTTTCATGCATTTTATAAACAAGGGTTTACCTTTTCATTTAATAATGAAGTTGGTTCTATTGATGCTTTCTTTAATAATGTTCTTTATTTTAAAGCATTACCTTGTGATGGCGTGTATGAAACAGTATATGTGGTTGATTACTTAGGAAATAATGTATTGTGTATTGATTCTATTAATAATAATAACTTGGATAAAGCATCACTATGGCATTGTCATCTTGGACATATAAGTAAGAAATACATAATCCAACTCCAAAAGGATGGAGTCTTGGAGTCGTTTGACCTAAAGTCAGATGATAGTTGCGAATCATGCTTACTTGGAAAAATAACAAAGTCACCCTTCACAGGTTCTTGTGAGAGTGGTGAAGGTTTGTTGGACCTTGTACACACGGATGTGTGTGGACCATTCAAACATGCCACAAGGGATGCTAATCGTTATTATTTGACTTTTATTGATGATTACAGTAGATATGAATATGTCTACTTAATCAAGCATAAGTCAGAGACTTTCGAAAGGTTTAAGGAATTTAAACAGGAAGTCGAGAATCAATTGGGCAAGAACATTAAGATGCTTCGATCCGATCGAGGTGGTGTGTATCTTAGTTCAGAGTTCCTCGACTATCTTAGGGAATGTGGGATTGTCTCACAATTGACACCTCCCAGGACACCACAATTGAATGGTCCAGCTGAGAGGCGTAAACGAACCTTGTTGGACATGGTTCGTTCCATGATAAGCCGAGCTTCGCTACCAATCTCACTTTTGGGGTATGCCTTAGAGAATGCCGCCCATATCCTTAATCTAGTCCCTATAAAGAAAGTTGCCAAAGTTCCTCACGAGATGTGGACTGGTAAAGTACCTAAACTAGAACATATCAAGATTTGGGGTGCTAGGCTTTTGTGAGACGCGAGACTCATGATAAGCTAGAACCCGGAAGTGTGGGGTGTATTTTCATCTGCTACCCAAAAAGATCCTTTGGTTACCTCTTCTACAGGCCCCGAGTCTGCTAAATGGAAAGAGGCTGTGGATAGTGAGATACAATGCATGTATGAAAATCAAGTTTGGAACTTGGTTGAAAATGTACCAGGTCGTAAGACTGTGGGGTGCAAATGGATCTTCAAGAAGAAGACCGACATGGATGGTAATGTACACACTTATAAGGCTCGACTGGTTGCAAAGGGCTTCTCTCAAATTCCTGGAGTGGATTATGATGATACCTTTTCTCTAGTAGCCAAGATTAAGTCTATTAGGGTTATGTTAGCCATAGCTGCATTTCATGACTATGAAATTTGGCAAATGGATGTCAAAACTGCTTTCCTTAATGGAAAGTTGACTGAAGATGTTGACATGAGTTAGCCAGAAGGTTTTATCAGCAACGAGTACCGTAATAGAGTGTGTAAGCTTGAGAAATCCATTTATGGATTAAAGTAAGCACCTCGCAGATGGAATCTTTCCTTTGATGAAAAGGTCAAGGAATTTGGCTTTTCTAGGAGTGAAGATGAATCTTGTTTTTATGTCAAGGCTAGTGGGAGTATAGTTAGCTTTTTTGTATAGTATGTGGATGACATACTACTCATAGGAAATGGCATCCCAACCCTACAGGAAGTAAAGTCTTGGCTTGGGAAGTGTTTCGCTATGAAGGACCTTGGTGAAGCTGCCTATATCCTAGGGATAAGGATTTTGAGAAACAGGAGTAAAAGACTAATTGTACTTAGTCAAAGAACCTATGTGGACAAGGTGTTGAAAAGATTCAACATGCATAACTCCAAGAAAGGTGAGTTACCCATTCAGAGTAACGCCATATTGAGTAAGACACAAAGCCCTAGTACTGAGGCTGAGATAGGAGATATGAGTCGACTTCCTTATGCTTCAGCTGTAGGATCGATCATGTATGCTATGACGTGCAGTCGACCTGATGTAGCCTTTGCTTTGAGCATGGTCAGCAGGTATCAGGGGAACCCAGGCAAGGAACACTGGACAGCGGTAAAGAATATCCTCAAGTACCTGTGAAGGACTAAGGACTGGGTCCTTACCTTCGGTGGGAGTGATGACTTGAGAGTTGTAGTGTATAGTGATGCTAGCTTCTAGACTGATAGGGATAATTTCCGCTCTCAGTCGGGCTGGGTCTTTACCTTAAACGGAGGAGCAATCACTTGGAAGAGTTCCAAGCAGGAGACAATGGCTGATTCCACTTGTGAATCAGAGTATATAGCAGCAAGCGAGGCAGGAAAGGAGGCTATATGGCTAAAGAACTTCATCGGAGACCTTGGAGTTGTACCAGCTATAAAAGAACCAATGGAGATTTTCTGTGACAGCAATAGTGCGGTTGCCTTAGCCAAGGAACCAAGAGATTATGGGAGATCCAGACACAATGACAGAAAATATCACTTCATCAGACATCGAATAGAAGAAGGAATCCTCGTGGAGAAGAGGGTATCATTGGATGAGAACCCAGCAGATCCCCTCACGAAGGGACTGAGTAGGGTTAAGCATCTCCAGCATGCTCGGAGCATAGGGCTGAAGGATGATATAAGTTTTAGTAGTTAGATAAATTATGAAATTTGTAAAGTGTAATTGACATTAGATGATGAATAAAAGGTGTTTTATTTATGAGTAAAGTGTTGCTATCTCTTGTCGATCGTTTACTATATTTCTTTTGCATGTTTTGACTTCCTGGATAATTATGTGTGGTATATCATATTGTTCAAACCTCCACAGTCGGTCATATGTCGGAAGTAGGTATGAATCAAGATTGTCATGATTGGTTGCAGAGGTCTAAGGTTTTGGACATGGCTACAACAATCATGAGTGCTCATAAGTTCTGATCATTGGACTCAACCCACGCTCACTGGAATCACTTCATGGAATTTTATCTCGAGTGATGGTGAGACAGTAATATCATATAAGTCTTCAAACCTAGAGATATGATTTGTTACTTACGAGTTGATTATGCATTGATTGTACGAAAACACATTGGTAACTCGATGTTATAAAACGCGCCTTTATGTATAATTCAATGAGTGGTAGAACAAAGATATGAGTCGAAGTTTATCTGTTCCTTCTAGGATTAGAGGTTGATATCTAGGCCCCTCGATGATTGTGTTTTGACCTATGTACCTGGCCCGATCAGAACTAAATTGAGGTGTTCAGTTAAGTTCTATGTCAAACAAATCGGAAATCGAGAAACAAATCCTAGACAATAAGTAGGACCATGTTCCATGTATTTGTCCGGCTGATATCTTGAGCAGAGGATTATATGATCACTTATCTAAAATGGCGCGTTCTAGTTCAATAGAGTTTGAAGAGCTACACTTGTTGATCGGTTCCTGAAGTCATACTTGCAACTATAGTTATTAGACTTATCCAAGTGGGAGACTGTGGGATATAGTGTCTAAGTCCATAACTATATTTGGTATGTACTTGACCTGACCCGGCATGGTCCATTTGGGTTGCACTTCACCCGAACAATTTATGGATAATATTTGAGAATAGTACAAGTTATGATTTATTAATATATTATAAGTTCTAATATATTAACATAAGATCATATTATTTAATTAGTATTGATCTATAATTAATGTAGGATTAATTTAGAGATCAAAGATATTACTAATTAAATATGGGATTCTATATTTGTATAATGTGGGCTAACGCTTATTTGGACTGGGCTAGGCTTGCATGGAAAAGTCCATGGATACTCCATGGAGCATTAACCCATGGATCTCATGGAAATGAAGAGACATGGGTATTAGGGTTTACATGGATGTAACCCTAATCCACCACACTATATAAAGGAGGCTATGGTTCTTGAAATCAAACTAGTTGACACTTGTTGAGGTGAGGGCCGATTTCAAGATAGTAGTGACTATTCTCTCAAAGTTCCAAGTTTGTGGTGATTTGTGATTTCCATTTGAGGCATTCACACTATTGGTGCTAGGCTCTAAAACTCCAAGCAATGAACTACTACTACAAGGTAAGTATTTCGACTAACTTTATTTGATTCATGTTCCCCATGCCATGCTAGTTAGGATATGAACCTTGGAAAAATAATTATTTGCATGTAACTTAGACAAACACAGATCCAAGGTTTATTAGGGTTTCATGTACAGTTAGGAAGTGTTAGAATGCTAAAAACCCATCAAAGATAGCATAAATGAGTCGAATACCATATGCTTTTGTAGTTGCGTGGATCATGTATGTTATGACATGTGCTCCCCTAATGTATCCTTTGCTTATAGAATGGTTAGTACATATCAAGGGAACCCTAGTAAAGCTCACTGGACTGCAGTAAAGAACATTCTGAAGTACATGCGGAGGACGAAAGATTGGGTCCTCACCCTCGGTGGGAGTGATGACTTTAGAGTGACAGGGTATAGTGATGCCAGCTTTTAGACCGAGTGAGATAATTTCCGCTCTCAGTCGTGTTCGTTATATACCCTAAATGGAGGAGCAGGAACTTGGAAATGTTCCAAAGAAGAGAATATAGCTGATTCAACGTGCGAATCAGAATACATAGTAGCAAGCGAAGCATAAAAGGATGCAATGTGGCTAAAGAACTTCATCGAAGACGTTGGAGTTGTACCAGCTATAAAGGAGCCTATGGATATTTTTTGTGACAATGAGGGTACAGTTGCCTCAGCCAAGGAACCAAGGGATCATGGGATATCCCGGCACATCGACATAAAATATCACTTCATAAGACATCGATTAGAAGAACTCCTCGTAATGAAGGGGGTATCGTCAGAGGAGAACCCAATAGATCCTCTTACAAAGGAAGTGAGAAGGGTAAAGCACTTGCAACATGTTATCAGTATAGGGCTGAAGGATGATATTAGTTTTAAGGATTAGATAGATATTTAGAAACTTGTAATAGCTAAAATGTAATTGATATTTGATGATTGAATAAAAGGAGTTTTATTTATAAGTAAATATTTACTATTGTTTCATTATTTACTATTGTTTCATTATTTTGCATGTTTTGACTTCTAGAATAATAAGATTATTCAAACTATCCATAGTCGATCATACTTCGGAAGTAGTTCATGAAAGTAGACTGCCATGAATGGTTTTTTGTAAGATTATCTAAGGAGTCAAACATTGCAAAAGTTTTCTACAAACATTCATGAGTACTCTTGATATAAGATTTAAGTATCAGACTAAACCCACGCTCACATGAATTACTTCATGGAATTTTATAACGAGTGATTGTGAGATGATAATATCGTATAATGTTCAAACCAATATATATTAGTTGTTGATTATGAGTTGGTTGGGAATTGATAGTATGAAACCACACTAGTAACTTGATGTTATAAAACATATTATTGTGTATGATTTAACTGTTGGATTAGGTGTCTAAGCTCATAACTATTTGGTATGTATTTGACCCGATTATGAGCATGATCCAGTTGGGTTGCCTTCACCATAGAAACAGATGGGATAAATTAAGGAGAAAGAGGATTAATTATGATTTATTCATCTATTATGTGAATAATATATTAAAAGAGAAATCATATTGTTAAATTATTATTGATAAATAATTAATTTAGAATTGATTTTGTGATCAAAAGAGATTAATTAAATTAAAGGGACTGATATTGTAATTATAAGATAGTTACAAAGTTGGGCTGAGGATCCATAAGGATGCAATGGATGAATTCTATATGAGACTCGATATAGAAATCGGCCAAGGGGCCTTCTGGAAGGATCTTTGGGCTTCTTAAGGACTCTGCAACTGGATTAGGGTTTCCAAGTTGAAAAATCCTAGAAGCCTACATTTAAAAGGAACCATCCAAGCCACCAAATTCGTCCATAACCTTCTAAGAGAGCTCTTGGACGAATTTTGTGCCTCCTCCTCCCTCTCCTATGTCATATTGTTGCTAATAGTGTTTGTGACTCCATTAGAGTTGCAACACTTGGGGCATTAAGCTTCCAAAAGTCAAGATGAAGAAGGTTTGTGATTGTTATTGCTACATAACAACCAAGGGAATATTCCTAACCCTATTCATATGTGATTTTTTAGATTTGTATGCTAGTCAATTAGGGTTTATTGCTTTGGTATTAAATATTGTATGTTTAATTAGAAAAACCTAGTTCGAAGCAATTAGGGTTGCATGTACACTATAGGATTGATGTTATGCACACAACCCATCAGCGGTATCAAAGACTAGGTCATTTTTCTAGTGAATTGATGAAAAAGTGAAATGCTAAAGTTCAAGAAAACTGAATTTTTTGCCTTCTGACTAGCTGACTCGTCGAGTCCATATATGGACTCGATGAGTAGGTCCTACTTGACGAGTTCCATAGTGTACTCGACGAGTCCTAGGGTCTTTGCTGGGATATTTCGATTTTCTTTCTAGATTTTGTTGAGGATTACTTCCAAAACTCGTTTTTCTTGCCTAAAATAGTTTTTTATGTTTGGAATGGTTATCCTTATCAAAAGTTATGGATTTGGTTAAATATGGATAATATACGATTATTATAAGCCAAATATTTGACCTAGTAAGTTTGAAAAAGTTTCAATTTACACCCTTTAGGTTTTAAGTTTAAATTTGAACTTATAAGTTTTAGTTTTTGAAATTTAAATCGTTAAACCGTAATATTTTGAAAAGTTTCAAAATTTGTCCTCAAGTTTGAAATTTAAAATTTAATTAAAAGGTCTTGATTTTGAAATATTAAATTCTAAAACCTTAGTATTTTGAAATTTTCAAATTACACCCTTATGGTTTTATTAAATTAATTAAGTGTGTAATTAAAAGAGAGTTAATAAATCGATAAAATAATGGTTTATATTTAGTAAACATAAAGGTATAAATTATTATATTAAAACACCTAGCATTTTAAATGTGTAAAATACAACCTTATATTATATAAAATTAAAAGTTTGATATTATATATTTATGAGTAAAGAGTCAGTATTACCGTTAGTATGCCTCATTCACGAAGGTGATCTATAAGGTGTATTTAAGGAAGTGACCTGTAAAATAACCGCCATTAGGTATCCACTCTTACCCACCGCACTCTTGACTAATGGAGGGTCGTTAGCCGAACGGGTACGATAGGACACAACCTTCCATTATAAGTATACTGAAATACGAAGTAACTAAACACTTTTACAAATTCCCAAATATTAGTTACTTTAGGAAAAATGTGTAATTGGTGCTAATCCATGAAATTCCACATTACACCTTGTTGGCCGTTAGTGGAGCGTATATGGTTAACCGGCATACTAATATGGGACCAATGAAGGATGGGAATGGGTAGCTCTCAGATTATCATGGATCAATGCAGTGCGTATGGTTAACCGACACATTGATTAGGTGATGACATCTTCAAGATTACCAAGCTAAGTTGCATGGTTATCCACACCTTGTTTGTGATCCTTGACGTCCCAATCACAAACTTGAAGGGCATAATCGAGGTTAAACATGTCATTGAAAAGTTCAATGAATCTCAAAATATCTAAGAGTTTCAAAATATTTAAAACCTAATTTTCTTCTCATTTTCATGGTGGAAATTGGTAAATCTTCATTTACCTACCTTCAAATATTCTACAACTGGATTACGACATCCTTCTTTCGAGTTGTAGAATATTTTGTTGGGTCGTAGACATAATATCTCATTTGGGTGTTTTATTAAGGACTTAATCAACTAACTTGAATTTGATCCCTCCTTATGGATATCTACTTATGAAAACTATGCTCTTCCAGTATCCTTTTGGAAACAGCTTTCCTCATAAAAATGGAAGTCCACATAACCATCAAGCTGAAAGATTGTGACATACCCAAAATCTCGGCCAGAAAAGACTGGTTTCATTTATGCTTTTAAAATAATTTCAGAGTAAATCCATTGATTTAAAAGAGTTACAAAATTTGTTCCCAAAACAAAATATGATAAAATAATATTTACGAAAGCATTTCATAAAGAAATGTATTTTTATTATATAATCAAAACTCGGGATGTCATGTTTCGATACAGACACAAAAGCATAAACAACAAAAGATAGACCATACCACAGTTACATATAACAACTACTCTAATAAACAAAATAACTTGATTAATCCATCTTATGCCCTCGCGCCACTACGTGTAATACAAGTAAACTGAGTAGGTCAAGCTTGGGAGGCTGGTGAGCATATATGGTTTTCAGCCCACAATAAATAATTATATTTAATTTCATCAACCAACAATAACCCGATTACCCATTCCCGTTATCCTCACTTTATGTCCCTAAAACAACATCTATTCCAAGGGACCTAACCTAGGATTTTCATCGGGACGGACATTACTGCAAGGGGTTTCCTCAACAATAGATGTCCTAAAGGCAACCATGAGGGGGGATAGAATACACCGGTGAACACATCATTCACAAGACCTACAAGTTATTAACATGCTAGCGTTCCACAGGATTCTCTAGAAAGAGTCCGTGGTCGTCATCCATACTTCGCTAAATGACTAGGTTAACATCAACAAGATCGAGGCCTCTCATCCGTTTATCACACATCAACTATCTACCCATGTTTAACCCAACATATTAGTAGATAAAAATATATATTTTTATACATGGTTTAAAACCTGTATAGCATTTTCATTCAATACATATTCCAAACAACAGACGAGACACATACACATAACACATATTTCATAGAGAATAAATCATATCTATGAGATAGAAGAAAGTGAATATGCATTCACACATATGACAACGAAATATACACATAACACGTATTTCGTGTAAAATACTTCATAGTTATGCGTTAAAAGAAAGTAACTACACACTCACTTGATCAGAAGACAATTGGACAACACTAGGACTTGTAGAAGTAGTATTCTTCAGTAGATCTCAAATAGCTTCACAAAAAGCTGGCTTCTCGCGGGCAGAGCTTCGTCTTAGGAATTGCACTTCTCGGGATCTTCGGGGATTCGGGACTTGCTTTGGGGCCCGGGAATGATACAGGGGATTCGGGGTATAAGTTGCACGTAAATCGAGTAAACACGGGAGAGAGAGAAGATATTTTGGCAAAAAGTTCGGCTGCCCTCGCATGCCCTTTTATAGAGGCTAAGCCTCGTACGTACGTTGGGCGTACGAAGCACTACGTTGGGCATAGTTCGAATAGGAAGGCCATGTGACGAGGTTAGAGAGAGAGTAGAGAGAGGAAGGAAAAGATTCAAATGAGTGCTTAGATAACTTTAAATAGTGTCTAGGTTTTGGACACGGTGGAATTCTACCCGATACCGACATTAAACGCGGCTTTCGGTCGCACCCGATTAAGTTACCGTCACCCGGTGGGAATGTTTCTAACTTTTTGAAATAAATACTCTTGGGTTAATTTCATGAGTTCCTAAGGGATTTGAACACTCATTAAATTATAATAACATATAAATTTAATAAATTAACCTGAAGCGAGAACGAAACGAATCGATTGACGGTGAAGTCTCACGGGTAGAACAAGTTTTCGACGATGGAAAACTTCGGGTTGTTACATTATCCCCCCGTTAGAGGGAATTTCATCCCGAAATTCAAAGATTCGAACTCAAATTGCAAGTTGAAAAGAGAATCGTGGATGAGTTTACTGCTTCGGATCTTCACGCTTCCACGTGGAATCGAGTCTCCACTAGACGTTCCAGTGAACCCTCACTATTGGGAAGCGTCTAGGTTTCGTTGGGTAGATATTTCTAAAAGACCGAGACGTGACGTACCATAGGAATGTTTCTAAGTTTCGAGGTTAACCGAAGTTTGTAGGTTACGGAATCAATCCTAATGAGGATTTCGAAAAGTTCTACGTTTATGGAGAGATTCGAATGAATAAATAACAGTTTATCTTTCTAGGTTAGAGTTGAAAAAGATTGCAAGCGAAATGATCATCAAAAAGGAATATACTCTTGGATAAGGTGTCTAAGTCCATAACTTATTTGGTATATACTTGACCCGACCGGCATGGTCCATTTGGGTTGCATCTCATCCAAACTATTATGGATAATTTTATGAGAGTTATACACATATGTTTATTAATATATTATGAGTTATAATATATTAATATGAAGTTACGTTATTTAATTAGTTTTAGTCTTAAATTAATTATGAATTAATTTAGAGATTAAAAGGAATACTAATTAAATTATGGGCTATTTGTTTTATATAGTGTGGGCTAATACTCATTTGTTAATGGGCTAGGCTTATGTGGAAGTCCATGGATGATCCATGGAGCTTTTAACCCATGGATCCTTGGAAAAGGAAAAGACATGGGTTATTAGGGTTTCACCCTAACCATGCACACTATATAAGCATGCTTATGGAGCATGAAATGGAGCCTAAGAGAAAACTAGTGAACTAATGTGTGTGTGCATGTGTGTGGCCGATTTTATACAAGGTGTATACTCTCTCAAAGTTTTTCCAAGAGTTTGTGGTGTTTGTGATTCCATTTGAGGCATTCACACTATTGGTGCTTGGCCCTCAAACTCCTTAGAACCAAACTCACCAAAAGGTATGTAATCTCTTCTAACTCTTTTATGTTGAAATGTTCCCCATGCCATGGTAGATAGGTTATAAACCTTGGAAAATTATTATTTTGCATGTATTTAGACAAACATAGATCCAAGGTTTATTAGGGTTGCATGCACACTTAGGAAGTGTTAGATTGCTCAAAACCCAACAGTGGTATCAGAGCCTAGGCTTTCTTGTTTGATACTTGATGCAAAATAGAGAAAAAAAGTCGAAATCGTTGCTGTCAGCATGGTGGACTCGTCGAGTCCATTGGGGGGACTCGACGAGTCCAAGGCAAACTTCAACCTACTCGGCGCGTTAGTTCATGCACTCGACGAGTAGGATCGAAAGAGTGCAGATTCTCGACTTTTGCTGCTGGAAATGGACTAGAAACATTACCCTAAGCTGTTTTGGTGTTATAAAACTTATTTTAGTTGGTGTAATGGTTGTTCTAATCCATTTGCAATAACATATATCAAAATTCCATGATTTTATGTGTTCATATAATTCTTGAATTTTTGATGATCATGTTCATGTTCCTATGAATTTAGAAAATGATAGGAATTATTTGCTGAATTGTTTAGGATTAATTCTTTATCATTTATGTGTTTTTAATGGAGTCCATAATTTGTCCTCAAGTTATGGATTACCAAAGGTCACTTTCATTTAACACACACTTAAAACACATAAGTTACATGAAAATGAAGAGTCTTCATTTTTATGAACCTTTAATTCATAAGTTATGAAATGACGAGTTTTGCAAAGTTACAAAACTTGCCCTCAAGTTTTGGAATTTGTAAAGTTTCACACACTTTAATAAACTTTAATTCCAAACCTTAGAGTTTTAATAGTTAAAATTTAACCCTTATACTATTTATAACATTAATGGTTAATTATTATATATATGTATAAGAATAAGTCGTTTTAACATTAGTAGGCCTCATTCACGAAGCCGGTCTATAAGGTGGGTATAAGGTTGTTGCCTATAAAATGGCGACTTAATGGGTGTATACTCTCACCCACCGCTTGCTTGATCGGTGGAAGGTCATTAGCCGAACGGGTAGAACAATGACTTTAAATCCTCATTAAAAGTATAATGAATATTATAAAATAACTAAACTCTTTTAATTCCCAATCTTAGTTATTTTAGAAAAAATGTGAACATGGTGCTAGTCTATGGAATTCACACTTTGTACCTTACCAAGTCGTTGGTGGAGCGTGTGTGGTTAATCGGCACACTAACTAGGACTAGTAAGGATCACGAAGGGTGACTTAATGTTTGTCATAGATCAATGGATCGTGTGTGGTTAACCGGCACATTGATTAGGTGATAATATTAAGAGTACCAAGTGAATTAGCATGGTTATTCACACCTTGTTTTGTGATCCTCGACATCCCAGTCACAAAACTTGAAGGGCACAATCGAGATTGAAACATGCCATTGAAAAGTTCAATGAATCTCAAAAGAATCTAGGAATTTCAAATCCAATTAAACCTAATAAATCATTTCGTTTTCATGGTGGAAATTGGTGAATCGTCATTCACCTACCTTTCAAATATATTATTACTTAGATTACGGCATCCCTCTTCTAAGTGTAATATATTGTGATTGGATCCTAGCCTTAATATTACATTTGGGTGTCTTATTAAGGATCCTAAATATCTAATCTAAACTTACTTTCTTCTTTCAGATGTCTTCCAACACTAATGCTTCAGGCTCTAACCCAACTGGTTCTTTCTCTCTCATGAATCTTTGTGGGAGGGTCATCTTTGATGGTTCCAACTTCATGGATTGGATTAGGAACATCAGGATGGTTACTCGTTACGAGGACAATGAATATGTCCTCGATAAGGAGTTAAAAGAACTTGATGAGTCTACTGCGACTCCTGAGGAGATCGCTGAATTCAGGACTCATGAGAGAGATGCTACTAAGGTGGCATGTATCATGATGGCCACGATGACAGCCGAGCTCCAAAAGTCGTATGAAGATTTCTACGCTTTTGAGATGCACCAAGACCTGATGGAAAGGTACCATCAGAGTGCTCGTCAGGAGCGGTATGAAATAATCTCCTCCATAATAACTACCCGCATGAAGGATGGTGAATCCGTCATGGGCCACATAGAAAAGATGCAAAGGTATGTGGACCGTTTGCTGAAGCTGAATGTTAACATCCCCGAGGAGTTGGCAATTGACATCATTTTGCACTCCTTGCCTTCTTGTTATGATCATTTTCGAATGACATATCATATGAACAAGGAGGAAGTTACCCTCAGCAAGCTTCAAGGACTCTTAAAGACTGCGGAATCCGGTCTTAAGGGTAAAGCGGTTGTTACCTCTACTACTCCTACTCCAACTTCTACCCCTGTTTTAGCTATTGGGCAAGGCAAAGGGAAAAAGAGGAAGCACCCTTCGAAGGGTACCAAGGGAAAGTCTCTTGAAGGCTCCTCATCAAAGACTAAGAACGGTTCTGTCACTCCTTCTGCCATTCCCAAGGATGCTGAATGCTTTTATTGCCATGAAAAGGCACACTGGAAGCGAAACTGCCCTAAGTACTTGCAGGATCTAAAGGATGGGAAAGTGAAACCCACCTATGCAGGTATTTACACTATATTGTCTAATTACTCAACATATTCTAACTCTTGGGTGCTTGATACAGGATGTGGTATTCACATATGTTCTGATTTGCAGGGCCTAAGAAGAAGTGAGGATGTGGAGCACGGGAAGATAAACTTAATCATGGGGAATAGGAAGGCTTCACCTGTTTCCAAGATTGGAGTTTATACTTTGTTGCTTAATAATGGGTTAAAATTAGATTTGAATAAATGTGTGTACTCGTCTGAAATGGCGAGGAATATTATTTCTTTTCATGCTTTGTACAAACAAGGTTTTACCTTTTCGTTTGATAATGAATGTGGTGGTATTAATGCTTTCTTTAATAATGTCTTTTATTTTAAAGCATTACCTTGTGATGGTGTGTATGAAACTATGTTGATTGTGGACAACTTAGGAAATAATGTGTTGTATATTGATTCTTCTACTAGCCTAGATAAAGCATCATTGTGGCATTGTCGTCTTGGACATGTAAACAAGAAACTCATAGGCCAACTCCAAAAGAGTGGAGTCTTGGAATCATTTGACCTCAAATCAGATGATAGTTGTGAATCTTGTCTACTTGGAAAAATGACAAAATCACCCTTCACTGGAACTTGTGAGAGGGGTGAAGGTTTGTTGGACCTAATACATACTGATGTATGTGGTCCATTCAAAACCGCCACAAGGGATGCTAATCGGTATTATGTGACTTTTATTGATGATTTTAGTAGATATGGGTATGTCTACTTAATCAAAAATAAGTCTGAAACCTTTGAAAGGTTTAAGGAATTCAAGCAGGAAGTAGAAAATCAATTGGGCAGGAACATTAAGATGCTTCGATCCGATCGAGGTGGTGAGTATCTTATTACCGAGTTCCTTGACTATCTTAAGGAGTGTGGGATTGTCTCACAATTGACTCCTCCCAGGACACCACAGCTGAATGGTGTAGCTGAGAGGCGTAATCGAACCTTGTTGGACATGGTTCGCTCTATGATGAGTCGAGTTTCGTTACCAATCTCTTTTTGGGGGTACGCCTTAGAGACTGCCGCCCATATCCTTAATCTAGTCCCTACAAAGAAGGTTACCAAAACACCTCATGAGATGTGGACTGGGAAGGTTCCCAATTTGGACCACATCAAAATTTGGGGTTGCGAAGCCTTCGTGAGGCGTGAAAATCATGATAAGCTTGAACCTCGAAGTGAAAGGTGTATTTTCATCGGCTACCCACAGAAATCCTTCGGTTACCTCTTCTACAGACCCAGTGAGAATGTGGTCTTTGTAGCAAGAAGAGGGATCTTTCGGGAGAAAGAATTTATAAGCCAAGGAGACAGTGGGAGGCAGATTGATCTTGAAGAAATTCAAGAATCAATTGGTGAAGGAACCTCAGACACTAGCAATCAACCTGAGGAGGAAACTCCTGTTGATCCAGCTGACGAGTCTGTACCTCCGAGGTGTTCCACACGGGTTAGGAACACACCTTCGTTTTATTATGGTTTTCATATTACTATGGAAGGTGATACGTTTATTAGTGATAGTACACTAGTAAATTTGGATGAACCTAGCAGTGTTAAGGAAGCCATGGCAGGCCCGGAGTCTGCTAAATGGAAGGAGGCTATGGACAGCGAGATACAGTCCATGTATGACAATCAAGTTTGGAACTTGGTTGACAATGTACCAGGCCGTAATATAGACGGGTGCAAATGGATCTTCAAGAAGAAGACAGACATGGAAGGAAAAGTGCATACTTATAAGGCTCGACTGGTTGCGAAGGGTTTTACTCAAACTCAAGGTGTTGATTATGATGAAACCTTTTCGCCGGTAGCAAAGATTAAGTCTATTAGGGTTATGTTAGCCATTGCAGCATTTCATGATTATGAAATATGGCAAATGGATGTCAAAACCGCTTTCCTTAATGGAAAGTTGGCTGAGGATGTGTACATGAATCAGCCAGAGGGTTTTGTCAATGCAGAGTACCCTAATAGAGTATGCAAGCTCGAGAAATCCATTTATGGATTAAAACAAGCATCTCGTAGCTGGAATCTTAGTTTTGATGAGAAGGTAAAAGAGTTTGGCTTCTTGAGAAGCGAAGATGAGTCTTGCGTGTATGTCAGAGCTAGTGGGAGTATAGTTAGCTTCTTGGTACTGTATGTGGATGACATATTACTCATAGGAAATGACATCCCAACCTTGCAGGAGGTTAAGTCCTGGCTTGGGAAGTGCTTTGCTATGAAGGACCTAGGGGAGGCTACCTATATCCTAGGGATAAGGATATTAAGAGAAAGGAGTAGAAGACTAATTGGACTTAGTCAGAGTATCTACTTGGATAAGGTGTTGAAAAGGTTCAACATGGAGAATTCCAAGAAAGGAGATTTACCGATCCAAAGCAATACCAAACTGAGTAAGACTCAGAGTCCGAGTACAGAGGCAGAGATAGCTGAGATGAGCCAATTACCATATGCTTCCGCAGTTGGCTCGATCATGTATGCTATGACTTGTACCCGTCCTGATGTGGCATTTGCTTTGAGCATGGTCAGCAGGTATCAGGGGAACCCTGGCAAGGCTCATTGGACCGCGGTAAAGAACATTCTCAAGTACCTGCAGAGGACTAAGGATTGGATCCTTACCCTTAGTGGCAGTGATGACTTGAGAATATTAGGGTATAGTGATGCTGGTTTTCAGACTGATAGGGATAATTTCCGCTCTCAGTCGGGTTGGATCTTTACCTTAAATGGAGGGGCAATTTCTTGGAAGAGTTCCAAGCAGGAGACGGTGGCTAATTCGACTTGTGAATCAGAGTATATAGCAGCGAGTGAAGCAGCGAAGGAGGCGATATGGCTAAAGAACTTCATCGGAGACCTTGGAGTTGTACCAGCTATTAAGGAACCTATAGAGATTTTCTGTGACAACAATAGTGCGGTTACCTTAGGCAAGGAACCAAGAGATCATGGCAGATCCCGACACATTGACAGAAAATATCACTTCATAAGACACAAGATTGAAGAAGGACTCCTTGTGACAAGGAGGATATCGTCGGATCAGAATCCTGCAGATCCCCTTACGAAGGGACTCACGAGGGTTAAGCATTTTCAGCATGCGAGACGCATCGGGCTGAGGGACGATATTAGTTTTACATATTAGATAGTTTTCCTGAAACTTGTAAAATGTAATCGACGTTTGATGATGAATAAAATTTGTGATTTATTTATGAGTAAAGTGTTACTATCATTGTTAATTATTTACTATTGTTTCAGTTTTGCATGTTTTGACTTCCAGAATAATTAATTTATTTAAACCTCCACAATCGATCATACGTCGGAAGTAGGTATGAATCAAGATTGTCATGAATTGGGTTTGTAGATGCCTTAAAGGTGTTTAGACATGGCAATCGTTGCTGCAACATTCATGAGTATTCATAAGTTAGGAGTATTGGTATAAACCCACGCTCACTTGTATCACTTCATGAAATTTATCGCGAGTGATCGTGAGACGATAACATCATATAAATCTTTAAACCTAGAGATATGAGTTGTTACCTATGAGTTGGTTGTGCATTGATTGCACGTAAACGCATCAGTAACTTGATGTTATAAAACGTACCTTTGTGTACAATTCAATAAGTAGTAGAACAAGCATATCAGTCGAAGTTTATCTGTTCCTTCTAAAAATAGAAGCGATATCTGGGCCCCTCGATGATTTTGTGTTGACCCATGTACCAGGCCTGGTCAGAACTAAACCGATGTGTTCAGTGAAATTCTTCGTCAAACAAATCGGAAAATCGAGAAACAACTGCTAGACAATAAGCAAGACATAGTTCCATGTGTTTGTCCGGCTGATATCATGAGAACAGAGGATTATGTGATCACTTATCTAAAATGGCGCTTCATAGTTCGACAGAGTCTTCATTGTTCGAGGGAGTTTTTGAGAGCTACGATTGTTGGTTGGTTCCTGAAGTTATAGGCAAATATAGTTATTAGACTTATCCAAGTGGGAGTCTGTTGGATAAGGTGTCTAAGTCCATAACTTATTTGGTATATACTTGACCCGACCGGCATGGTCCATTTGGGTTGCATCTCATCCAAACTATTATGGATAATTTTATGAGAGTTATACACATATGTTTATTAATATATTATGAGTTATAATATATTAATATGAAGTTACGTTATTTAATTAGTTTTAGTCTTAAATTAATTATGAATTAATTTAGAGATTAAACGGAATACTAATTAAATTATGGTCTATTTGTTTTATATAGTGTGGGCTAATACTCATTTGTTAATGGGCTAGGCTTATGTGGAAGTCCATGGATGATCCATGGAGCTTTTAACCCATGGATCCTTGGAAAAGGAAAAGACATGGGTTATTAGGGTTTCACCCAAACCATGCATACTATATAAGCATGCTTATGGAGCATGAAATGGAGCCTAAGAGAAAACTAGTGAACTAGTGTGTGTGTGCATGTGTGTGGCCGATTTTATACAAGGTGTATACTCTCTCAAAGTGTTTCCAAGAGTTTGTGGTGTTTGTGATTCCATTTGAGGCATTCATACTATTGGTGCTTGGCCCTCAAACTCCTTAGAACGAAACTCACCAAAAGGTATGTAATCTCTTCTAACTCTTTTATGTTGAAATGTTCCCCATGCCATGTTAGATAGGTTATAAACCTTGGAAAATTATTATTTTGCATGTATTTAGACAAACATAGATCCAAGGTTTATTAGGGTTGCATGCACACTTAGGAAGTGTTAGATTGCTCAAAACCCAACATATACCTGGGGCAACTGTGGGATCGGTGGATGTCTCACCTTGTCCTATACCTAGGACTCTTCCAGAGTTGCCGACTGTTGTTGCGTTGGGGCAGTTTCTCTTATAATGCCCAACTTTTCCGCAACCATAACAGACCTGACTGATACCCGCTCCGGGAGCTTGATTTGTTGGTGTTCTACAATTCCGCGTAAGGTGACCCTCTTGGCCACAATTTTTGCAAAGTTTTATACGACATGGACCGGGGATATAGTGGTGGTAACTGCACTGGTTACACCACGGAAGAACACCGGCATATCCGGTAATAGGTGCTCAAGCTGAGGAACCGATGACGGGTACAACAGCAGGGGTAGTGGCAGCATGGACTGTCACCATTTGTTGTTTCTTCGAGTACTCCTGGGAAGGCTGATACTTATCCCCTGCCTCCCAGTACTTTCTTTTCTCACCACTTCTTTCTGTCGGCTCAGGAGTGGTGGCTGCTTCTTCTACGTCCTCACTATGGTCAATCAAGATTTGCGCTAGGCATTTGGCACTGTCGTATGTATCCGGCCTCGCAGCTAAGACATTCCCTTTGGTTGGCTGGGTTAATCCCCAAATAAACCTTTCAATCTTCTTGCTTTCAGGGGTAACCGTCCCTTGACAGAGAAGTGCTAGGTCGTCAAACCTAGATGTGTATGTCGCGATATTGGAACCTTTCATCTTCAGATTCCAAAGTTCATGTTCCAGCTTCTGGATTTCACCCCGAGGGCAATACTCAGCGTGCAGAAGTTCCTTCATAACTTCCCAACCCATAGCATTGGCTACAGGTAGAGTTAGAGATTTGATTCGGCTGTTCCACCAAGTTAGGGCTTTGTTGGTGAGAGTGCAAGCGGCAAACTTCACTTTGTCGGATTCTAAACAAGCACAGATCTCGAAGATGGATTCAATTCTTTCTAACCATCGTGTTAGAGCAATGACACCTCCTGTTCCATCGAAGAATGTAGGTTTTGCATGCATAAAGTATTTATAGGAACACTCCTTTCGGTGTCCCTGGCTATTTTCCTGGTTTTGAGGTTGGGGACCACCTCCCGAACGTCCGGGGTTCGTTTGCGACATGGCTGCTGAAAATGCTGCAGTTAAAACTGACTGAAGGGTTGCCAGGTCGATTTGAAGAGAAGGTGGTGTTTGAGGAGGGTTGTTGTTGTTCTGCGAGCTGGGTCTCTTTCTTGGAGGCATCTTGATCTAATAAGATCAGGAAGAGAGGATGATAAGTCCTCTGAATTGAATCAAGAGATATGATACAAAGGATATCTCTTTATGGCATACATAGAATTCTATCAAGCGATAAAGCAGGAAGGATTTATCAAACAGATAAATTATCGCTAAAGAAATGATTAAGGAGTAACGCTAGGATGAGAAATTCTATAACGGATTTGGCTCGAGAAATACTCCCATAGTATTTCATGTTTCGCTGCAGCGACGGCTCATTGTTTGGGTATTGGGTAAGTCTTAGGCATGCTGCGTACCACAGTCACTCCCAAGCACATGTTGGTCGTGTCTTGTATGAATATAGTTGGCCAGGCTATATTGATACTAGACACGACTACATAGCTGCCCAGGTTTAACAGCAGTGTACAACACCCATTTACTTATGTTTTGTTCTACTTGTAGTTACGGATTTTCGACTATCGGGTATACTTGTATACTTTTGAAAATACTTATATTTGAGGTATACTTTTAGTTCAGAGCATTTAGGCCCTTTAGTGTTTATAGTTTTATACCATGTAAGGTTTGGTATACTCCATTCACTATAAACAAGGGCTCTGATACCAATCTGTCACACCCCGAGAACCAAAGGCGGAAACGTCTCCGGGGTTGACTCCAAGTTGAGTATCAAATCCAATGTACATAGTAAGCAAAGTAAACAACCATTACATTACATATCAAAGTTTACATTTGTTCAAAAGTAAAGTTGTACATTTGTAATACATAGTATATAAGAACAAAAGTAGAGACGAGTCTTCTGTACGCTCCGTCTTCTCCAAAAGATTTGCTAGGTACCTGTCTAATGTTGACCTGAGAATACAAGCAGTTTGAAAATCAGCATAAAGCTGGTGAGTTCATAAGATGTTTGCTTTGTGAAAATGTACGAGTTTCCTTTAGTTTACCGAAAAGTTGTTATCCAAGAAAATCCCATATTTTCTTAAAAGAGAAAGTTGGTTGATTGATAGGTTACACGGTTCTAATTGATTAACTATGATCCCAGAAAAGTCCCATACTTTCCTGATTGTATATTACTAGTTGTAAGAGATTTAATGTTATTCAGTTTGTTACTCTTTCTAGTTATATAAGTGTTACCCAGGAAAGCTCCATGCTTTCCTGCATGTTGGTTTCTAATGTGAACAATGTTAAAGATGTAAAAGATGTATAAGTGATTAGGTAATGTTTTGTTTTCCCCAGGAAAACCCCATGTTTTCCTGACTGTGTGTGTGTGTCTTTACTGGTTACGGTTATGTTCAGTGATCTTCCCAGGAAAACCCCATGTTTCCCTGACTGTGTGTGTGCGTCTCTACTGGTTATGGTTATGTTCAGTATTCTTATTCATTACTGTATTCGTTTCTCTATTCCTACTCCTATTACTTTTCGTATTCGTATTCGTATTCGTAGTCGTATTCGTAAACCTAACCCTACTCCTATTACTATTCGCAGTCGAATTCGTATTCGTATTCGTATTTGTATTCGCAGTCGTATTCGTATTCGTTCTGTTCCTAATTATAGTTTCGTTATCCATTCTGTTCCTAGTTATAGATGTGTTATTCGTTCTGTTTCTAGTTATAGATGTGCTATTCGTCCTGTTTCTAGTTATAACTTCGTATTCGTTTTCGTATTCGTAATTAGTTATCATTGGAATTTAGTAAGTTATTCGTAGATTATGAAACATACTTTAGATTAGAGCATTTCATCGAGATATGATTCGTTTGAAAGCTAAATTCGTAATTCGAACTACTTGATAAACACAGTTATTGATATTAGAACATACGGAATGAAAACGTTTAAACTGAAAACAATAAGTTTGAGTACAAGTTTTCCTTGTACTTTTGCTTGTATTCCCCCCTGAAAACAGTGAAAACAGTTGAAAAAGTGTAGGGGTATGAACTCACCGGACGAGAAATATGGCGAATTCGGATGCTGAGTGTTGGTCCGGGACTTGTAAACATGCGAGGCTCCTAATTATAATGTAAAGATACACATTTGTATCTAATTAGGACCTAGATTGATTATTTGATAAGGACCATTACTTTCAATCGCGGAAACACTCCATTACAAGTGTTTGGAGGGACCCGGGTGACGTTTAAGGACGGGAATTGAAGCGAGGGACTTGGGACTTGAGTTTACTCCCCATGAATAAACTCATACAAGAGTTTTTGGTCCAAAACACCCATTGCCCATGAGTTTACAGCCGTAAACTCATGGTGGGTGGTTTATGGTGCAAATTTGAGTCATGAATGGATATGGACACTTGGAAATGCTTGGATTAATTTTTCTTAAGGCTTGGATTGAATTAAAAACATCATTTACAATACATAAGGGAGTTTACGGCCTAGGCATGGGGTCTTTGGCCGTAAACTCTCAAATGTGGGGTTTTGATGTTTGTAAAACCCTAAAACTATTTTTGGTTGGTCCTTTGATTTATTCCAAGGCTTTTGGTGGTGTTGGATGGCTTTCAAACACCCTAGAAATGGATTTGCACCATGTTTTATGGAGTTTATGACCCAAGCACAAGCCTTGGCCGTAAACTCACAATAATCCCCCAAAATTGATGTTTCAAGTGTCCAAATGCAATTATCTATGTTCTATAATTCATAACTAAGACATATTAGTGGTTTGGAAGGGTTTAAGGGCATGAAAACCCTAGATATATGAGTTTACAGCCCAAGAATGATCCTTGGCCATAAACTCCTTCAAATGACTCAAAATCCAAGTTTAAAATGTTATAAGTCCAATTCGTAAATCCATCTAGCCATATCTAAGGTCCAATTGTGCTTAGGAAGGGTTTTTGAGCTCCAAAACCCATGATATATGAGTTTACGGCCTAGGATGGTTCCATGGCCGTAAACTCATGATTATGGTCATATTTCATGCTTTGAACTCGAATTTGAAGGCTAGGAATGTTACATAACAAGCTAAGGGAAGTACCTCAAAGATTTGGAGCTTAAAATTGATGATTTGGACCTTTAAACTTGGATTTAGGAGAGAGGTTAGAGAGAGAGTAGAGAGAGGAAGGAAAAGCTTCAAATGAGTGCTTAGATAACTTTAAATAGTGTCTAGGTTTTGGACACGGTGGAATTCTACCCGATACCGGCATTAAACGCGGCTTTCGGTCGCACCCGATTAAGTTACCGTCACCCGGCGGGAATGTTTCTAACTTTTTGAAATAAATACTCTTGAGTTAATTTCATGAGTTCCTAAGGGATTTGAACACTCATTAAATTATAATAACATATAAATTTAATAAATTGACCCGAAGCGAGAACGAAACGAATCGATTGACGGCGAAGTCTCACGGGTAGAACAAGTTTTCGACGATGGAAAACTTCGGGTTGTTACACATGTGATTAAATAACTAGAAAACCAATGATTTTATCACTGTTCAAACTATTTATCAAAATGTTTCACTTTAAAATGTTTTACAAACTCTTTTACTTATCAAATGCTTTTATTAAACTTTGTTTTACTTCTTATAAATTTCATGCTCGTATATGTATACATATATAAGTAATGTTTAAAGGGCTTAGGAAGGCCATCCACCCTATTTCCTTTTCGCGCACTGAGATGTGGTCTGGTGGGATTTTGGGTGACCATCTGAGGGTCGTTTTCATATTAGTTATATATCATATATACATGTATAGACATAAAAGTACTTCCATATTCATATTTATCAGTAGATCAATAGCTAGTTACCATCGGGGTAATACAATACATATACAACTATACTAGAAACGATACATATACAACTATACTAGAAACAATACTTATACAACTATACTAGAAATGATACATATACAACTATGCTAGAAACGATACATACACAGCTAGACTAGAAACAATACATATACAACTATACTAGAAACAATACATATACAACGATGCTAGAAACAATACATATACAACTATACTAGAACGAGAAACATTACATATACATGAATACGTTAATTATTGTGATTTAAATCGGAGCATGACTTAAATGTCATGGCTCGAGTTGTAGCCAGAATTCTCTTGGAGGGAGAGCGTGAGTTTGCGTATAGATCTATACTGGATTGACAATCCTACACCTTGCTGCTAGTTACAGCCGGACCTGCAGGTCTGCGGGTGCCAAACGTCATTCCGTTATTACGACCATTCATTATGTCGTTGTTACTAGTCGATAGTATGGTGCAATTTATCACATAATGCCTTAATATAAATCCGGTTTAAGGTAATTAGTATAATAGTAGTTCTTATAATACAAGATTACAGTACTACAATGATTTACCCATTACATATTTTAGTGATAACCTCACTTAAACGTTAATGTACAAACTATATTTTGTTAAATGATAGTTACACTTGGGAAATTACACACTTTTACATCAAACGAGCATACAGAACAGTTAAGCCTTGGTAGAAGGCTACTTTAATAGAAAATATAGGTTTTTCTGAGAGATTCAAACTTTTACAAACAATTACAAGCCTTTACATACATTTTACAAACTTATACTTGATACATGTTCAAACATTTTTGGAGGACAAATACTGACACTAAAATACTTATGAACTCACCAGCTTAATGCTGATAAACTCTTTCAAAATAACTTGTATTCTCAGGTCATCAGTAGACAGGTATCGAGGCCAGCTTTTGAGAAGATGGAGCAGATTCAAGACTCATCTTATTATTTTGATACACATTATTTTTGGTGTCTATACTGTATAGAACACGCTTGTATTAAAATTATATATTTAATGCAATGGATGACGTTGTTTGCTTATTTACATTTACTGTGTTGTGATGCTTACATGACGTCCTCCGCCCCAGAACGTTTCCGCTGTTCTTGGTTTTGGGGTGTGACAGATTGGTATCAGAGCATTGTTTATAGTGAATCAAGTATATCAACCCATAAAAGATATACTAAACTATAAACCCAGTTGGGATTAAAACACTCTGACCAAGAGTCTATACTTAAAATACTAAAATATTTAATTAAGTATACTAGTCTATGGTCAGTCTTGGGAATGGCATAGCCTGATCAACTATGCTGGTCCGAGGAGTGATTAGCATATGCCCTATAATGGTTGTGATGTGTTAACAAGTCTAAAAACTTACCAACAATACCACAAGAAGATCAGTAGAACCTAAACTTAATATACTATATGTGTATTTTGTACTACCAACTACATGTATACTATATCTTTATACCTCTCTTCTCGCGTAGATTTAAATGGCTGGATTCCATCACGGCGACCCATACTTTCCAAATGAAGGCAACGCAGGATGGCTCGAAGCAGAGTCTGACGATGAACACCAAATCCCGTTGGATGATCATCAAGCTGAAGGCTTCTTGGATGGATCAGACTCTGAGCCCGAAGTCAACAACCTACCTCCAGTAGGTTAAGCCCCGAACAACAACCCTCGACCAGCTTTTCCAGGTCCCACTCCCTTGTGGGTAGATAACTTGAATCGCTGGAGTGACGAACACGGTCAACCCTTACCATACTTTGGGGACCGAACCTTTTACAATGTTAGCGATGGTGGCTCTGCTGACGAAGCTCTACCTGTCATTATCCGTAGAATAGCTCACAATGTCGGGCAAGGTCGAGCAGCCATCGACCGGGTCGTGGAGATTGATGCCAACTCTGGTGTCAACACAGTCTGCATTCGCCGTCTCGAAGAAGACATGGAACGGATCCGGAGAACCAATGAAACCCTACAGCAACATCTAGTTGCCTCTCAAGCTGAAGTCATGGAACTGCGAGCTCGTCAAAGGGCTCATGAGAGACACCTTCAAGAGGTGGTCCGACAAATGAGAGACCTTAGGGTTCTCCTGAGGAATACTCATCGCCGTTAGATGATGTCAAGTACATCATTATCTTTTGGGTTAAGGATTAGCCTTTAACATCCGTGCTCTAAGTAGCACTTATCTGTAAATTATTTCTAACTTCCAATACGCTAATTAGGAATCTAAGAACTATCAAACTTTTCGTATGGTATGATGTAAGACCTACTGTTAGGTCAATTTTCATTGAACTTGTTGCATCAGTAATACCAGTATTATTGACAACTGTCTACTCTGTGGGAAGAATCCTTACATTTGGGTTTTCTTACATATCTTTCTGGTTTTGATCTCAAACACTCATTCAATTGTTGGGCTATGGTTAGTTAGTCCATGTGTCATTCTCACATTACTTACAAATTGATTCTTACCACTTTTCTCATCTTTATAAACTTATAGCTGAAAGATGCCTCCTAGCAAATCTTCCCGGAATAACCCTACACCTACACCACCTCCTCCACCTTCGGTCATCGATACAGCAGACCTAAATGCTGCTGTAGCTGCAGCAGTGGCAACTGCCATGGCACAATATCACTCTACTGATGCCAGCAGAGGTGGAACCCCTGTGAACTCTATTCCGGTTGAAACTCCTGTGCGCTCGAGAGAGTGCTCTTACAAGGATTTCACCAACTGCAAGCCGGAGTCCTTTCATGGGACCGGCGGAGTCATTGCTGTCTCGCAATGGTTCGAGAAGACTGAATCGGTCTTCGAAATTTGTTCTTGCCCTGCTGCGAGCAAAGTCAAATATGCCGCATGCACCTTCGAAGGGAAGGCACTGACGTGGTGGAACGGCCACGTTAAATCTCTAACTCTCGTCGTGGCCAACGACATAGGCTGGGATACGATGAAAGACCTCATGATTGAGGAATACTGCCCGAGGGGCGAGATCCAAAAACTAGAGCAGGAGCTTTGGAGCCTGACCATGAAGGGCACCAACATTGTTGCTTACACTGCTCGTTTTAGCGAACTGGTGGCCCTCTGCCCTAATATGGTTCCCACTGAAGGGAAGAAGATTGAAAGGTACATATGGGGGCTAGTGCCTCCATATCAGGGGAATGTCCTATCATCAAACCCCGCTACCTTCGATAGTGCCAAGCGACTGGCACAGCGACTCATTGACCATGGTGTCAAAACCCCTGCAACCGCAACAACCCTAGCCATCTCAGAACCCTCCAAACCCACTGACACCAAGCGGAAGTTATGGGATGACAAGAAGAGGCAGCGAGCTGCCAAGAAGCAGCAAATTGTGGCAGTACATGCCGCAGTAACCCCTGCTGCTACTACTGCTCCGATGAAGCAGTATGCTGGAAGTTTGCCGAAGTGCAACAAACGCAACTTCCACCACAACGGCCCCTTCCGTGAAATGCAGTGCTCTAACTGCAACAGGAAAGGACACACCGTCCGTTTCTGTAAATTCCCGGCACAACCGATCACACAAGTCCCCGGCTCCGGCGTGAGCCCAACTTGCTATGGATGTGGTGAAACAGGCCACTATAAGAGGGACTACCCCAAAGCGAGAAATGATGGAGGAGCAGGGAGGGTACTGGCTATAAGCCACGGGGAAGCAGTTGCTGACCCGACAGTGGTGACTGGTACGTTCCTCCTCGATAACTCCTATGCATGCATTCTGTTCGATAGTGGAGCGGAGCGAAGCTTCATGAACCACAAATTTGCTCGCATGCTTAAACCACAACCACACGCACTTAAAGAACAATTCACAGTAGAAATGGCTAATGGAAAAACAGAAAACACCAGTAGCATATACTTAGGATGTATCCTAACCCTAGATAACCATTCATTCCCAATCGACCTCATGCCGGTCTCAATAAAAAGCTTCGACGTTATCATCGGCATGGATTGGTTGAGTCTTCATCGCGCCGACATCATGTGCTTCGAGAAAGCAGTCCGACTAAACCTTCCGTCTAACGAAACTCTTATAGTCTACGGCGACAAACCTGGTGCGAGTCTTCGCATTATATCAAGTATTCAAGCACAGAAATATCTGCGTAAAGAATACCACGCATTCCTTGCTCATGTCATCGACACGAACCTTGAAACGAAAGAACTAAAGAACATTCCAGTAGTGAGCGACTTCCCCGACATTTTCCCAGAAGAACTACCTGGATTACCTCCGCAACGACAGGTCGAGTTCAGAATCGACTTAGTCCCAGGAGCTACCCCAGTAGCCAAGTCGCCCTACCGCTTAGCACCAGCAGAGATGCAGGAATTATCTGGTCAACTTAACGAACTACTCAGCAAGGGCTTCATAAGACCAAGCTTCTCACCTTGGGGAGCACCAGTCTTGTTCGTTAAGAAGAAAGATGGATCATTCCGTATGTGTATCGACTATAGAGAACTCAACAAACTGACGGTGAAAAATCGTTACCCTCTGCCTCGCATAGACGATCTATTTGACCAACTGCAAGGGGCGAACTATTTTTCCAAAATTGATCTAAGATCCAGATATCACCAGTTACGAGTGCTCGAGGAAGATGTGCCAAAGACAGCCTTCCGAACTCGTTACGGACACTACGAGTTCGTGGTGATGCCATTCGGATTGACCAATGCGCCAGCAGTTTTCATGGACCTGATGAACAGAGTATG
This sequence comes from Lactuca saligna, assembly GCF_052625555.1. Lineage (NCBI taxonomy): Eukaryota > Viridiplantae > Streptophyta > Magnoliopsida > Asterales > Asteraceae > Lactuca > Lactuca saligna. Next base: position 261,758,356 of record NC_136420.1, on the reverse strand, counting down.
CCGAACTTACTTGGATCAGTTCGTCATCATTTTCATTAACGACATCCTGATCTACTCTCGAAGTAAGGAAGAGCATGGCGATCACCTACGACTAGTTTTAGGAACTTTACGAACGGAGAAACTTTATGCGAAGTTCTCAAAATGTGAATTTTGGATCCGAAGAGTCGAATTCTTAGGACACGTGGTAAGTGAAGAGGGAATCCACGTGGACCCATCCAAAATTAAAGCCATTGAGAACTGGTCAGCACCCAAGACGCCGACAGAAATTCGTCAATTTTTAGGTCTTGCTGGCTACTACCGCAGATTCATTCAGAACTTCTCCCGAATAGCGAAACCTCTTACAACCCTGACCCAGAAAGGCGTGGCCTTTGACTGGGAAGAGAAACAAGAGAGAGCGTTCCAAACGCTCAAATGAGCCTTGTGCACCGCGCCAATACTATCTCTCCGCGAAGGGATAGAAGACTTCGTAGTCTATTGTGATGCATCGAACCAAGGGCTCGGGTATGTTCTGATGCAGCGAGGTAAGGTCATCACCTACGCCTCCAGACAGTTGAAGACACACGAAGTTAACTACACGACCCACGATCTTGAACTGGGAGCAGTGGTGTTTGCTCTGATGATCTGGAGACATTCCTTGTATGGAACGAAAAGCACTATCTTTACCGACCCCAAAAGTTTACAACACATCTTCGATCAGAAGGAGCACAACATGAGACAACGACGGTGGGTCGAGCTACTCAGTGATTACGAATGCGATATTCGTTAGCATCTGGGTAAAGCCAACGTAGTAGCAGACGCCCGAAGTCGGAAGGAATATTTTGGTCGCAAAGTCAAATCACTGTTAATAACCATCCATTCACACTTGTCTAAATAAATTCAGGCGGCCCAACTTGAAGCCATGAAGCCTGAAAATGTGACGAGTGAATCCCTCAGAGGAATGGAAAAGAATTTAGAAGCCAAGGGTGACGGAGCCTTATACTTCATGGACCGGATCTGGACACCGAAACACGGTGGTTTCCAAGACTTAGTCATGACCGAGGCGCACAACACTCGGTATTCCGTCTACCCAGGTTCAGATAAGATGTATCTGGATCTTAAAAAGCTATACTGGTGGCCTAATATGAAAGCAGAGATTGCTACCTTCGTAAGTAAATGCCTTACATGCACAAAGGTTAAGGTTGATTGTCAGAAGCCCTCCGGTTTACTGCAACAACCAGAGATTCCAGAATGAAAGTGGGAGCGGATCACTATGGATTTCATAACCAAGTTGCCCAAGACTACGGGTGGACTTGATACCATATGGGGCATCGTTGATAGATTGACCAAGTCTGCACACTTCCTGCCTATCAAAGAAACCGACATGATGGAGAAACTTACGAGAACATACATTAGGGAAATCGTACGGCGACATGGTGTACCTATATCCATTATCTCCGATCGAGATAGTAGGTTCACCTCAAGATTCTGGCAATCACTGCAACATTCCCTAGGAACAAGGCTGGACATGAGCACAACCTACCATCCATAGACAGATGGACAGAGTGAGAGTACGATCCAGACTTTAGAAGATATGTTGCGTGCTTGTGTAATTGACTTTGGAAAAGCGTGGGACACCCATTTACCCCTCGTCGGATTTTCCTACAACAACAGTTATCACACGAGCATAAAGGCAGCACCATTCGAAGCCCTCTACGGCCGAAAGTGCAGATCCCCTCTGTGCTGGGCTGAGGTGGGTGATACCTAATTAGCTAGGGGGAAAGCTTCCGACAGTACTCTCACTGGTCCGGAAATCATTCGGGAAACGACAAAGAAGATCGTTCAGATTCGTGAACGATTGAAAGCCTCTAGAGACCGACAAAAGAGCTACGCTGACAAACGCAGAAAACCTTTGGAATTTCAGGTGGGAGACCTAGTCCTTCTCAAGGTCTCACCCTGGAAGGGTTTGATATGCTTCGGTAAGCGTGGGAAGCTTAATCCTAGGTACATAGGGCCTTTCGAGATTCTTGCAAGAGTCAGCCCTGTAGCTTACAAACTTGATCTACCCGACACACTTCGTAACATACATTCGACATTCCACGTATCTAACTTGAAAAAGTTTATGTCCGACGAGACTCTTGTAATCCCACTCGAAGAGATCGAGATCAACGAGAGCCTCAAGTTCGTGGAAGAACCTGTAGAGATCATGGACCGTGAGGTCAAGCAGACGAAACAAAGTTGTACCCCTATCGTGAAGGTTCGCTGGAACGCCAAGCGAGGACCAGAATTCACTTGGTAACGCGAGGATCAGATGAAACTAAAATATCCTCATCTTTTCGCTTAGTTATTTGTAACTTATTATTTGCTTAAATTCTAATTTCGGGACGAAATTCCTTCTAACGGGGGGATGATGTGACAACCCAAAATTTCCATTTGTACGAACATTATCTATTCAATAGAAGCTAGTCCAGTTTCAGTGATTTTCAGACTTGTCCAAACAAGTTTGTGTACATTAGGGTTTACGTTTCTGGATATATCAGGAGAGTGGATGCTCCTGTAATTGTGAAACTTGAACATTGTAAGTTTCATAATGTTATAGTCCGACTTCCGGACTAAAAATATTTTCTGTCAAAATATTTCAGGACTATAAATAGATTTCTGAATTTAATTAATTCATTATTCACAATTCCAACTAGAGAAAAGCCAATTCTCTCTGACGGATCTTCGGGTTTTCATCCCGGATTGTGAGTCTACATTCCTAAATGTGTTTCAATACTTGTTATATGCTTTATAACATCAATTACATCTCTAAACTGCAAGATCCGGGAGTTTACCGCCCAAGAACGTTCTTGGGGAGTAAACTCCAAAACGACGCCTAAAGGCTACCTAGTCCCATTTTCTTGTTAAGAAACTAGTTAAGGACTTAGTGTATAATCATTAGAGGCTAGAAATCATTCAAGAAACACAAGTAATAGGAGTTTACGGCCAAGGACATTTCTTGGGCCGTAAACCCCTTTTTAAGGGCTATAAGTGCCCTAAACCACCCCCTTAAGCCTAAAGACAATTACCCTCTAATGCTTGTAGCTATTTTGGACTTCAAAACACTTCAAAATCATAGATTTATAGGAGTTTATGGCCAAGAATATCTCTTGGTCCGTAAACCCCTTTTCTAAGGGTAAAATGCACCCTAAACACCCCTAAGGCTTTAAGACAATTACCCTTGAACACATAGGACTTGAATGGGGAGCAAAAGACATCAAAACCATCCCTTAAAGGGAGTTTACGGCCAAGGAACATATCTTGGGTCTTAAACTCCAAGTAATGACACAAAAGTGTGCCTAATGTCCCCATTAGCCTTAGATAAAAACATGGAAGCTATCTTACATGTGCAAGGGCCTCAAATGAATTAAAACCAGCACCCCATAGGAGTTTACGGCTGTAAACTCTAAGGGATATGGTCCTTTGCCCGTAAACTCCCCAAAGGAGCATTCTAAGGCCTTAAACTACTTCATGGATTATTGCAACAAGGCCATGCTTATTCTAGGATCAAGATAACACTTCAAAACACCCAAAACCACCATGTGAGGAGTTCACGGCCGTAAACTCATGGGTTCATGGCCGTAAACTCCAAAGGGTGGGGTTTGTTGGGTGGTGAACTCATATACAAGGTCATTGGTGCATTAAACCCCCTTTGCCTTGTCCCGTATAAACTTAGATGCAACCATTAGGACCTATAACACTTATATAAAGTGTATACATGTTCCTAAGTGTCTTAACTTACTTTGTTAAGTTATTATTTGGCTAATTAGTTATATATGTGCTCATTATATGATAACTAGGCTCGAACGTGTGAACAAGTCTCCGTTTGCCACCTAGCATGGTACCCGATACATCAATCCAATCTACTCACCACAAGTGAGCTCATACCCCTTTAATCAACCTTTGAAATGCTTTTAAATGTTTTAAATACTTTATGGGGGGATACAAGTTAAATACTTATTTTAATTACATCAATCACATGTGATTACATTAATCACATGTGATTAAATAACTAGAAAACCAATGATTTTATCACTGTTCAAACAGTTTATCAAACTGTTTCACTTTAAAAAATTTTACAAACTCTTATACTTATCAAATGCTTTTATTAAACTTTGTTTTACTTCTTATAAATTGCATGCCCATATATGTATAGATATATAAGTAATGTTTAAAGGGCTTAGGAAGGCCATCCGCCCTATTTCCTTTTCGCGCACTGAGAAGTGGTCTGGTGGGATTTCGGGTGACCATCCGAGGGTCATTTTCATATTAGTTATATATCATATATACATGTATAGACATAAAAGTACTTCCATATTCATATTTATCAGTACATCAATAGCTATTTACCATCGGGGTAATACAATACATATACAAATATACTAGAAACGATACATATACAACTATACTAGAAACAATACATATACAACTATACTAGAAACAATACATATACATCTATACTAGAAACGATACGTATACAGCTAGACTAGAAACAATACATATACAACTATACTAGAAACAATACATATACAACGATGCTAGAAACAATACATATACAACTATACTAGAACGAGAAACATTACATATACATGAATACGTTAATTATTGTGATTTAAATCGGAGCATGACTTAAATGTCATGGCTCGATTTGTAGCCAGAATTCTCTTGGAGGGAGAGCGTGAGTTTGCGTATAGATCTATACTGGATTGACAATCCTACACCTTGCTGCTAGCTACAGCCGGACCTGCAGGTCTGCGGGTGCCAAACGTCATTCCGTTATTACGACCATTCATTATGTCGTTGTTACTAGTCGATAGTATGGTGCAATTTATCACATAATGCCTTAATATAAATCCGGTTTAAGGTAATTAGTACAACAGTAGTTCTTATAATACATGATTACAGTACTACAATGATTTACCCATTATATATTTTAGTGATAACCTCACTTAAACGTTAATGTACAAACTATATTTTGTTAAATGATAGTTACACTTGGGAAATTACACACTTTTACATCAAACGAGCGTACAGAACAGTTAAGCCTTTGTAGAAGGCTACTTTAATAGAAAATATAGGTTTTTCTGAGAGATTCAAACTTTTACAAACAATTACAAGCCTTTACATACATTTTACAAACTTATACTTGATACATGTTCAAACATTTTTGGATGACAAATACTGACACTAAAATACTTATGAACTCACCAGCTTAATGCTGATAAACTCTTTCAAAATAACATGTATTCTCAGGTCATCAGTAGACAGGTACCGAGGCCAGCTTTTGAGAAGATGGAGCGCATTCAAGACTCATCTTATTATTTTGATATACATTATTTTTGGTGTCTATACTGTACAGAACACGCTTGTATTAAAATTATATATTTAATGCAATGGATGATGTTGTTTGCTTATTTACATTTACTGTGTTGTGATACTTACATGACGTCCTCCGTCCCAGAACGTTTCACCCGTTCTTGGTTTTGGGGTGTGACAATATATAACAACAAAATATACACATAACACGTATTTCGTGTAAAATACTTCATAGTTATGCGTTAGAAGAAAGTAACTACACACTCACTTGATCAGAAGATGATCAGACAACACTACGACTTGTAGAAGTAGTATTCTTCAGTAGATCTGGAAGATCTTCACAAAAACCGAGCTTCTCGTGGGCAGAGCTTCGGCTCGGGAATTGGACTTCTCGGGATCTTTGGGGCTTCGGGACTTGCTTCGGGGCTCGGGAATGATACCGGGGCTTCAGGGTATAAGTTGCACATAAATCGAGAAAACACGGGAGAGAGAGAAGAGATTTAGGCCAAATGTTTGGTTGCCCTCGCATGCCCTTTTATAGAGGCTGCGCCTCGTACCTACGTTGGGCGTATAAAGCACTACATTAGGCGTAGTTCGAATAGGAAGGCCACATGGAGAGGTTTCGGTGGTTGATCGTGGCTCTCTCTCGGACCGCATAAGACTGAGGTACGTTGGGCGTACTTTAAGGTTACGCGGGCGTACCTTTCGGATCAGATCAATGACTCCTTCAGATATTATCCGAATTAAAGATTAAATAAATAAATATTAATTATTTAAAAACTTTAGAAATTCATATCTTCCTCATATGAATTCCGTTTTCGACGTTCTTTATATCCACACATAGGTGAGACTATGCTCTACAAGTTGTGTTTAGACTCTGTCGGCTAATTTTGAATTTATTTTTATTATTTATTTTTAGTAGGCCGGGACAAGAAATCTCTGTTATAAATTCACAACTTCTTCGTCTGACATACGTTTTCGTCTGTCTTTTTACCGTTGCACTACAATTGACAAGATCTTCGATTCTCGTTTAGATTGTGTCGGCTAAAAACTGCTCTAACATAAATTTTTCTTTTTACGTCATTCAGCGTTGCCGGTTCTGTCGCGAAACTGCGACAGATCATAACTTCTTCGTTATAACTCGGATTTCGGCATTCTTTATATCTCCGGAATCCTTGTTTCAACCACCACAACATTATATATAGATATCGGCTTTATCTAATATTTTATTTTGACTCTTTATTTTTATTCTTAATTCAATTAAGACACACAATTAAGCACAAAACACATAATACTCAAATAATACACTTCTATTATTTCAATACGGATTACAAAGGTTAACGTAGACTATTACATCGCTGTTAATGACAAGACCAGAAACACAGGCTTTACGATGATCAATCCCTTATTTATGGTTAAGTGGAAATTCAATTCCTCCACCTCCTTCAATTATTCTCCCTAACCCACAAGTTCAAAGACTTGAAATGTTCAATATCACTCAAGCCCTATTGGCAAGTAAACACGAAAATGGAAAGTCTGTGAATGTACACGTCATGGAGATGAAGTCACACATTGACAAGTTGGGAATGTTAGGTGTCATTGTCTCAAGGAAGTTGGGTGTTGACTTGGTTCTTGAATCACTTCCTGAAACATATAGTGAGTTCATTAGAAAGTACTAATTGATGGACCATGACACGACCCTCATCAATCTTACCTATTTACTTATTGTTGTTAAATCAGTAATGATTTGGCGCACCAGTCAAGCAAATTTTTTGAGAAGATCAACCTCTTAAACTTCCATGGACATTGACAATGGAAACATCGGAAGTCCAGAAAGGTTTTCTCTAGGCAAGAGAAAGGCTAAGCCTGAGATTGTCCCATATACCATTCCGATGGAGTCTGTTTGTTTCTACTACCAAGAGAAGGGGCATTGGTTGCAAAGCTACCGCACCTACCTAAAGGATCAAGAGGATGGGAGAGACAAGATATATGACTCTACTTTAGGTAAATCCACTATGTAAGTCTATTAAGTTCCTATTTAGAGATTCTTAATACATGATGTGATAAGATTGCATTTTGATGTGTTATAGGATTGAAGAAAATAATCGAAGCTTAAGGGAAGCAGTGAACTAAGTCTCATCGTGAAGAAATAGATTTCGATCGCATGATTCGATGATCGCATTTTGAGCTACTACTTAGAGTTATGATAGATTGCTTAGGAATATGTAATAGCATAGTTTTCAATTGAATTTGCATTGTAAGGATAAGTTTTCCGCACCTTTTTATAAATTTAATAAATTTTGAGTTTTGTATTATTTATATCTCCTTACAGTGTCAGTTGTGAAAACTAACTCGTGTGTGTTTCTATTATAAGCAATATTTAGTGGATGTGATTCTTAGTTACATTATTTATGGTAGTGTTGTAATTTTCTAAGTAAGGAAATATTCCCATCACCCAAGTTTCAATTGGACGGAAGCTTGGAATCATATGATTTGAGTCATGTGATGTATGGAAATCCTGGTACCTAGTAAATTCAAACTAATTACTTGTTCACATAAGTATGTGAGTCAAGACTAGGAGATCTGGTATGCAATGTTGTGCACTACTCAAGTCCACCACAAATAATAATAAGATTATTCGTCATGATTTACTAAAAGTATAGTAAATGTTGTTATGCTTACAAGATTAAGTGTAATTCTAAATCATTGAAAAGTTTCGATGAATGGCAGGATGAATAAGAAGAATCAATTAGGCAGAAAGATAAAAGTTTCTCCAAATTCAAAAGATGGGATAGTACTTTAGAATCATGTTTTATGATCATCTAATTGATTATTAAACCATATCACAATTGATCCTTTAAGTAAATCTTAGTAGACTATTAGACTAAGAAGAGGAATCAGGAATTGTTGAAGTGGTTAAATCAAAAGGTGAATCATACTTCGTTCCAGAATCAAGTCTTATAATCGTACTCCAAGATTGTGATATTGAGTGATACGTCTTCAGTAAGTTTAAAACACTCATCAAGTGTGGAGTAGGAAAGTTTTTCCCATTCCTGCACATTTAAAATTGGTAGGTTATGATGTCTTGGATAAGACAAAGACTGACTAAGACCAATTGTGTGAAATGTTGTCTTGATTAGAATCCGCACTAACTCTTGAGTATTTGTTTGTCAAGAAATTGTTCTTGACAAGAGAATCTTATATGTTAAGAGGTTAGTGGGAGTCTAAATGGTCTTGAAAAGATCAAGAACTAATCAAGGGTAAACCATGTTTTTTATCACTAGCAAACGATTTGATGTTATTAACCTATCATGTTGACATATTCTTGGTTTCTATACCATTCCAGTAGAGTTGTCTATGCATGTGAGTTATAAGAGTTCTCTTTTGAATGCATAAAGGAAATGAACCTTGATAAATGAAAGTTCATTGATCTATATGTGCGAGCTGCCTGACTACTTGAAAGACATGGTAGGCCCTTGTGCTACCAGGCGGCAGGAAATAAAGATTGAACAAGCTCAGTCCATATGAGTTTGGATTTGTGACACCTTGTCTTATGATTATGTTTATGAAAAATTCACATGGATAGGAACACATACGCCATAAAATATAAGTGGCATAAGGTTTCTATCCTTCATGAAAATGATTGTGAGGAAACGCTTTCACTTGGAAGATTTTAAGGAGATAAAAATTGTGTAAATTGCATTCTCAAATTCGATTATGACTATGGCATCCCTCTTCATAATTCAAATTATAGGATTTAGCAATTAGTTTAAACATTTAATACTTATTTCTATAAGTGCTGAATTAGTTTAGATACACATATGAGTTATCTAAGGAAATATGTATAAGTTTGAGAAGCTTTGATAAAGGCTTATCAAAGCATCTCATATCGGAAGCATGAACTATGTTTAAGAAAGTCAATAAGTATGGTTTTCTAGAAGTTTAGATGGTCTCTGAATAAGTATCGAAGCTAGTGGGAGCATAAATGTTATGCTGGTATGGATATAATTATCATGTTAGTGGAAGCATGATTATTAATTTTAACTATTGCAAGTTAGCAATATTAATTATAGAAAACAAAAGTTTCACTTTGCAAAGTTTCATGGGTTGAAAAGTGGTTTTGCTATAATTAAGGGAGAGAATATTATACTTCGTTTCAAAATAAAAAAGCTTGGATCAAGAAATTTTAATCAAATTTAGTCAAAGGACATATATGGATGTTATGTTGAAAAGGTTCAACTTAAAAGGATTCTGTATATGGCAATATTATAGCAAGAAACTGGTAAAGTATCACATTTTTCATTATGATTTGTACCCTATACGCTTCGGGTATAGGATCGATTGCATATGCTAAAATATTTGACTATTCTAAATTTTCAAAATGCTTAGGGCATTAAGAGGGAAAAAGTACTGGAACCGGATTTGACTAAAATAATTAAATACTATCAAGGACGATCTAAGGTTCGACAAGGATTGGTCGCTTGTGGATAGTTGGAAGTATAGTAATGGATGCACCATATTGATATTATTATGAATAGATAAGATTCTATTTAGAAGGAGTTGTCATATGGAAAATATAGAAATGTTTCCATATTAAGAGTTGGATGTTAAGAATTTATGTCTAGAATAGAAACTTTTATTCAAGAAAGATGTTCGAAGAAATGTACTTTGAAAGTGAGACTTCGTATCTGTGGAATTGTCTTGTAACAATCTCCAACAGAGAAATTATTAATTTCATTGGCAAAGTCTTGGTAACTTTGGCTCTATGACATTACGAAAGGATCATTGCATAAAACGTTAGAATCTAACATATTCAAATAGTGACAAGAATTTGGCATTCTTACACTAGTGATAAGTATTAGGAATTGTTAAATGAGCATCATTGGAAACATCTTCAATTGATCTATTTTACAAAGTAAGGACCATAGGTAAATATAGAGTGCATGCTTGGAGCATGGGACAACTATTGTGATAATTCAAGTAATAAGTTGATTATCTGAAACATTATACAATGAATAATCAATAATCAATATGGTGATTAAGTAAAGGTGTTTTATTTATACTCAAAATTTTTGGGTCCATATAGGATGAGTATTATTATTGTGTTTCACTTTACATGTTTCGACTTCATGGATAATAACATTATTCAAACCACCCATAGTTGCTCATGCTTTGGAAGTAGGTATGAATTAAGATTGTCATGAATTGGCTTGTAGATTGTCTAAAGTGTACTAGAAATAGCAAAAGTCTGTTGCAACGTTCATGAGTACTTATGAATTATGATTTGAGTACTGGATTAAACCCACACTCACTTGAATCGCTTCATCGATTTTATCACGAGTGATTAGTGAGACAATAACATCTTATATTCTTCAAACGGAGACATATAGTTGAAGTTTACGAGTTAGTTTCTCATTGATAATCTGTAAGCGCACCAATAACTTGGTGTTATAAAACATATTGTTGTGTTTGACTTGATGAGTAAATAGAGAAAGCAGATGAGTCGAAGTTTATCAATTACTTTTATTCAAAGTGGCATAAAAGTGATATATGTGGGCCCATCAATGATTTAGTGATGACACCGTAAGCGCTTGGCCAAGCCGAGACTAAGTTGATGTGTTCAATTGTAGTCTGTTGTCAGTCGTTATAAATCGGAAATCGGGAAACAACACATAGACTGAGAGAATGATTATAATCCATGCCTCATGTCTATTTTCTATCTAAAATGGAGGAATATATGATCCCTTATCTAAATGACGCATTACTAAAAAGATCAGAGTTGACAATGGCTTTTGAAAGCTACGACTGGTGATCTGGTTCTGAAGTTGTACTTCCAAAATAGTTATTAGACTTATCCAAGTGGGAGACTGTTGTATTAGGTGTCCAGGACCATAACTATTTTGGTACGTACTTGACCTGATTATGAGCATGGTTCTTTTGGGTTGCCTTCAACATAACAACTGAAAGGATGAATTAAGGAGAAACAGGATTAATTATGATTTATTAGTATATTATGTGAATAAAACATTAAAAGAGAAATAATATTGTTTAATTATTATTGATCAATAATTAAGGTAGAATTGATTTTGTGTTCAAAAGAGATTAATTAAATTAAGGGGACTGATATGCTAATTATAAGATAGTTACAAATTTGGGCATAGTATCCATAAGGATGTAATGGACGAATTCTATATGAGAGTCCATATAGAAATCTTCCAAGGGGCCTTCTGGAAGGAACTTTGGGCTACTTAAGGAATAAGCAAATGGATTAGGGTTTCCAAGTTGAAAACCCTAGAAGCCTAACTATAAAAGGAACCCTCTATGCTACCAAATTTGTCCCTAACCTTCTAAGAGAGCCCTTGGACGGATTTTGTGCCTCTTCCTCCCTCTCCTAAGTCATCTTGTTGCCAATGGTGTTTGTGACTCCATTAGAGGTGCAACACCTGGGGCACTAAGCTTTCAGAAGTCAATATCAAGAAGGTTTGTGATTGTTGTTGCTACATAACAATCAAGCTAATATTCCTAACCCTATTCATATGTGATTTTTCAGATTTGTATGCTAGTCAATTAGGGTTTAGTGCTTTGGTATTCAATGTTGTATGTTTACTTAGAAAAACCTAGATCAAAGCAATTAGGGTTGCATGTACACCATAGGATTGATTTTATGCACATAACCCATCATTAACGAGTAGTTAGTACAAGCATATAAGTCAAAGTTTATATGTTCCTTTTATCTTAAGAGGATTAAAAGCGATACGTTGGGCCCTCGATGATTTTGTTTTGACTTATGTGTCGGGCCTGGTCAGAGCTAAATTGATGTGTTCAATTAAGTTGTATGTTAAACAAATCAGAAGTCGGGAAACAAACTACAGGACAATAAGTTTGACAATGTTGCATGTATTTGTCTGCATGATATCTTGAAGAACAGAGGATTATATGATCCCTTATCTAATGGACACATCAGAGTTTGATAGCGGCTTTTGAGAGCTATGGTTGCCAATTAAATTTTGAAGTTACATTGGCAGTTATAGTTATTAGACTTATCCAACTAGGAGACTGTTAGATTAGGTGTCTAACCCCATAACTATAATTGGTATGTACTTGACCCAATAGTAGCATGGTCCATTTTGGGTTGCCTTCATCAGAACAATTTGATAAAATGGATATTTGAGAAAGAGATTAGTTGTGATTTATTAATATATTATATGTGTAAAATATTAATTGAGAAATCATATTATTTAATTTATATTGATCAGGAATTAATTTGGAATTAATTTAGTGATCAAAAGAGACTGATTAAATAAACAGGGACTAATTATGTAAATCAGTGAAACATATGGTTTGGGCTAATAATCCATGATTTGTTTGTGTTGGACTAAGCTTATGTGAAAGTCCATTAAGTGATAATCCAAATCGCTTGTTGGATCATAAGCCTAAGTGCAAGAGTTAGGGTTTTCATATGACTCATGGAATTCTACACTATAAGTATCTTCCCTTAAGCCCAAAAATTGGACACACTAGCATGATAGCAAGAGTATAACCGATTTTAGCATCTCCTAAACCTCTCTCATTTGTCCTCTATTTGTTTATTGGTATTTGTGACTTGTTTGAGGCATCACACATGGGGTGCTAAGCTCTTATAAGGCCAAGTTCTACTAGCTACATCAAAAGGTAATCTTGTAACGAGGTTTTATGATACATATATCAAAGTTGCATGCTAGTAGGCTTCATGCTTTGGAAAATTGAATACTGAATGTATCATTAAAGAAAACTTAGATCCAAAACATTAGGTGTAATGCTCCATTTCTGGTATCCAATCTAAATAAAGTATTTTCATTTCCTAAGGGTTACTCGACGAGTCTGTAGCCCGACTCGTCGAGTAGAGACGGGATGATCACACAATTTAAGCTGGCTACTCGATGAGTCCATATGTTGGGACTCGGCGAGTCCGCCTGTCTGGATGAAGCCTTAATTTTAAGGGTTTGCACCCTATTTAAACACATTTATGCGCCCCAACTTACCCTCCATCACCCTCATAACATTTCTTATCAAACCCTAGTCTCCTTGTAGAGTGTGTGAGTGATTGTTGCCTTGTGAAGGAAATTTTGGAGCATTTTGGAGCAAGTAGAAGAAGGAGAAGGTTGAAGAGGTCAAAGAAGAAGAATTAGATCTAGAACACACTACTTTGTGGTCATCTTTTCTAGTAATAAAGTCTCAGTCTTGTTTATTGATCTAATAGATCTAATTTGTTCCCAAATTGTTGGTATTAAGCTCAAAAACCCCAAATCCTTTGTGATAAAGCCTTATGATCGAGTTATACTTCAGATCTAGCCTCTCTTGGGCTCCAGGAGCTCAAGGAGATTGCCTTTTTGGCAGCCATGGATTTGTTTTGGCTTATTAACCCCATAATAGTAGAGTTTGAGTGAAATAGCTTCATTTATTCTTGGTTACACTTAAAGTTAGAAACTTTACGTGTTCAGATAGTCCCAGGAGCTTAGATCTACGAGTTAGATGCTCTAAAATGGATTAGAATCAACTGTATGGAATCTGCATGATAAGGACTCGGCGAGTTGTTCTTCGGACTTGACGAGTCGAGTCGCGAGTCCCCTGTTTTTCCTTGACTTGTGAGTTCAAGGTGAAACAGTGAGTGGGGAAGGGACTCGGTGAGTTAAAGTCAGAGTAAGTAACGGAGGGACTAGGCGAGTCTACGCCCTAACTCAGCGAGTCCGGTCAACTAAAAGTTGAATTTGACTAGGGAGTTGAAGTTGACCAGGGAGTTGACTTTGACCAGGGGTAAAATAGTCATATTACCTTAAGAGAATTTATCAGTACCCGATCTAGTGTTTCTAGGATTTGTAGCTGGACAATTCTGGAGCAGCAGTCAGCCAGTTTTAGAGTTAGCATCTCAGCAGTCAGCGTTTCGAGGTGAGTTTTCCTTCCAGTAGGAACGGGTCTACGAGCACAATGTTGGCCCGTCTAGTAGTTCCAGACTTTGGTCCGATCCAGTAGTTTAGTGTGCTTGATGTCTTTGTGATTCAAGCATATCTTTGTGTTATGTGTTCCGGACTTCAGTCCGATGCAGTATGCAATATATGTTTGTATGCTAGTTGATATGTTTATGTTATTCTATGTTATGCTCAATCAGATTCTGGACTTCAGTCCGATGCAGGGGACAAGTTCCCAGTCAGTTTCGGATGTCGATCCGATGCAGTTTGTTCCAGACTTCGGTCTGATGCATGGGACAAGGTCCCAGTCAGTTCCGGACTTCGATCTGATGCAGTTTCCGTATTGCGGTTCGATGCAGAGGGCAAGGCCCTGGTTAGTTCTTGACTTTGGTCTGATGCAGTTCCCAGACTCCGATCTGATGCAGTGAGCAAGGCCCAATTGTAACAACCCGAAATTTCTTATCATCTCTTGTAACTCTTTCGTAGTACAATTCACGCAACCAATCGTCGTTTCCAAATTCGATTTCCGATCTTCCGTTTAATTAAGTCATTAACTAGCACATATTTAAAATGACTTAATGGGTGTCTTAATACATTTAGAAATCATTTTTAACACCCAACTTTAGTGATCGGAATATTTCTAGAAATTACCATATCGTGTTACGGCAAACTAATCGGGTACGACCAAAAGCCTCGTCTAACGCCGGTATCGGGTAGAATTCCACCATGTCCAAAACTTAGACACTATATAAAGTGTTTTAAGACTCCATTTGAAGCCTTTGTCCATTTTCTCATAAAACTCTCCCAACCTCTCTCCTCATCCATAATCAAAGGTCCAAAACAAAGATTTAAGGCTTCCAATCAAAGAGGTAACATCCCTAACTTGTTATCTAACCTCTTTAGTCTTCAAATTGATGTTTAAATTAATTTTTGGGACCAAGAACATGAGTTTACGGCCAAGGATCAAGCTTGGGCCGTAAACCCCTCAAAATGGGGTTTTTAAGCCAAAATTACCCTTCCAAATCATAGTTGGGACTTAGATATGACCTTGAGGCTTGCACATCTGGACTTAGAACACATTAAACATGAATTATATGGGACAAAAGAGAGTTTACGGCCAAGGCTCCTTCTTGGGCCGTAAACTCCTCTAAAAGGAGGATTTAGTGCCTTAAAACATGTCAAAATGCCTTGAAACTCAACCAATGGCCTTGTGGTAAATCCTAGATTCACCTAAAAATAGTTTAAGGGTTTGTAACACATCAAAAATGCCACATATAGGAGTTGACGGCATAGGAGCATACCTTTGGCCGTAAACTCATAAAACTTTGTTAAATGATGCCTTAAACCACCCCAAAGGCTTGGATAAATTCCTAAAATCACATGTGATTGTTCTTAGCATCAAAAACTAATCTTTTCTTAACCAAATTAGAGTTTACGTCCAGAGATTATGTATCTAGGCCGTAAATCATACAAAGTTGTTAATTGAAGCCACAAGTAGATACCAAGCCTTAGAAAATTAGTTAGAATCACATGTGATTGTCCTTTGTAGCTTAAAACAATTTTTCTTGGCCATGGGTGAGTTTACGGCCGTAAACTCGAAGTGTGTGGCCGTACACTCCCTTTTAAATGGTATAAATCCAAACAAAATAAACCAAGGTATTCTGGAACTCCATTCCAACAATCCCCATGTCCATTTAAGCCATTAAACACTCAAAATCACACCAACATGAGTTTACGGCCGTAAACTCATGTGTGGGTGTGTTATGTGGCTGTAAACTCCTTAAAATGTTTACTCTTGGGGAGTAAACTCAAGTCCCGAGTCCCTAGTGCCATTACACATCCGAAGATGTCACCCGGGTCACTCCAAACACTCGTTTTGAGGTGTTTAACCTCGTTGGAGTATAATGTTCCGTATAATTAGTGAATGTATCCCTAATTGAGTATATATGGACATTATTTCATTTTACATAGGGACATCGCGAGTAATCAAATCCCGAACCAACGTTTAGTATCCAAAACCGACGCATTTCCGAGTCCGGTGAGTTCATCCCTACCCTTTTTCACTGTTTTCACTGTTTTCAGGGGGGAACACAAGCAAAGTACAAGGGAATTCTTGTACTCAAAACATTTTTTCAAATATGTGTTTCATATTCCATATGCTTTTATTACTGATTACTATAACTGATAACCATTTGAACATGCAGATCACGTAACATATATTTGTGAAATAGGTCCTTAAACTATTATGTTTTACATATATTTCACAAATGGCTTTCGTCATTTTATCAGTTAAAAGCATGACATTAGAGATTTGAATATAATACCTGTACACTGTTTTGTCCTTGGTAACACTCCACACATATACGCGAGTGGAGGACTATCATATTATTACTAGTAAATTTGTTAATCCTGTATGATTGGAGACACGTCCTCGGCGAACACTCCACAGAGATACGCGAGTGGAGGACTACACCCGTAACCAGAATCTCTGGTATTTAGAGAGCGTGACTTGAGTGTATAGATCTATACGGGGCTGACTACCCCACGCCTGGCTGCTAGCTACAGCCGAACCGAAATGGTTCAAGGGTGACGAAAGTCATAAGTATGTGGACTACTTATTGCCACATGTGGACTACTTATTGCCACAGGTTTAGTCCATCGTATGGTTATGGAACTCGCAATTAGGATAACAGAGATTTACTTATAGTAATAATGAACCACTTTATACATCTTTTACATCTTTTACATCTTTCACGTACGTTAACCAACATTCAGGAAAGTATGGGACTTTCCTGGGGAAAACAAGGAACCTTACCACGTTTACATCTTTTACATCGTTCACATTGGAAACCAACATGCAGGAAAGCATGGGGCTTTCCTAGGTAACTCTTACATAACTGGAAAAAGTAACAAACTGGATAACATTAGATCTTTTACAATTGGTAATATACAATAAGGAAAGTATGGGACTTTCCTGGGAATACATGATAGGTAAACAGAACAGTTTAACAAGCCGGATAACCAAACTATACATTTTCACATGAGTAGACATGTTTTCAGTGTACAAACTTAATATACTTTACATTTGTGAAACAACAACCAACTCTTAAGAAAATATGGGATTTTCTTGGTGTGCGTAACATTTCAGAATCAGAAAGGAAACTTGAACATTTTCACAAACAAAAACCGCTTATGAACTCACCAGCGTTATGCTGATTTTTAAACCGCTTGTGTTCTCAGGTCATCGTTAGAACAGGTACCCAAAGATCCCTTTTTGGTCAGAAGACGGAGTACATGAAGACCCGTTTCATTTCGTTCATATATATACTATGTATCACAACTGTACAAACTTTATTTTTGAAACAACTGTAAAACTTTTCTTATGTAATGTAATGGTTGTTTTACTTTACTTACTATGTGCATTGGATTTGATACTCAACGTGGAGTCAACCCCGGAAATGTTTCCGCCTTCGGTTTTTGGGGTGTGACAGATTGGTATCAGAGCCCTTGTTTATAGTGAATGAAGTATACCAAACCTTACATGGTATAAAACTATAAACACTAAAGGGCCTAAGTGCTCTGAGTTAAAAGTATCTTCAAACTACAAGTATTTTCAAAAGTATACAAGGATACCGAACCGTCGTCATCCGTAACCACAAGTAGAACAGAACATAAGTAATTGGGTGTTGTGTACTACGGTTAAACCTGGGCAGTTATGTAGTCGTGTCTAGGGTCAATATAGACTGGCCAACTGTATTCATTCGATACACGACCAACATGTGCTTGGGAGTGACTGTGGTATGCGACATGCCTAAAACTTACCCTAATATCCCAAACATCGAACCATTGTCGTAATCAATTCATGAAATAAGATGGGAGTATTTCTCAAGATAGTCCTCTGTAGAAATCCTTATTTATGTGGCATTCTGTGATTATTCTTAGCTATAAATTATCTGCTTCGATAACTCTTTCCTGCTTTATCGCTTATTCAGATCATATAACTGCCATATCTATCGATTCAATGTAGAGGACTTACCATCCTCTCTTTCTTGATCTTATTAGATCAAGATGCCTCCTAGAAAGAGACCCTGCTCAAAGAACAACAACAATCCTTCTTCGCCGCCACCTCCTCCCCAATTTGACCTAGCGTCACTCCAGACGGTCATGACAGCTGCAATGGTGGCAGCCATGTCACAAATGAACCCTAGTGGTTCAGGAGGTGGTCCCAAATCCCGGAACCCCGAAGTTAGCCAGGGACACCAAAGAGGGGGTTCCTATAAGGATTTCATGAACGCAAAACCAACATCCTTCAATGGCGCTGGAGGTGTCATTTCCTTATCCCGATGGTTCGAGAAAATCGATTCCATCTTTGAAATATGTGCTTGTGCGGAGTCCGATAAAGTTGAATCTGCGGCCTGTACCTTCGTTGATAAAGCCTTGACTTAGTGGAATGGCTGAGTCAAATCTCTGACCTCACCTGTAGCCAATGCCATGGGCTGGGAAGTCATGAAAGAACTCCTCATTGCTGAGTACTGCCCCCGTGGTGAAATGCAGAAACTAGAGAACGAGCTCTGGAACCTGAAGATGAAAGGTTCCGACATTGCTGCATACACTTCCCAATTTGATGATCTCGCACTTCTCTGCCCGGGATTAGTCACTCCTGAAAACAAAAAGATCGAAAGATTCATTTGGGGGTTATCCCAACCAACAAAGAGTCATGTTTTGGCTGCCCGTTCGGATACCTATGATAGTGCCAAAACTTTAGCTCAAACTCTGATTGATCACAACGATGACGTTAAGGAAATCACTACCACTTCTGAGCCGACTCAAAGGAGTGGCGAAAAGAGAAAATTCTGGAAGAAGAAGAAGGGTCAATCTTCTCAAGGATCTTCCAAGAAACAACAGACAGTAGTAGTTCATGCTGCTACCACCCCTTTTGCTGCTGCTTTTGTTGTGGGATCCATAGCTCCAACTCCTACCAGTAAATATGTTGGTAATCTTCCTCTGTGTGACAAGTGAAAATACCATCATCATCCTGGTCCCTGCTGAGAACTATCCTGTACCAACTGTGGTAAGAAAGGGCACACAGTTTGATTATGCAAAACTCCTACCCAATCAGCCAACCAATCATCTGGAGCAGGTGTTAGTCAAGCCTACTACAACTGTAGAGAAGTTGGGCACATTAAAAGGAACTGTCCCATGAAGTCAACTACTGATAACACCGGAAGGGTTCTAACCATGGGACGGGAGGAAGCAGTCGCTGATCCCACTGTTGTTTCGGGTACGTTCCTTCTCGACAACTCATATGCTAGTATTCTTTTCAATTCGGGTGCTGAAAGGAGTTTTGTTAGTCATGCATTCAAACGTAATCTAAAACATAATCCCCAACCACTAACTAAAACGTTTACCGTCGAGATGGCTAATGGTGAGAAAGAAAGTGCTAACGATGTATTCATAGGTTGTACGCTTACCCTAAATTATCACTCATTTCCTATAGATCTCATGCCGGTTTCCATTAAGAGCTTTGATGTTATCATTGGCATGGATTGGTTGAGTCCCAATCATGCTGATATCCTTTGTTACGAAAAAGCCATTCGTCTCAATCTTCCTTCGGATCAAACTCTCGTAATCTATGGCGATAAACCCAGTTCCAATCTTCATATCATTTCCTGCATCAAAGCTTGAAAGGTCCTACGAAAGGAGTGCACTGCATTCTTAGCCCATGTGATCAACGAGAAACAAGAAGTTAGAGACCTTGCGAGCATCCTCGAAGTCTGTAAGTTTCCAGATGTGTTTCCCGAAGAGCTTCCAGGAATTCCTCCCGAGCGACAGGTCGAGTTCCGTATTGACCTAATTCCTGGAGCTACCCCCGTAGCAAAGTCTTTCTATCGATTAGCTCCAAAAGATATGCAGGAGTTATCCAGTCAACTCGATGAGTTGCTCAGTAAGGGATTCATTAGACCGAGTTCCTCACCCTGGGGAGCTCTGGTACTGTTTGTCAAGAAGAATGATGGATCCTTTCGGATATCGACTACCGTGAGTTGAAGAAGTTGACCGTTCAGAACCGATACCCTCTTTCGCGAATAGATGACCTCTGCGAGCAACTCCAGGGAGCCAACTACTTCTCAAAGATAGAGCTACGATCAGGGTACCATCAGTTACGAGTTCAAGAGAATGATGTTTCCAAAACAACTTTTAGGACTCGGTATGGACACTACGAGTTCGTAGTGATGCCCTTCGGTCTAACCAATGCACCGGCTGTGTTCATGGACCTGATGAACCGGGTGTGCCGTCCCTTCTTAGACAAGTTCGTTATCGTATTCATTGACGACATCCTCGTCTACTCCCGAAGCGAAGAAGACCACAAGCAACACTTGAAGTTAGTGTTGGAGACCCTTAGATCCGAAAAGCTATACGCGAAATTTTCCAAGTGTGAATTCTGGATACGGAAGGTAACTTTCCTCGGTCACGTGGTAAGCGAGGAGGGTATTCACGTAGATCCTTCCAAGATTAAAGCGATAGAGAATTGGTCGGCACCGAAGACACCCACAAAAATTCGTCAATTCTTGGGTCTCGTCGGCTACTATCGAAGATTCATTCAGAACTTTTCCAAAATCACCAAACCTTTAACCACTCTAACACAGAAAGGTGTACTCTTTTGTTGGAGTGATAAACAAGAAACTGCATTCCATACGTTGAAGAGAGCCTTATGCAGCGCGCCTGTTCTGTCCTTGCCCGAAGGGACAGAGGACTTCGTTGTCTACTGCGATGCGTCAAATCAAGGTTTAGGCTGTGTGCTTATGCAAAGAGGAAAGGTGATTGCCTATGCCTCAAGACAGCTGAAAGCACACGAGGTCAACTATACCACACATGACTTGGAACTAGGAGCCGTAGTCTTTGCATTGAAGATTTGGAGACATTATCTCTATGGAACCAAGTGCACGATCTTCACTGATCACAAGAGCCTGCATCACATCTTTAATCAGAAAGACTTGAACATGAGGCAATGGAGATGGGTAGAACTACTCAATGATTATGAGTGTGAAATCCGTTACCACCCCGGCAAGGCCAATGTGGTAGCAGATGCCCTTAGCCGAAAGGATAGTGCAGGCCATAGAATGAAGAACCAGACAATGACCATCCATTCCAACTTACCCATGCAAATCCGAGAAACCCAGTTAACAACCCTTAAACCCGAGAACATGTCGAGTGAAGCCTTGAGAGGAATGGAAAAGAAACTTGAGATCAGAGGTGACGGAGTTTAATGTTTCATGGATCAAATTTGGATTCCCATGTCCGGAGGATTCTAGGAAATAGTTATGGAGGAAGCACACAGAGCCAAATACTCTGTTCGCCCAGGTTCAGACAACATGTACCTAGATCTCAAGAAGCAATACTGGTGGCCAAACATGAAAGCTGAGATAGCTACATTCGTGGGCAAATGTCTGACTTGCGCCAAAGTCAAAGTTGAACATCAGAAACCATCAGGTCTGCTCCAACAGCCCAAGATCCCCGAGTGGAAATGGGAGATGATTACCATGGACTTCATCACCAAACTGGCCAAGTGTCCTAGTGGGTACGATACCATTTAGGTAATTGTCGATCGTTTGAAAAAGTCCGCTCACTTCATCCCGATCAAAGAATCATACAAGATAGAAAGACTTGCGCGAATCTACATCCAGGAGGTAGTACGTCTACACGGTGTACCTGTATCCATTATCTCTGATCGAGATAGCAAGTTTACCTCCAGATTCTGGCAGTCCCTTCAGAAAGCCCTTGGAACCAAACTAGATATGAGCACAACATATCATCCTCAGACCGATGGACAGAGTGAGAGAACAATCCAAACCCTGGAGGACATGCTTAGGGCATGTGTCATCGACTTTGGAAAGTCGTGGGACACACATCTATCTTTGATCGAATTCTCGTACAACAACAGTTACCACACCAGCATTAGGGCTGCTCCGTTTGAAGCCCTATACGGTCGTAAGTGCAGATCCCCTCTATGCTGGGCCGGGGTGGGGGAGACACAGTTAGCTAGGAGTCGAGTCCCCAACAGTGCTCTCACTGGTCCTGAAATCATCCGCGAAACCACCGAAAAGATCATTCAAATCCGTAACCGATTGAAAGCTTCACTTGGTCGCCAAAAGAGTTACGTTGATAATCGTCGGAAACCACTAGAATTCCAGGTTGGAGACCGTGTACTGTTGAAGGTCTCGCCCTGGAAAGGCACTGTACGCTTTGGTAAGCGTGGGAAACTTAATCCAAGGTACATTGGACCCTTCGAGATCCTCTCCAGAATCGGTCCAGTTGCCTATAAACTTTGTTTACCTCACGAGCTCAGTAACATTCATCCTATCTTTCATGTCTCAAATCTCAAAAATTGCCTATCCGATGAAACCCTAGCAATTCCCATAGACGAGATTGAGATCAATGAAAACCTCAACGTTGTGGAGGAACCGATCGAAATCATGGATTGAGAAGTCAAATGTACAAAGCAAAGTCGCATCCCGTTAGTGAAGGTTCGCTGGAATGCCAAGCGGGGACCGGAATTCACTTGGGAACGGGAAGATTCAATGAAACAGAAGTATCCACAACTCTTTCCAGATCCATGATTTGTATCTTGTCTTGCGTTTTAAACTTTGAATTTCGGGACGAAATTCCCTTTAACGGGGGGATAATGTAACAATCCGAAATTTCCGTATCATCTCTTGTACCTCTTTCGTAGTACAATTCACGCAACCAATCGTCGTTTCCAAATTCGATTTCCGATCTTCCATTTAATTAAGTCATTAACTAGCACATATTTAAAATGACTTAATGGGTGTCTTAGTACATTTAGAAATCATTTTAACACCCAACTTTAGTGATCGGAATATTTCTAGAAATTACCATATCGGGTTACGACAAACTAATCGGGTACGACCAAAATCCTCGTCTAATGCCGGTATCGGGTAGAATTTCACCGTGTCCAAAACTTAGACACTATATAAATTGTTTTAAGACTCCATTTGAAGCCTTTGTCCATTTTCTCATAAAACTCTCCCAACCTCTCTCCTCATCCATAATCAAAGGTCCAAAACAAAGATTTAAGGCTTCCAATCAAAGAGGTAACATCCCTAACTTGTTATCTAACCTCTTTAGCCTTCAAATTGATGTTTAAGTTAAGCTTTGGGACCAAGAACATGAGTTTACGGCCAAGGATCAAGCTTGGGCCGTAAACGCCTCAAAATGGGGTTTTTAAGCCAAAATTACCCTTCCAAATCATAGTTAGGACTTAGATATGACCTTGAGGCTTGCACATCTGGACATGGAACACTTTAAACATGAATTATATAGGACAAAAGAGAGTTTACGGCCAAGGCTCCTTCTTGGGCCGTAAACTCCTCTAAAATGAGGATTAAGTGCCTTCAAAACATGTCAAAATGCCTTAAAAATCAACCAATGGCCTTGTGGTAAATCCTAGATTCACCTAAAAATAGTTTAAGGGTTTGTAACACATCAAAAATGCCACATATAGGAGTTTACGGCCTAGGAGCATACCCTTGGCCGTAAACTCATAAAACTTTGTTAAATGATGCCTTAAACCACCCCAAAGGCTTGGATAAATTCCTAAAATCACATGTGATTATTCTTAGCATCAAAAACTAATCTTTTCTTAACCAAATTAGAGTTTACGGCCAGAGATTGTGTATCTGGGCCGTAAACTCATACAAAGTTGTTAATTGAAGCCACAAGTTGATACCAAGCCTTAGAAAATTAGTTAGAATCACATGTGATTGTCCTTTGTAGCTTAAAACAATTTTTCTTGGCCATGGGTGAGTTTACGGCCGTAAAATCCAAGTGTGTGGCCGTAAACTCCCTTTTAAATGGTATAAATCCAAACAAAATAAACCAAGGCATTCTAGAAGTCCATTCCAACAATCCCCATGTCCATTTAAGCCATTAAACACTCAAAATCACACCAACATGAGTTTACGGCTGTAAACTCATGTGTGGGTGTGTTACGAGGCTGTAAACTCCTTAAAATGTTTACTCTTGGGGAGTAAACTCAAGTCCCAAGTCCCTAGTGGCATTACACGTCCGAAGATGTCACCCGGGTCACTCCAAACACTCGTTTTGAGGTGTTCAACCTCGTTGTAGTATAATGTTCCATATAATTAGTGAATGTATCCCTATATGAGTATATATGGACATTATTTCATTTTACATAGGGACATCACGAGTAATCAAATCCCGAACCAACGTTTAGTATCCAAAACCGACGCATTTCCGAGTCCGGTGAGTTCATACCCGTACCCTTTTTCACTGTTTTCACTGTTTTTTAGGGGGGAACACAAGCAAAGTACAAGGGAATTCTTGTACTCAAAACATGTTTTCAAATATGTGTTTCATATTCCATATGCTTTTATTACTGATTACTACAACTGATAACCATTTGAACATGCAGATCACGTAACATATATTTGTGAAATAGGTCCTTAAACTGTTATGTTTTACATATATTGCACAAATGGCTTTCCTCATTTTATCAGTTAAAAGCATGACATTAGACATTTGAATATAATACGTGTACACTGTTTTGTCCTCGGTAACACTCCACACATATACGCGAGTGGAGGACTATCATATTATTACTAGTAAATTTGTTAATCCTGTATGATTGGAGACACGTCCTCGGCGAACACTCCACAGAGATACGCGAGTGGAGGACTACACCCGTAACCAGAATCTCTGGTATTTAGAGAGCGTGACTTGAGTGTATAGATCTATACGGGGCTGACTACCCCACGCCTGGCTGCTAGCTACAGCCGAACCGAAATGGTTCAAGGGTGACGAAAGTCATAAGTATGTGGACTACTTATTGCCACATGTGAACTACTTATTACCACAGGTTTAGTCCATCGTATGGTTATGGAACTCGCAATTAGGATAACAGAGATTTACTTATAGTAATAATGAACCACTTTATACATCTTTTACATCTTTTACATATTTCACGTACGATAACCAACATTCAGGAAAGTATGGGACTTTCCTGGGGAATACATGGAACCTAACCACGTTTACATCTTTTACATCTTTTACATCGTTCACATTGGAAACCAACATGCAGGAAAGCATGGGGCTTTCCTGGGTAACTCTTACATAACTGGAAAAAGTAACAAACTGGACAACATTACATCTTTTACAACTGGTAATATACAATAAGGAAAGTATGGGATTTTCCTGGGAATACATGATAGGTAAACAGAACAGTTTAACAAGCCGGATAACTAAACTATACATTTTCACATGAGTAGACATGTTTACAGTGTGCAAACTTAATATACTTTACATTTGTGAAACAACAACCAACTCTTAAGAAAATATGGGATTTTCTTGGTGTGCGTAACATTTCAGAATCAGAAAGGAAACTTGAACATTTTCACAAACAAAAACCGCTTATGAACTCACCAGCGTTATGCTGATTTTTAAACCGCTTGTGTTCTTAGGTCAGCGTTAGAACAGGTACCCGAAGATCCCTTTTTGGTCAGAAGACGGAGTACATGAAGACCCATTCCATTTTGTTCATATATATACTATGTATCACAACTGTACAAACTTTACTTTTGAAACAACTGTAAAACTTTTCTTATGTAATGTAATGGTTGTTTTACTTTACTTACTATGTGCATTGGATTTGATACTCAACGTGGATTCAACCTAGAAATGTTTCCGCCTTCGGTTTTCGGGGTGTGACACCAATAATTGTTTATGTGTTATTGTATGGTATGTGGTCGTTTGGGGGAGCTCACTAAGCTTTGCGCTTATAGTTTCAATTTTGGTTTCAGGTATTTCTGCTAGCTAAGGGAAGAGCTCAGGTTGAAGGTATCGCACACACCACAACTGCAGTTTTATACTGGGTTTTATTCAGATATTTTGTTATGATTGATATAGTTTTATTTTGACACAGTTACTATGACTTTTGAGTTACTCATTTCATGGTTCTTATTATATATGACATTCGATGATGTGATTTTTAGATATATTAAAACAAAAATTTTTGGGTCGTATTTGTGGGATGTTACAAGTTGGTATCAGAGCCTTGGTTTGAGGGATTTAGGCACACTTACGGGTGTGACTATACTCAAACTATGGATATAGTAAAAAGATTTTCATAAGAAAAATGTTTTCGAAAGAATTTTTGAAAAAGAAACTTAAAAAGGAAAGAGTTTTTGAAAACGAGAAAAGGGTGTGGTGCATGCGATCAACCGAACTCAAGTAAGTACTCCTAAATTACCCATACAAGTTTATGTTATGATTCTTAGTTTCAGTTTCAATAAAACAACGTGCTAGAATAGGACTAATGATCTAGGGATGATGCCTTATGTGCCTGCTATATGTGTTTCAGCTTTATGAGAATTGCATGCTAGTATTGAGTTGACAGTAGTAGGATAGCCTGTTTAGGTTATGCCTGATAGTATGAGCTTAGCAGTGTATGGTAGTACATATTCTCGTTATGATAATAGATTTTTTTAAGTAGTTCCTATGTCCGAATGTTGCTGGCTTTGTGCCTTGTGGGACTCTGAGTGATGGGAGCTAGTCGTTAGGTGAATACGTGACGTCACATGTGATCAGGGTTGAATAATCTTAGAGTGTTGGATTTGGCCCTACTGCGCAACTCTTGTTTGAGTCTAACCGTTGTGGGGACGAGTGTTTTACCCGAAGGATTATCTGAGCCTCGTCACATGTGATGGTATTCAGGTAATGGCTAATTGGCATTACAAGGAGGCCTTCAGCAGCTGAGGATTGGTTTGTGTTAGAGATTTCCCCTAAGGTAAATCTAGGATGAGAATAGCAGAGATCAGTAGTAGTGACTTGGTGGAGTCGAGGAAGTTCTTGAGGAAAGTACGGATAGATGTGGAAGGTAGTATGGGCACGTACTACTGAAGGAAGAGGATTCGTACTTGAATCAAGGAATGCTGAGGCGAGGCCAGGAAACCTGTAGTAGTAGGGATCCCTCGAGATATATCAGTGTTTCTGACATTTGAATTGATGTATTTTTAGAATGGTGGTTTTACACCCTAGACCAGCAGGCCGCAGTTCAGGTGCTGGTGAGGGATCACGATCAGGCTTGACGGCCGAGCATTTTGATGAGCAGATGAGGGAGTTTTTCTCTTTAGCGATTACCCGTATCATACTCGAGTAGACTCCTGTGATATTTGGTTCGATCAAGGAGGGCATTTTCGAGTTTATGGATTAGAGGTTGAGCACATTTCGTGCTAACATGGTGACCATGATGGGGTCGCACACACCACCTTCAGGGAGCTCAGAGCTTGTGGAGCTCCAGACTACCATGGGGTGCGAGACCCCATTGCGAGTACCAGATGGTTGGCAGATGTCGCCAACGAATTCTGCACTAGCAGATGTCCCGAGGGGGACAAGGTCAGACTAGCATCTTGCTTTCTAAAGCACAGGGCACGGGATTGGTGGGAGGAGATCGGGCATGTCATCGGGGATGGCACAGCACTTGATGCAATGACTTGGGCTGATTTTACTACCAGGTTCAGAATCGATTTTGCACCTGTTATTGAGGTGTACCAGTTAACCAGGGCGTTCTAGGATCTCACCCAGACTAAAGAGACAGTGGCGAAGATTACCGCCATGTTCATGGAGAGGGCTCTTCTCGTTCCACACTATGCAGCTTGTGAGGAAATGAAGAAGGCCCGTTATTATGAGATGTTGCAGAGTGAGATCTGCCAGTTTATGAGCTGGTCCAGCTGTAAAACGTTGGATAACATGATTGCTAGGGCTCGTGAGAGAGAGATTGATTTAGAGATGGAGAAGAAGAGGAAGCCATAGGCGGCATCTAGCATAGGGAGTTCGGGAAAAAACCCCTAGGTATCAGAACATAGATCTAGAGGACAGCAGAGCCCGAGTCGGTGTGGCAAGTGCGGGAGATTGCACGATGGGGCGTGCAAGGCAGGGAGTCCCGGTTTCTATAAGTGCGGTCACACCGAGCATATGAGTAGAGATTGTACAACTACTCCCATTGTTACCGCAACATCTGATCTTAGTTGTTTCCATTGCAATCAAAGGGAACATAAAAAGTCACACTGTCCGAGTTTGACAGCAGTAGTAGTAGGGAAGGTGGTAGCACCTACCCCTACAACATTGAGGATTACAGACGGCCGTCAGGGGCGAGGTGAGGCGCCAGTGGCGAAGAGTAGAGCTTTTTAGATGACAGGAGAGGAGGCGCGAGCGACTCCTGATGTGGTGACGGGTATGTATTTTCCTTTCATCTTTTTATTGTTATGATTTGTTTCCTATGTTTATGTGTTTTATATAGGGTCGTTCTTAGTGAACGGCATTTTAGGTACATTCTTGTTTGATTCGCGGGCTACCGATCATTTGTTTCGCTTGCGCTTAGCAAGAGGTTTAGCAGAGCTCCAAGGGAGCTGTATTGTCCACTTGAGGTTCAGATAACTGATGACAGGACCGTCTGGGTGGCGAGAGTACATAGGGTTTGTTCGCTGCATTTATTTGATGAGCAGTTTTTAGTGGACTTGGTTTCCATTCCCCTACGAGGGAATAAGGTTATAGTGGGTATGTATTGGCTGAGCCCCAATGGGGAGGTGATTGATTGTGAGCTACACTTAGTGATTGTCCACACCCCTGGTGGGGAAGAGATAGTGATTCAGGGCAAGAGGCCATAGTGCGGACGGATTCTTTGCTCAGCAGCGAGAGAGAGGAGCTACTTTCAGCAGGGTTGTGCAGAGTTCGTTGCCTATGTTTTGGATGCCCAAGAGAAGGGAAAGGTGACAGTTGACGATATACCAGTAGTGCAAGACTACCTGGATGTATTCCCAGAGTATTTTCTTGGGATACCTCCAGAAAGACAAGCTGAGTTCAAGAGTGACCTGGTTCCTGGTGCGGCTCCAATAACCAAGGCTTAATATCAGTTGGCTCCTCCAGAGATGCAAGAGTTGTCTCTGCAGCTGCAGGAGCTTTTAGATAAGGGTTTTATCAGGCTGAGCAGTGCTCCTTAGGGAGCCCTGATCCTATTTGTGAAGAAGAAGGATGGGTCGCACTGTCTGTGCATAGACTACCGGGAGTTGAATAAGGTGATGGTGAAGAATCCTTACCCACTTCCGAGGATAGACGACCTATTTGATCAGCTTCAGGGAGTGTCTTGGTTCTCAAAGATTGATTTACACTCCGGGTATCATCAGATGCGGGTCAGAGATGAGGACGTGCATAAGACTGTTTTTAGGACCCATTATGGTCATTATGAGTTTGTGGTGATGCCATTTAAGCTCACCAATGCTCCGGCCGTGTTCATGGATCTCATGAATCGCGTATGCAGACTGATGTTGGATCGGTTTGTGATATTGTTTATCGACAACATCTTGGTCTATTCCAAGACTCAAGAGAAGCACGAGGAGCACCTGAGGGAGGTGCTTGAAATTTTGAGGAGGGAGAGACTTTTTGCGAAGTTCCCCAAGTGTGAGTTCTGGTTGCGCGAGGTGCAGTTCCTTGGGCACCTCGTTAACCAAAAGGGTATACTGGTAGATCTGGCCAAGATAGAGGTTGTGATGTAGTGGGAGGTCCCCAAGACTCCATCTAAGATTCGGAGCTTCCTATGTTTGGCAGGGTACTATCGGCGATTCATTCAGGATTCTCTAAGATAGCAGTTCTGCTCACCCAACTGACTAGGAAGTCGGTAGTGTTTCCATGGGTGCGTAAGCAACAGGCAACATTTTAGACCCTCAGACAGCGATTATGTGAGGCATTGAGTCTTACCCTGGCATAGGGAGAGGATGACTTTGTAGTCTACTGTGATGCTTCGATCACAGGGATGGGAGCAGTGTTGATGCAGTGAGGGCATGTGATAGCTTATGCCTCTAGACAGTTGAAGCCTCACGAGGTTAACTAACCAACGCACGATTTAGAGCTGGGGGCAGTTGTGTTTGCCCTCAATATTTGAAGACATTACGTATATGGCGTCCGTTGTACCATTTACACGGATCCCAAAAGTTTGAGGTACCTCATGGACCAGCCGAATTTGAACATGAGGCAGCCCAGATGGTTAGATGTGGTAAAGGATTATGATTGTGAGATCCTTTATCATCCAGGTAAGGCCAATGTAGTGGCCGACGCCCTGGGCCGCAAGGCAGTTGCAACCTCGATCAGGGATTTTTGTTTGAGGATGACTGTGATTACTCCCTTGTTGGAGCAAATTAAAGAAGCATAGGTTGAGGGCCTGAAGGAGGAGAGGCAGAAATGTGAGAGGATTGTGGGCTGAGTGGCTTCCTTTGATTATGACAGTCGAGGACTGTTGACCCTTCATGGGAGAGTATGGGTGTCGTATTGGGGTGGAGAACGGAAAGTGTTTATGGACGAGGATCATAAGTCTCGTTTCTCCATCCTTCTATGGGCGATGAAGATGTATAGAGATCTTTGACTAGATTATTGGTGGACCTGGATGAAGCGGGACATAGCCTGGTACTTGGAGAGTTGCCTGACATGCAGGAAGGTCAAAGTAGAGCACCCGAGGCCTCATGACAAGATGCAACCTTTAGACATTCCTGTCTGGGAATGAGAGGATATCGCTATGGATTTCATCACTAAGCTTCCCAGGACTGCACATGGAGTTGACTCGATTTGGGTTGTGGTGGACTGGCTGACCGAGAGTGCGCATTTCATACCGATCCAGGAGATTATATCGGCTGAGAAGCTAGCCAATATTTATGTGCGCAAGGTAGTAGCACGACATGGAGTGTCTGTATCAGTAGTATCAGATCGAGATGTCCGGTTCAATTCCAGGTTTTGAAAGCAGTTTCATGACGAGATGGGGACTCGTCTTCATTTTAGCACCACTTTCCACCCTTAGACGGACGGGTAGAGCGAGAGGACGATTCAGACTCTCGAGGACATGCTTCGGGCATGTGTCCTCGACTGCGGTGGTAGTTGGGATATGTATCTTCCATTAGCAGAATTTTCGTATATCAACAATAACCATGCTAGTATTGACGCCATCTTTCGAGATGCTCTACGATAGGAAGTATAGGACCCCAATTTGTTGGGGCGAGGTTGGTCAGTAAGTTATCGAGAGCACCGAGGTGGTGCTCAAGACCACAGAGTTGATCCAGCAGCTTCATAGCAGACTTCAGAGTGTGCAAATTCGGCAAATGAGTTACACCGACAGGAGGCGTTCATAATTGGAGTTTCATGTGGGTGATATGGTCCTCCTGAAGGTATCACCCTGGAAGGGTGTTATCAGGTTTCGGAACAGGGGAAAGTTGGGCCCTAGGTTCATTGGTCCTTTTAGGGTTTTGGCTCGGGTGGCTTGGGTTGCTTATCGGTTGGATCTTCCTGCAAAGCTTAGCCAGATCCACAACACATTCCATGTTTCTCAGTTGAGGATGTGTTTGGTGGACGAGTCAGTAGTTGTACCCTTGGAGGATATTCATTTTGATGGAAGCCTGAAGTATATCAAGAGACCAGTTGCAATTGTAGATCAGAAGACAAAGACCTTCATGAACAAGGTGGTTCATTTAGTGAAGGTGTAGTGGCAACACCAAAAGGGTTCAGAGTGGACGTGGGAGACCGAGGGGGGGATGAGGGAACATTATCCATAGTTATTTTCAGATTCAACAGCAACAGACTTTGAGGACGAACTCTAAGATAAGTGGGGGAGAGTTGTAACGCCCCATTTTTGGTATGTAATTTAAATAAACTATTTTCATTTCTTAAGGGGTACTCAACGATTTTGTAGCCCGACTCGTTGATTAGAGATGGAATGATCACGCAATTTAAGCTGGCTACTCGACGAGTCCATATGTTGGGACTCGGTGAGTCCACCTGTCTGGATGATGCCCTAATTTTAAGGGTTTGCACCCTATTTAAACACATTTATGATCCCCAACTTAGCCTCCAGCACCCTCAGAACAATTCTTATCAAACCCTAGCCTCCTTGTAGAGTGTGTGAGTGATTGTTGCCTTATGAAGGAACTTTTGGTGCATTTTGGAGCAAGTATAAAAAGGAGAAGGTTGAAGAACTCAAGGAAGAAGTGGATCCAGAACACACTCCTTTGTGGTCAAGTTTTCTGATAATAAAGTCTCCATCTTGTTTATTGATATGATAGATCTAGTTTGTCCCCAAATTGTTGGTATTAAGCTCGAAAACCCCAAATCCTTTGTGATAAAGCCTTATGATCGAGTTATACTTTAGATCTAGCCTCTCTTAGGCTCCAGGAGCTCAAGGAGATTGCCTTTTTGGCAGCCATGGCTTTGTTTTGGCTTATTAACCCCATAATAGTACATTTTGAGTGAAATAGCTTCATTTCTTCTTGGTTACACGTAAAGTTAGCAACTATACGTGTTCAAATAGTCCCAGGAGCTTAGATCTACGGTTTAGATGCTCTGAAATGGATTAGAATCGGCTGTATAGAATCTGCATGCTTAGGAATCGGCAAGTTGTTCTTCGGACTCGACGAGTCGAGTCGCGAGTCCCCCATCTTTCCTCGATTTGTTACTTCAAGGTGAATCGGTGAGTGGGGAAGGGACTCGGTGAGTTAAAGTCATAGTTAGTAATGGAGGGACTCGACGAGTCTACGTCCTGACACGATGAGTCCGGTCAAATGAAAGTTGACTTTGACCATGGGTAAAATATTCATTTTACGTTAAGAGCATTTATCAGTACCTGATCTAGTGTTTTTTGGATTTGTAGCCAGACAATTCCGGAGCAGCAGTCAGCCAGTTTTAGAGTTAGTATCTCAGCAGCCAGCGTTTCGAGGTGACTTTTCCTTCCAATAGGAAAGGGTCTACGGCTCGTCTAGTTAGCAATAGTTCTGGACTTTGGTCTGATGCAGTAGTTTAGTGTGCTTGATATCTTTGTGATTCAAGCATGTCTTTTTGTTTTGGGTTCTGGACTTCGATACGATGTAGTATGTAGTATATGTGTTTATGATAGTTGATATGTTTATGCTATTCTATGTTATGCTCAATCAAATTCCGGAGTTTGGTCTGATGCAGGGGACAATGTCCTAGTCAGTTAGATTTTGGTCCGATGCAATTTGTTCCTGACTTCAGTCCGATGCAGGGGAAAAGGTCCCAGTCAATTCCGGACTTCGGTCCGATGCAGTTTCCGGACTTCGGTCCAATGTAGAGAGCAAGGCCCTGCTTAGTTCCGGACTTTGGTCTAATGCTGTTTTCAGACTCTGGTCTGATGTAGTGGGTAAGGCCCAATAGTTGTTTATGTGTTATTGTATGGTATGTGGTAGTTTGGGGGAGCTCACTAAGCTTCGTGCTTACATTTTCAATTTTAGTTTCAAGTATTTCCGCTAGCAAAGGGAAGAGCTCGGGTTGAAGGCATCGCACACACCACAGGTTCAGTTTTATCTTGGGTTTTATTCAGATATTTTGTTATGATTGATACAGTTTTGTTTTGACACAGTTACTATGACGTTTGAGTTACTCATTTCATGGTTTTTTTTATATATGATATTCGATGATATTATTTTTAGAAATATTAAAACAAAAAATTTTGGGTCATATTTTGGGGATGTTACAATAGGGTTGTATGTGCACCATAGGGATGTTAGAGTACATAAGATCCATCAAAAATACTACACACCATACAAAAATATTAGGTCTATTTCAACCCCAAGTAAAAGCTAGGGGCCAAATCAGAGTCTTCCAGTCTCTTTCTATCATGGCTATCCCTATGGTCTTTCCTCACAATGCCAAGGGCCAAATCTTCGTCCTACAAACGAGTTTGAAGGGCAACCCCAATGGTCTTTCATACAACTGCCATAGGCTACCTTATGGTCTTTCATATAAATGCAAGGGGTTGGATCCTGGTCTTCCATGCAAGTATCACAAAGA
Source organism: Lactuca saligna (assembly GCF_052625555.1). Classification (NCBI taxonomy): domain Eukaryota; kingdom Viridiplantae; phylum Streptophyta; class Magnoliopsida; order Asterales; family Asteraceae; genus Lactuca; species Lactuca saligna. The sequence continues at coordinate 261,724,208 of NC_136420.1, read as the reverse complement.
CAACTAGCATCCTACATTTTATAGTGAGAAGACTCAACTCAAAATTTTGTTCAACAAATAACAAGATCACATAGCTGAAAAGATGGTGCAACATACCTCCTACGGAATCATATAGGGTAAACCTTAGTCTACCTTCCAAAACTATCAACTTAACTAAAAGTAATACTCATCCAAAAGTCAACAACATTTGACTATGATGTCGTGGTCATCCATTGGCCACGTTGTGGTATCCTTAGGAAAAAACGGTCGCGACCCGACTAGTTACCACATTCTGGCAAGCATGCCACCACATCATGACAACTGAACAATGAACATCATAATGGACTAAGGTCCATTAAAACATAAACTCAAACATTCTAGAAGGCTTCTTTAGACCATAATGCTCCATAAAAATCCAAACTTTATAGACATACATGTCCAATGCATATTTTTCTCTTATCTAAGTCAAAAAGGGTGGAAATGCGGTCAAAGGCTACGCGAGGCTTTCAACACACACTCAACTTATAAATCGATAAGGTATAAAGCTCTTGGGACTCTAGAGAGAAATAAAGTTACTAACTTTATACCGTTCAAACACTCCAACCAAAACCAAGGACCAAAATAAGCTAAATTGACCAAGATCTGGAAAGAAGAAACCAACAAAATGAGAGCTTGAGAACTTAGAGAAAGTCTAGAAGATGTACATGAGGAATTTAGACCGTTTGCTTGCTTAATCTTTGAACCAAACTTCTTCCTTCTTTCTTCAAAATCATGACAACCTGCTAAATGCTCTAATTTAACAAGAGTTTTTACAGATCAAATTTGTTTGTATCAGTTAGTATAGTAAGCTATTATGATAATTAATTAAGACAACAAAGATAAATTCCTTATGATATTTAAGGTATAGGACATAAACTTATTTATGATATTACTATGTTTAGCTTATCTTGATATTTTACAGGGCATACGAGTTTAAGTGAAAGATAAATTAATCTGTGAAAGGCTAAGGTAAGTTCATAGTTTTGACTCACTAAGGTTTCATGATTGAAACGTGCAACCCGTAGATGGCGAGTTGATTCAATTTAGGATGACCATGTCATTACTTGTGCTTGATGATGAGACGATATAGATGATGTTACTATATGTTATGTTATTGTCATGTTATGACCTAATTTTTATGCTACTTACACCTAGATGAACTTGGTGTATATGACATAATAGCCTAACTTGTTTGAAAGAATGATATTTGATCGTGCTTTGATATGTTGGTTGCAAATATAAGATATGTTTTAATATACATTTAGATGATATGAATTGCATGTTTTATCTAATGTACAAATGGAATTGTGAGGTTATGTGTAGAGGGTTTAGGTAGTTAATGATATTTTCCTAAAACCTTATATGGATTATTGAGGATGACTTCTAGGTTGAAAGACTACTTATAGGAAGAGTTATAGCCACAGAGCTTGTTAGTTGTCGGTCTTTCTAGATGACCATGTGAGACACGGTTTACGGGATCTTCGGTGTTCATGGGTTGGAGTGATCTTGGTCCCACGTCTGCGGCCAATGCGAACATCACATATGCGGCCAATGCGAACATCACATAGGAGTCAGGAGGTGTTGTGGTAGAATAGGCACCGTTTGTATTGATTCCTAAATGACACTGCAAGGTACTTCTACTTTGTAAGGTCGTAGTACCCAAATTGGGGTCACGAGGTTGGTATTTCGGGTGGAAGTCATGAGCCGCTTAGAGTATTTGGATGGTCGTGCACATAAGTAGTGAATGGGGTGTTTCTCTTTGGTCAGGTAGCACTAAGTGATACTTTTTTATCAATTGGTTGGAAAGACACATTAAGAGGTTGAATCAATTACCAAAGTTTGGTTTCATATTAAAAGGTTGAATATATAACAAAATGTTAGTTGTATATTAAGATGTTGAATATGTTGAGGTTGGTTATTAATAAAAGGTTTAATAAGTAAAGGTTGACTACATATTAAATGTGGTTGTTTACATGCTATATGGCTATTTATATGGTATTTGGTTGATCATATATGTTATGTGGTAGAATTACAGTTGAAATATATACATGTATGCGACTGAATTATGATATGTGATTGTTTTCTAAATGGTGCTTGTCTATGATTTTTATGCTTCATTGTAAGACAAACGATTGACCCATTTGGGGTATATATGTTTTATGTGCAAGCTTTATAAACTCACTCAACAGGCTTGTATCTTTTGTCTTCTTTACCTTATGATTTGGGCTAGCAGCTTAGAACATTAGAATTGGTGAGAAGGGTTACCTATGGGTTGTAGATATATATTATCGACACCATTTATGGACAAATTTTTTATTATTTACTTTAAATTACTTTTTATTACATTTTAAATGGTTTGGAATTATGTTTGAATTTTGAGGTAACGTTGTGGTTTGAAAATATTTTAAATTAAAAACTAAGTCTTTTGCTAACGTATTTTATTAAAAATTACTTTAAAAATAAAAAAAAAAAAGTTTATGGTAAAAATCACGATGTTACATGGCAACCCACCTTGCTTGTCTTATGTCGTATCATACTCGAACCAAAAATCTTGCATTCTTTCGCCAAAGATTACTTTGATTCATTGTTCTAAAACCATAAATCAAAACGTTTGTTGATCCTTCAGTCAAAGTACTCAATCCTTCTCTACTTAGGGTTCAAACTATCATCGATTGACATATACAATCTCAAATCCTCATACCAACTATGATAGGTACACGCCAACCATGACTCTCTATAGATAGGTACACACCAACCGTGAATCTCTGTATTCAGTATGGCGTATGATGATTCTTCGAGTAATGAGCAAACAGTCATAAAGAAACTGTGAAACTTAGATGGAGACATCGGAAACATTCCCAACATCACATATTCGAACCAATCAAGAGTGATCTATACACTATCTGATTTATGAGGCAACTAGAAGGCTGAATTCCTAATCCATTAAAATCTACAAATGCTCCAATAATAGTTTTATCATAACAACCATACAAAAAAGACTAACCATCCGTTGGCATAACACTAACTAGGAACATACTCATTATAGATACAAACAAGGATCAAAATACGTACCAATTATTTCTTGTGGGTCAACCATGACCTCCTATTGAACAATGGGTGTTGGGTCCTATACTCCTTCCGTCACCCATGTAGGACAATCGGGTTTGAGATATACAACATCCATAAAATCATGCCAAATTCAAACTTTTTAAAACATTTCAAAACCGTTAAACATTACAAAACTTGTTTTCAAAATAGTATAATATCATAATATCCTAGAAAACAAAGTCATAAATGTGAGGAGCTATATGATCATGCATTTTCCTTCCCGTGATCAACTGATTTACGTGAAACAAAAACTGAAACTGTAAGCCCACAACTTAGTGAGTTCCCCCAATATATCGATACATAGCGAATAGTATATATACAAGTAACAACATGTACTGGTTCCACAACTTTACAAACTGGATTACCCATGGGCCTACAGTGTGAGTCTGGCTTGCCTTCTGGACCCACATCTCACATCTCACTTGCCACTCAGCCCACAATACAAGTATAGTATGCCCTACCCGGCCCTCAGATCGTATCTAGAATGCTCATGAGCCCATAGTACGAGTTAGGCATGCCCTACCCGACCCTCAACTCATATCTAGAATGCTCCTGGGGTTTGTTGGCTACTGCACGGAGCAGTACAACCTCAATCCATCCTACATAATATGTCAACATATAATGTAACCAATGCACATACAGATAATTTGGTAATAACACACGTAATCCAACAGATCTACCAAACTAGCATAACAACTAGCATGCATAACTAACTCATGCTCAACCTAATACCAACTTCTAGGATATCATATCCAGTGGGCCAGCATTAGTGCCTTCGACCCCCTAGTATAGTGAGGATAACTCACCTCACAACTGTCGAACTGAAGTGATAAGCTCACACTCTCAAATCACAGCCACGAACTCCACCACCTATATTTATCATACGACCATTTCCATGAATTTCCAATTTACCAAAATATCCCCCAAAAGTCAAACTGTCAACCCTTGATCAAAGTCAAAGTCAAAGTCAACAGTCAATGTTGACCCAACTTGTCGAGTGCAGATTACTGAATCGTCGCATCCTTCCAAAACATGAGAAGTCGTGAAAACCCCCAGTTGACTCATCGAGTTTACAGGCAACTCGTCGAGTCCGTGCGTGTCCAAAAGTCGAGGAAACCCTAACTTACTCGTCGATTCGTCTTGCTGACTCACCGAGTTAATGTAAAAACCCTCAAGGCTAATCTTCATCAGACTCGATGAGTTGGCCATGTAACTCATCGAGTCGCTTTAGTCCTTGATGGGTTTTGAACATTCTAACACTTCCTAAGTGTACATGCAACGCTAATAACCTTGGATCTATGTTTTTCTAATTATCATGCGAAGTTGAATTCGAAGGTTATATTCCTATCTAGCATACATGTGGAACATTTTTTTTTAACTTAAATGATAGATAGAATAACTTAGCTTGTTGTTGATAATGATCCTTAAAACCATGTGAGCCTAGCACCCCAAGTGTGATGCCTCAAATGCTTCACACAACACCAAATGCAAAGGAGTAAAGTTTGAGAGAATACACACACTTGAAAAATCGGCCTAGCCCTCACTTGTACTTGTGTAGCTGACTTTGGTGGAGAATGGGTTCCTTATATAGTGTTGACACATCTAGGTTTACACCATGTAAACCCTAATCTATCATGACTTTTCATTTCCATGACCCATGGGTTTGTAACTCCCATGGAGCATCCTATGGGTTTAACCTAACTTGATAATCCATGAAGCCTCTTAGCCCACTGTACAAGTTATGGATGATTTGCATAATCAACCCATATATTTAATTAGTTATCTTTTGATCACTTAATTAATTCTAAATTAATTCTTGATCAAACTAATTAAATAATACTATTAATATATTAGAACCTATAACATATTAATAAACCACAAGTGTTATTTATCTCATTTAGTCTATCCAATTGCATGGTGCCATGCAACCCAAATGGACTATGCCGGGTCGGGTCAAGTACATACCAGAAATAGTTATGGACTTAGACACCTTATCCAACAGTCTCCCACTTGGATAAGTCTAATAACTATAACTGCAAGTATGACTTCAGGAACTGATCAGCAATCGTAGCTCTTTCAAGGTTTCTCGGAACTGAGAAGATGATGATACGCCATTTAAGATAAGTGATGATATAATCCTCTATTCTAGATATCAGCCGGAAAAATACATGGAACAATGTCTTACTTATTGTCCAGCAGTTTGTTTCCCGATTTCCGATTTGTTTGACAAAGAACCTAATTGAACACATCAACTTAGTTCTGACCGGGCTCGGTACATAGGTCAAAACAAAATCATCGAGGGGCCCGAATATCAACTTCTAATCCAAGAAGGAACAGATAAACTTCGACTCATATGTTTATTCTAATACTCATTGAATTATACACAAAGCCACGTTTTATAACATCAAGTTACCAATGTGTTTACGTACAGTCAATGTATAACCCACTCATAAGTAACAAATAATATCTCTAGGTTTGAAGACTTATATGATATTACTGTCTCACGATCACTCGAGATATATTCCATGAAGTGATTCCAGTGAGCGTGGGTTGAGTCCAATGCTCACAACTTATGAGCACTCATGATTGTTGTAGCCATGTCCAACAACTTAGACCTCTGCAACCAATCATGACAGTCTTGATTCATACCTACTTCCGACATATGACCGACTGTGGAGGTTCAAATAATATGATATGCCAAACAAAATTATTCTGAAAGCCAAAACATGCAAAAGAAATATAGTAAACGATTGACAAGAGATAGCAACACTTTACTCATAAATAAAACACCTTTTATTCATCGTCTAATATCAATTATACTTTACAAATTTTGAGGTTATCTAACTACTAAATCTAATATCATCCTTCAGCCCTATGATCCGAGCATGATGGAGATGCTTAACCCGAGTCAGTCCCTTCAGGAGGGGATCTGTTGGATTCTCATCCGATGATACCCTCTTTGCCATGAGGAATCCTTCTTCTATTCGATGTTTGATGAAATGGTACTTTTTGTCGATGTGTCTGGATCTCCCGTGATCCCTTGGTTCCTTGGCTAAGGCAACAACACTTTCACTATCACAGAAAATTTCCATTGGCTTCTTAATAGCTGGTACAACTCCAAGGTCTCCAATGAAGTTCTTTAGCCTTATCACCTCCTTTGTTGCCTTGATTGCTGCTATATACTCTGAATCGCAAGCTAAATCAGCCATTGTCTCTTGCTTGGAACTCTTCCAAGAAATTGCTCCTCCATTTAAGGTAAAGACCCAGCCTCACTGAGAGCGAAATTATCCCTATCAGTCTGAAAGCTAGCATCACTATACCCTATAACTCTCAAGTCATCACTCCCATCGAGGCTAAGTGTTGGATAAGGTGTCTAAGTCCATAACTATTTCTTGTATATACTTGACCCGACCCGACATGGTCCATTTGGGTTACATGGCACCATGCAATTGGATAAACTAAATGAGATAAATAACACCTGTGATTTATTAATATATTATAAGTTCTAATATATTCATAATATTATTTAATTAGTTTGATCAAGAACTAATTTAGAATTAATTAAGTTATCAAAAGATAACTAATTAAATATATGGGTTGATTATGTAAATCATCCATACTTGTATAGTGGGCTAAGAGGCTCCATGGATTATCAAGTTGGGTTCCATCCATAGGATGCTCCATGGGAGTTACAAACCCATGGGTCATGGAAATGAAGAGTCTTGACACATTAAGGTATACATGGTGTAACCCTAGATGTGTCAACACTATATAAGGATCATATTCTCCACCAAAATCGGCTACACATGAACAAGTGATGGCTAGGCCGATTTTTGCAAGTGTAAGATTCTCTCAAAAGTTTACTCCTTTGCATTTGGTGTTGTGTGAAGCATTTAAGGCATCAAACTTAGGGTGCTAGGCTCACAAGATTTCAAGGATCACAAGCAACAACAAGGTAAGTTATTATATCTTCCATTCAAATTGAATATTGTTCCCCATGTATGCTAGATAGGAATATAACATTGGAATTCAAGTTTGCATGATAATTAGACAAACATAGATCCAAGGTTATTAGGGTTGGATGTACATTTAAGAAGTGTTTGAATGCTCAAAACCCATCAGTGGTATTAGAGCCTAGGCTTGTTTGTTGATTTTTAGTGCAAACTGTTGGAAAAATCGTTTTTCTGTTTTCTGCTCATATGAAATCACCGAGTCCATGGGGGGACTCGACTAGTCTATGTGAAAATGCAAGCTACTCGTCGAGTTTGTTCTTGCACTCGACGAGTAGAGGCTGCAGGTTTCAGAATTTCGACCTTTGTTGTTGGAAATGGACTAGATACATTACCCTAAACTGTTTAGGTACTCGAAAACTTGTTTTAGATGGTGTAATGTTTATGCTAATCCATTTGCAATGACAATTATCAAAATTACAAGTTTTTTTAATGTAATTTTTGATTCTTGAAATGTTCATATTCATGTTCTTGAACTTATGAAGATTAGATGATCATAGGAATTATTTGTAACCTTCATGGTAGTTTAATTCATGATCATAATGTGTTTTAATGGAGTCCATAAATTGTCCTCAAGTTTTGGAAAACCAAAAGTCACACTTTTATTAAAGCCATTAAAAGAACACAAGAGTTATAAAAAAAAAAGAGTCGTCATTTTTATGACTCAGTTAATTCATATGTTATAAGAAATGAAAAGTTTTGAAAGTTTACAAAACATCCCCTCAAGTTTTGGAACAAGTAAAGTCTTAATTAAAACTTTAGTTCTAACCTTTAGAATTTTAAAAGTTAAAACTCAACCCTTATACTTTATAATATTATAAGTTAATAATAATAATATATATATATATATAAATATATATATATATATATATATATATATATATATATATATATATATATATATATATATGTATGTATGTATAAGATCAAGTTTTCTTACCACTAGTACGCCTCATTCACGAAGTCGGTCTATAAGGGGGTATAAGGTTGTCGCCTATAAAATGGCAACTTAATGGGTGTCCACTCTCGCCCACCACTTCCTTCATTGGTGGAGGGTCGTTAGCCGAACGGGTAAGACAAGGATTTATAAATTCTCATTAACAGTATGACGAATATTATAAAGTAACTAAATGTTTTATTAAATTCTCAATCTTAGTTACTTTAAGAGAAATGTGAATAAGGTGCTAATTAATGAAATTACACTTTAAACTTTGTTTAATTCGTTGGTGGAGTGTGTGTTGTTAACCAGCACACTAACTTGGACTTAACAAGGTAGGTAAAGGGTGACTTAAGGTTTATTATAGTATCGGTGGAGCGTGTGTGGTTTACCGACACATCGATTGAGTGATAAACTTTAAGGGTACCAAGTGATTTGCAAGGTTACTTCACACCTCGTTTTGTGATCCTCGGTATCCCAGTCACAAAACCTGGAGGGCACACTCGAGATTGAAACATGCCATTGGAAAGTTCAATGAATCTCAAAGAATCCAGGAATTTCTAATAACCAATTAAAAAAACCTAATATCAATATTTCGTTTTTCATGGTGGAAATTGGTGAATCGTCATTCACCTACCTTTCAAATATGTTGTAGCTTGGATTACGGCATACCTCTTCTAAGTTATAATATATTGTGATTGGATCCTAACCTTAACATTACATTTGGGTGTTTTATTAAGGACTCTCTTAGTATCTAAACTAATCTTGTTCTCTTCATTCAGATGTCTTCAAACAATGTTGCTTCTGGCTGTAATCCTAATGGCTCCTTTACCATTATGAACTTGTGTGGGAAAGTCACTTTTGATGGATCCAACTTCAATGAGTGGATCAGAAACATTAGGATGATTACCCACTACGAGGACAAAGAATATGTCCTTGATAAGGAGCTTAAGGAGATTGATGAGACCACTGCAACTCCTCAGGAGATCGCTGACTTCCAGGCACATGAAAGCGATGCTACCAAAGTGGCATGCATCATGATGGCCACCATGACAGCAGAACTCCAAAATTCCTATGAGGACTTTTACCTTTTTGATATGCACCAAGATCTAATGGAAATATACCATCAAAGTGCACGACAAAAGAGGTACGAAATCATCTCCTCCATAATAAAAACCATGATGAAGGATGGAGAATTCGTCACGAGCCACATGTAGAAAATGCAAATGTATGTGGATCGGTTATTGAAGCTTAATGTGAACTTCCCTGAGGAGCTTGCAATAGATATCATGTTTCACTCCTTACCATCATGCTATGATCAATTCCGCATGACATATAACATGACTAAGGAAGAGGTCACACTTAGCAAACTTCAGGGACTCCTCAAGAACACAGAAATAGGTCTTAAGGGTAAGTCGGTTGTTAACACTCCTACTCCAAACTTCGCCCCGGTTTTGGAAATCGGGAAAGTTCGAGGGAAGAAGAGAAAGAGATCTTCGAAGGGTACCAAGGCTAGGACCCTTGATGGCTCTTCTCTAAGCGGAACCAAGAAAGGTTTCATTACTCATTCTTCTGACCCAAAAGAGAATGAATGCTTCTATTTCCATGAAAAGTCACATTGGAAGTGGAACTGCCCAAAATACCAGCAAGATGTGAAGGATGGGAAAGTTAAAACCAACCATGTAGGTATTTACACTATTTTATCTAATAACTCACCCCATTCTAACTCTTGCATCCTTGATACCAGTTGTGGTATTCATATATGTTCTGATTTGTAGGGACTTAGAAGAAGTGAGAATGTGGGGCAAGGAAGAATAAACTTAATCATGGGGAATAGAAAAGCTTTACCTGTCACAAAGATTTGAGTTTATACTTTATCGCTAAGTAGTGGGTTTAGTTTAGATTTGAATAAATGTTGTTATTCGCCAGAAATGGCAAGAAATATTATTTCCTTTCATGCATTGTATAAACAAGGTTTCACCTGTTCATTTGATAATGAAGTTGGTTCGCTTAATGCTTTCTTTAATAATGTTCTTTATTTTAAAGCATTACCTTTTGATGGTGTGTATGAAACTGTATATGTGGCTGATAACTTAGGAAATAATGTTTTGTGTATTGATTCTGTTAACGATAATAACTTGGATAAACCGTCATTATGGCATTGTCGTCTTGGATATATAAGAAAGAAACGCATAGGCCAACTCCAAAAGGATGGAGTCTTGGATTCGTTTGACCTAAAGTCTGATGATAGTTGAGAATCATGCTTACTTGGAAAAATGACAAAGTCACCCTTCACAGGTTCTTGTGAGAGGGGTGAAAATTTGTTGGATCTTGTACACACGGATGTGAGTGGGAACTTCAAACATGCCATAAGGGATGCTAATCGTTATTATTTGACTTTTACGGATGATTACAATAGATATGGATATGTCTACTTAATCAAGCATAAGTCAGAGACTTTCAAAAGGTTTAAAGAGTTTAAACAGAAAGTCGAGAATCAATTTGGCAGGAACATTAAGATGCTTCGCTCCGATCGAGGTGGTGAGTATCTTAGTTCAGATTTCCTCAACTCTCTTAGGAAATGTGGGATTGTCTCACAATTGATACCTCATAGGACACCGTAGTTGAATGGTGTGGCTGAGAGGCGTAATCGAACCTTGTTGTACATGGTTCGTTCCATGATGAGTCGAGCTTCGCTACCAATCTCATTTTGGGGGTATGCCTTAGAGACTACCACCTATATCCTTAATCTGGTCCCTACAAAGAAAGTTGCCAAAACTCCTCATGAGATGTGGACTGGTAAAGTACCCAAACTAGACCACATCAAGATTTTGGGTTGCAAGGCTTTCGTGAGACGCGAGACTCATGATAAGCTTGAACCTCGAAGTGAGAGGTGTATTTTCATCGGCTACACACAACAATCCTTTGGTTTCCTCTTCTACAGACCTAGTGAAAATGTGGTCTTTGTAGGTAGGAGGGCGTTCTTGAGAGAGAGAGAGAGAGAGAGAGAGAGTTCATAAGGACTAGCAAGGCACACTGGACTGCGGTAAAGAATATCCTCATGTACCTACAGACGACTAAGGACTGGGTTCCTACCCTCGGTGGGAGTGAAGAATTGAGATTTGTAGGGTATATACCCTACAACTCTGATGTCTTCACTCCCACCGAGGGTAAGGACCCAGTCCTTAGTCCTCCGTAGGTAGTTGAGGATATTCTTTACCGCAGTCCAGTGTGCCTTGTCAGGGTTCCCCTAATACCTTCTAACCATGCTCAAGGCAAATGCTACATTAGTTCGAGTACACGTCATAGCATACATGATCGATCCTACAGCCGACGCATAAGGTATTCGACTCATTTCTGCTATCTCAGCCTCAGTACTAGGGCTTTGTGTCTTACTCAATCTGGCGTTACTTTGAATGGGTAACTCTCCTTTCTTGGAGTCCTGCATGCCAAATCTATTCAGCACCTTATCTAAGTAGGTACTCTGACTAAGTCCAATTAGTTTTTTACTCCGGTCTCTCAAGATCCTTATCCCTAGAATATAGGCAGCTTCTCTCCTAGGTCCTTCATAGAGAAACACTTCCCAAGCCAGGACTTAACTTCCTATAGAGTTCAGATGTCATTTCCTATCAGTAGTATGCCATCCACATACAATACCAAAAAGCTAACTATACTCCCACTAGCCTTGACATATACCCAAGATTCATCTTCACTCCTAGAAAAGTCAAACTCTTTGACTTTCTCATCAAAGCATAGATTCCATCTGCGAGGTGCTTGTTTCAATCCATAAATGGATTTCTCAAGCTTACACACTCTATTAGGGTACTATGTATTGACAAAAACCTTTGGCTGACTCATGTAAACATCCTCAGCTAACTTTCCATTAAGGAAAGCGGTTTTGACATCCATTTGCCATATTTCATAGTCATGAAATGTAGCTATGGCTAACAGAACCCTAATAGACTTAATCTTGGCCACTGGAGAGAAGCTCTCATCATAATCAACTCCTAGAGTTTGTGAGAAACCCTTGGCAAGCAGTTGTGCCTTATAAGTGTGTACATTACCATCCATGTCGGTCTTCTTCTTGAAGATCCATTTTCACCCTACAGTCTTACAACCTGGTACATTCTCAACCAAGTTCCAAACTTGACTGTCATACATGGATTGTATCTCGCTATCCATCGACTCTTTCCACTTGGCTGACTCCGAGCCTACCATGGCTTCCACATAACTGTTAGGTTCATCCAGGCCTATCAGTGTCTCATCACTAATAAGTGTATCACCTTCCGCAGTAATATGGAATCCATAGTAATGCTCAGGTGGATTCCTAACCCTTGTGTAATGCCTCAGTGGTACAGACTTGTCAATTGGCTCAACAGGAGTTTCCTCCTCAAGTTGAGTGCTAGAGTTTGAAGTTCCTTCACCGCTTGACTCTTGAATTTCTTCAAGGTCAACTTGCCTCCCACTGTTTCCTTGGCTTATGAACTCTCTCTCTCTCTCTCTCTCTCTCTTTTTCTCTCTCTCTCTCTCAAGAACGCCCTCCTAGCTACAAAGACCACATTTTCACTAGGTCTATAGAAGAGGTAACCAAAGGATTATTGTGGGTAGCCGATGAAAATACACCTCACGCTTCGAGGTTTGAGCTTATCATGAGTCTCGCATCTCACGAAAGCCTTTTAACCCAAAATCCTGATGTGGTCTAGTTTGGGTACTTTACCAGTCCACATCTCATGAGGAGTTTTTGCAACTTTCTTTGTAGGGAATAGATTAAGGATATGGGTGGCATGTTGGATAAGGTGTCTAAGTCCATCACTTATTTGGTATATACTTGACCCGACCGGCATGGTCCATTTGGGTTGCATCTCATCCAAACTATTATGGATAATTTTATGAGAGTTATACACATATGTTTATTAATATATTATGAGTTATAATATATTAATATGAAGTTACGTTATTTAATTAGTTTTAGTCTTAAATTAATTATGAATTAATTTAGAGATTAAAAGGAAGACTAATTAAATTATGGGCTATTTGTTTTATATAGTGTGGGCTAATACTCATTTGTTAATGGGCTAGGCTTATGTGGAAGTCCATGGATGATCCATGGAGCTTTTAACCCATGGATCCTTGGAAAAGGAAAAGACATGGGTTATTAGGGTTTCACCCTAACCATGCACACTATATAAGCATGCTTATGGAGCATGAAATGGAGCCTAAGAGAAAACTAGTGAACTAGTGTGTGTGCATGTGTGTGGCCGATTTTATACAAGGTGTATACTCCCTCAACGTTTTTCCAAGGGTTTGTGGTGTTTGTGATTCCATTTGAGGCATTCACATTATTGGTGCTTGGCCCTCAAACTCCTTAGAACCAAACTCACCAAAAGGTATGTAATCTCTTCTAACTCTTTTATGTTGAAATGTTCCCCATGCCAAGTTAGATAGGTTATAAACCTTGGAAAATTATTATTTTGCATGTATTTAGACAAACATAGATCCAAGGTTTATTAGGGTTGCATGCACACTTAGGAAGTGTTAGATTGCTCAAAACCCAACAGTGGTATCAGAGCCTAGGCTTGCTTGTTTGATACTTGATGCAAAATAGTGAAAAAAGTCGAAATCGTTGCTGTCAGCATGGTGGACTCACCGAGTCCATTGGGGGGACTCGATGAGTCCAAGTCAATCTTCAACCTACTCGGCGAGTAAGTTCATGCACTCGACGAGTAGGATCGAAAGAGTGCAGATTCTCGACTTTTGCTGCTGGAAATGGACTAGAAACATTACCCTAAACTGTTTTGGTGTTATAAAACTTATTTTAGTTGGTGTAATGGTTGTTCTAATCCATTTGCAATATCATATATCACAATTCCATGATTTTATGTGTTCATATAATTCTTGAATTTTTGATGATCATGTTCATGTTCTTATGAATTTAGAAAATGATAGGAATTATTTGCTGAATTGTTTAGGATTAATTCTTTATCATTTATGTGTTTTTAATGGAGTCCATAATTTGTCCTCAAGTTATGGATTACCAAAGGTCACTTTCATTTAACACACACTTAAAACACATAAGTTACATGAAAATGAAGAGTCTTCATTTTTATGATCCTTTAATTCATAAGTTATGAAATGAAGAGTTTTGCAAAGTTACAAAACTTGCCCTCAAGTTTTGGAATTTGTAAAGTTTCACACACTTTAATAAACTTTAATTCCAAACCTTAGAGTTTTAATAGTTAAAATTCAACCCTTATACTATCTATAACATTAATGGTTAATTATTATATATATGTATAAGAATAAGTCATTTTACCGTTAGTAGGCCTCATTCACGAAGCCGGTCTATAAGGTGGGTATAAGGTTGTTGCCTATAAAATGGCGACTTAATGGGTGTATACTCTCACCCACCGCTTGCTTGATCGGTGGAGGGTCGTTAGCCGAACGGGTAGAACAATGACTTTAAATCCTCATTAAAAGTATAATGAATATTATAAAATAACTAAACTCTTTTAATTCCCAATCTTAGTTATTTTAGGAAAAATGTGAACATGGTGCGAGTCCATGGAATTCACACTTTGTACCTTACCAAGTCGTTGGTGGAGCGTGTGTGGTTAACCGGCACACTAACTAGGACTAGTAAGGATCACGAAGGGTAACTTAATGTTTGTCATAGATCAATGGAGCGTGTGTGGTTAACCGGCACATTGATTAGGTGATAATATTAAGAGTACCAAGTGAATTAGCATGGTTATTCACACCTTGTTTTGTGATCCTCGGCATCCCAGTCACAAAACTTGAAGGGCACAATCGAGATTGAAACATGCCATTGAAAAGTTCAATGAATCTCAAAAGAATCTAGGAATTTCAAATCCAATTAAACCTAATAAATCATTTCGTTTTCATGGTGGAAATTGGTGAATCGTCATTCACCTACCTTTCAAATATATTATTACTTAGATTACGGCATCCCTCTTCTAAGTGTAATATATTGTGATTGGATCCTAGCCTTAATATTACATTTGGGTGTCTTATTAAGGATCCTAAATATCTAATCTAAACTTACTTTCTTCTTTCAGATGTCTTCCAACACTAATGCTTCAGGCTCTAACCCAACTAGTTCTTTATCTCTCATGAATCTTTGTGGGAGGGTCATCTTTGATGGTTCCAACTTCATGGATTGGATTAGGAACATCAGGATGGTTACTCGTTACGAGGACAAGGAATATGTCCTCGATAAGGAGTTAAAAGAACTTGATGAGTCTACTGCGACTCCTGAGGAGATCGCTGAATTCAGGACTCATGAGAGAGATGCTACTAAGGTGGCATGTATCATGATGGCCACGATGACAGCCGAGCTCCAAAAGTCGTATGAAGATTTATACCCTTTTGAGATGCACCAAGACCTGATGGAAAGGTACCATCAGAGTGCTCGTCAGGAGCGGTATGAAATAATCTCCTCCATAATAACTACCCGCATGAAGGATGGTGAATCCGTCACGGGCCACATGCAAAAGATGCAAAGGTATGTGGACCGTTTGCTGAAGCTGAATGTTAACATCCCCGAGGAGTTAGCAATTGACATCATTTTGCACTCCTTGCCTTCTTGTTATGATCATTTTCGAATGACATATCATATGAACAAGGAGGAAGTTACCCTCAGCAAGCTTCAAGGACTCTTGAAGACCGCTGAAACCGGTCTTAAGGGTAAAGCGGTTGTTACCTCTTCTACTCCTACTCCAACTTCTACCCCTGTTTTAGCTATTGGGCAAGGCAAAGGGAAAAAGAGGAAGCACCCTTCGAAGGGTACCAAGGGAAAGTCTCTTGAAGGCTCCTCATCAAAGACTAAGAACGGTTCTGTCACTCCTTCTGCCATTCCCAAGGATGCTGAATGCTTTTATTGCCATGAAAAGGCACACTGGAAGCGAAACTGCCCTAAGTACTTGCAGGATCTAAAGGATGGGAAAGTGAAACCCACCTATGCAGGTATTTACACTATATTGTCTAATTACTCAACATATTCTAACTCTTGGGTGCTTGATACAGGATGTGGTATTCACATATGTTCTGATTTGCAGGGCCTAAGAAGAAGTGAGGATGTGGAGCACGGGAAGATAAACTTAATCATGGGGAATAGGAAGGCTTCACCTGTTTCCAAGATTGGAGTTTATACTTTGTTGCTTAATAATGGGTTAAAATTAGATTTGAATAAATGTGTGTACTCGTCTGAAATGGCAAGGAATATTATTTCTTTTCATGCTTTGTACAAACAAGGTTTTACTTTTTCGTTTGATAATGAATGTGGTGGTATTAATGCTTTCTTTAATAATGTGTTTTATTTTAAAACATTACCTTGTGATGGTGTGTATGAAACTGTGTCGATTGTGGACAACTTAGGAAATAATGTGTTGTATATTGATTCTTCTACTAGCCTAGATAAAGCATCATTGTGGCATTGTCGTCTTGGACATGTAAACAAGAAATGCATAGGCCAACTCCAAAAGAGTGGAGTCTTGGAATCATTTGACCTCAAATCAGATGATAGTTGTGAATCTTGTCTACTTGGAAAAATGACAAAATCACCCTTCACTGGAACTTGTGAGAGGGGTGAAGGTTTGTTGGACCTAATACATACTGATGTATGTGGGCCATTCAAAACCACCACAAGGGATGCTAATCGGTATTATGTGACTTTTATTGATGATTTTAGTAGATATGGGTATGTCTACTTAATCAAAAATAAGTCTGAAACCTTTGAAAGGTTTAAGGAATTCAAGCAGGAAGTAGAAAATCAAATGGGCAGGAACATTAAGATGCTTCGATCCGATCGAGGTGGTGAGTATCTTAGTACCGAGTTCCTTGACTACCTTAAGGAGTGTGGGATTGTCTCACAATTGACTCCTCCCAGGACACCACAGCTGAATGGTGTAGCTGAGAGGCGTAATCGAACCTTGTTGGACATGGTTCGCTCTATGATGAGTCGAGTTTCGTTACCAATCTCTTTTTGGGGGTATGCCTTAGAGACTGCCGCCCATATCCTTAATCTAGTCCCTACAAAGAAGGTTACCAAAACACCTCATGAGATGTGGACTGGGAAGGTTCCTAATTTGGACCACATCAAAATTTGGGGTTGCGAAGCCTTCGTGAGGCGTGAAACTCATGATAAGCTTGAACCCCGAAGTGAAATGTGTATTTTCATCGGCTACCCACAGAAATCCTTCGGTTACCTCTTCTACAGACCCAGTGAGAATGTGGTCTTTGTAGCACGAAGAGGGATCTTTCGCGAGAAAGAATTTATAAGCCAAGGAGACAGTGGGAGGCAGATTGATCTTGAAGAAATTCAAGAATCAATTGGTGAAGGAACCTCAGACACTAGCAATCAACCTGAGGAGGAAACTCCTGTTGATCCAGCTGACGAGTCTGTACCTCCGAGGCGTTCCACACGGGTTAGGAACACACCTTCGTTTTATTATGGTTTTCATATTACTACGGAAGGTGATACGTTTATTAGTGATAGTACACTAGTAAATTTGGATGAACCTAGCAGTGTTAAGGAAGCCATGGCAGGCCCGGAGTCTGCTAAATGGAAGGAGGCTATGGACAGCGAGATACAGTCCATGTATGACAATCAAGTTTGGAACTTGGTTGACTATGTACCAGGCCGTAATATAGTCGGGTGCAAATGGATCTTCAAGAAGAAGACAGACATGGAAGGAAAAGTGCATACTTATAAGGCTCGACTGGTTGCGAAGGGTTTTACTCAAACTCAAGGTGTTGATTATGATGAAACCTTTTCGCCGGTAGCAAAGATTAAGTCTATTAGGGTTATGTTATCCATTGCAGCATTTCATGATTATGAAATATGGCAAATGGATGTCAAAACCGCTTTCCTTAATGGAAAGTTGGCTAAGGATGTGTACATGAATCAGCCAGAGGGTTTTGTCAATGCAGAGTACCCTAATAGAGTATGCAAGCTTGAGAAATCCATTTATGGATTAAAACAAGCATCTCGTAACTGGAATCTTTGTTTTGATGAGAAGGTAAAAGAGTTTGGCTTCTTGAGAAGCGAAGGTGAGTCTTGCGTGTATGTCAGAGCTAGTGGGAGTATAGTTAGCTTCTTGGTACTGTATGTGGATGACATACTACTCATAGGAAATGACATCCCAACCTTGTAGGAGGTTAAGTCCTGGCTTGGGAAGTGCTTTGCTATGAAGGACCTAGGGGAGGCTACCTATATCCTAGGGCTAAGGATATTAAGAGAAAGGAGTAGAAGACTAATTGGACTTAGTCAGAGTATCTACTTGGATAAGGTGTTGAAAAGGTTCAACATGGAGAATTCCAAGAAAGGAGATTTACCGATCCAAAGCAATACCAAACTGAGTAAGACTCAGAGTCCGAGTACAGAGGCAGAGATAGCTGAGATGAGCCAATTACCATATGCTTCCGCAGTTAGCTCAATCATGTATGCTATGACTTGTACCCGTCCTGATGTGGCATTTGCTTTGAGCATGGTCAGCAGGTATCAGGGGAACCCTGGCAAGGCTCATTGGACTACGGTAAAGAACATTCTCAAGTACCTGCGAAGGACTAAGGATTGGATCTTTACCCTTGGTGGCAGTGATGACTTGAGAATATTAGGGTATAGTGATGCTGGTTTTCAGACTGATAGGGATAATTTTCGCTCTCCGTCGGGCTGGATCTTTACCTTAAATGGAGGGGCAATTTCTTGGAAGAGTTCCAAGCAGGAGACGGTGGCTGATTCGACTTGTGAATCAGAGTATATAGCAGCGAGTGAAGCAGTGAAGGAGGCGATATGGCTAAAGAACTTCATCGGAGACCTTGGAGTTGTACCAGCTATTAAGGAACCTATAGAGATTTTCTGTGACAACAATAGTGCGGTTACCTTAGCCAAGGAACCAAGAGATCATGGCAGATCCCGACACATTGACAGAAAATATCACTTCATAAGACACAAGATTGAAGAAGGACTCCTTGTGACAAGGAGGATATCGTCGGATGAGAATCCTGCAGATCCCCTTACGAAGGGACTGACGAGGGTTAAGCATTTTCAGCATGCGAGACGCATCGGGCTGAGGGACGATATTAGTTTTACAGATTAGATAGTTTTCCTGAAACTTGTAAAATGTAATCGACGTTTGATGATGAATAAAATTTGTGATTTATTTATGAGTAAAGTGTTACTATCATTGTCAATTATTTACTATTGTTTCAGTTTTGCATGTTTTGACTTCCAGAATAATTAATTTATTCAAACCTCCACAATCGATCATACGTCGGAAGTAGGTATGAATCAAGATTGTCATGAATTGGGTTTGTAGATGCCTTAAAGGTGTTTAGACATGGCAATGGTTGCTGCAACATTCATGAGTACTCATAAGTTATGAGTATTGGTATAAACCCACGCTCACTTGTATCACTTCATGGAATTTATCTCGAGTGATCGTGAGACGATAACATCATATAAATCTTTAAACCTAGAGATATGAGTTGTTACCTATGAGTTGGTTGTGCATTGATTGCATGTAAACGCATCAGTAACTTGATGTTATAAAATGTGCCTTTGTGTACAATTCAATAAGTAGTAGAACAAGCATATCAGTCGAAGTTTATCTGTTCCTTCTAGAAATAGAAGCGATATCTGGGCTCCTCGATGATTTTGTGTTGACCCATGTACCAGGCCTGGTCAGAACTAAACCGATGTGTTCAGTGAAGTTCTTCGTCAAACAAATCGGAAAATCGAGAAACAACTGCTAGAAAATAAGCAAGACATAGTTCCATGTGTTTGTCCGGCTGATATCATGAGAACAGAGGCTTATGTGATCACTTATCTTAAATGGCGCTTCATAGTTCGACAGAGTCTTCATTGTTCGAGGGAGTTTTCGAGAGCTACGATTGTTGGTTGGTTCCTGAAGTTATAGGCAAATATAGTTATTCGACTTATCCAAGTGGGAGTCTGTTGGATAAGGTGTCTAAGTCCATAACTTATTTGGTATATACTTGACCCGACCGACATGGTCCATTTGGGTTGCATCTCATCCAAACTATTATGGATAATTTTATGAGAGTTATACACATATGTTTATTAATATATTATGAGTTATAATATATTAATATGAAGTTACGTTATTTAATTAGTTTTAGTCTTAAATTAATTATGAATTAATTTAGAGATTAAAAGGAAGACTAATTAAATTATGGGCTATTTGTTTTATATAGTGTGGGCTAATACTCATTTGTTAATGGGCTAGGCTTATGTGGAAGTCCATGGATGATCCATGGATCTTTTAACCCATGGATCCTTGGAAAAGGAAAAGACATGGGTTATTAGGGTTTCACCCTAACCATGCACACTATATAAGCATGCTTATGGAGCATGAAATGGAGCCTAAGAGAAAACTAGTGAACTAGTGTGTGTGTGCATGTGTGTGGCCGATTTTATACAAGGTGTATACTCTCTCAAAGTTTTTCCAAGAGTTTGTGGTGTTTGTGATTCCATTTGAGGCATTCACACTATTGGTGCTTGGCCCTCAAACTCCTTAGAACTAAACTCACCAAAAGGTATGTAATCTCTTCTAACTCTTTTATGTTGAAATGTTCCCCATGCCATGTTAGATAGGTTATAAACCTTGGAAAATTATTATTTTGCATGTATTTAGACAAACATAGATCCAAGGTTTATTAGGGTTGCATGCACACTTAGGAAGTGTTAGATTGCTCAAAACCCAACATGACAGTCTCTAAGGCATACCCTAAAAATGACATTGGTAGCGAAGTTCGACTCATCATGGAATGAACCATGTCAAACAAGGTTCGATTACGCCTCTCAGCCACACCATTCAACTGGGGTGTCCCGGGAGGTATCAATTGTGAGACAGTCCCACATTTCCTAAGATAGTCGAGGAAATCTGAACTAAGATACGCACCACCTCGATTGGATCGAAGCATATTAATGTTCCTGCCCAATTGATTCTCGACTTCCTGTTTAAACTCTTTAAACCTTTCGAAAGTCTCTAACTTATGCTTGATTAAGTAGACATATCCATATCTACTGTAATCATCAGTAAAAGTCAAATAATAACGATTAGCATCCCTTGTTGCATGTTTGAAGGGTCCACACACATCCGTGTCTACGAGATCCAACAAACCTTCACCCCTCTCACAAGAACCTGTGAAGGGTGACTGTTTCATTTTTCCAAGTAAACATGATTCACAACTATCATCTAACCTTAGGTCAAATGACTCCAAGACTCCATCCTTTTGGAGTTGGCCTATGCATTTCTTGCTTATATGTCCAAGATGACAATGCCATAATGACGCTCTATCCAAGTTATTATCGTTAACATAATCAATACACAAAACATTATTTCCTAAGTTATCAACCACAGATACAGTTTCATACACATCATCACAATGTAATGCTTTAAAATAATGAACATTATTAAAGAAAGCATTAATCGGACCAACTTCATTATCAAATGAAAAGGTGAAACCTTCTTTATACAATGCATGAAAGGAAATAATATTTCTTGCCATTTCTGGCGAACATTTATTCAAATATAAACTAAACCCACTACTTAGCCATAAAGTATAAACTCCAATCTTTGTGATAGGTAAAGCTTTCCTATTCCCCATGATTAATTTTATTCTTCCTTGCTCCACTTTCTCACTTCTTCTTAGTCCTTGCAAATCAGAACAGATTTGAATACCACTACCGGTATCAAGGACCCAAGAGTTAGAATGGGGTGAGTTATTAGATAAGATAGTGTAAATACCTACATGGTTGGGTTTAACTTTCCCATCCTTCACATCTTGCTGGTATTTTGGGCACTGCCGCTTCCAATGTGACTTTTCATGGCAATAGAAGCATTCAGCCTCTTTTGGGTCAGAATAAGGAGTGATGAAACATTTCTTGGTTCTGCTTGGAGAAGAGCCACCAAGGGTCCTAGCCTTGGTACCCTTCGAAGAGCTCTTTCTCTTCTTCCCTCGACCTTTCCCGATTTCCAAAACCGGGGCGGAGTTTTGAGTAGGAGTGTTAACAACCAACTTACCCTTAAGACCTGTTTCTGTGGTCTTAAGGAGTCCCTGAAGTTTGTTGAGTGTGACCTCTTCCTTACTCATGTGATATGTCATGAGGAATTGATCATACCACGATGGTAAGGAGTGAAAAATGATGTCTATTGCAAGCTCCTCAGGGAAGTTCACATTAAGCTTCAGCAACCGATCCACATACATTTGCATTTTCTGCCCGTGGCTCGTGATGGAATCTACGTCCTTCATCATGGTTGTTAGCATGGAGCAAATGATTTCGTACCTCTCTTGTCATGCACTTTTATGGTATCTTTCCATTAGATCTTGGTGCCTTTCAAAAGGGTAGATGTCCTCATAGGACTTTTGGAGTTGTTCTTTCATGGTGGCCATCATGATGCATGCCACTTTTGTAGCATCCCTTTCATGTGCCTGGAAGTCAGTGATCTCCTGAGGATTTGTTGTGGTCTCATCAATCTCCTTAAGCTCCTTATCAAGGACATATTCTTTGTCCTCGTAACGGGTAATCTTCCTGATGTTTCTGATCCACTCATTGAAATTGGATCCATCAAAAGTGACTTTCCCACACAAGTTCATAATGGTAAAGGAGCCATTAGGATTAGAGCCAGAAGAAGTGTTGTTTGAAGACATCTGAATGAACAGAACAAGATAAGTTTAGATATTACGAGAGTCCTTAACAAAACACTCAAATGTAATATTAAGGCTAGGATCCAATCAAAATATATTATAACTTAGAAGAGGTATGTCGTAATCCAAGCTATCACATATTTGAAAGGTAGGTGAATGACGATTCACCAATTTCCACCATGAAAAACGAAATATTGGTATTAGGTTTTTAATTGATTATTACAAATTCCTAGATTCCTTGAGATTCATTGAACTTTTCAATGGCATGTTTCAATCTCGAGTGTGCCCTCCACGTTTTGTGAGTGGGATATCGAGGATCACAAAATGAGGTGTGAAGTAACCATGCAAATCACTTGGTACCCTTAAAGTTTATCACTTAATCGATGTGCCGGTTAACCACACACGCTCCACCAACGACTTAAACAAAGTGTAAAGTTTAATTTCATGGATTAGCACCTTATTCACATTTTTCCTAAAGTAACTAAGATTGGGAATTTAATAAAAGCATTTAGTTTCATCATACTTTTAATGAGAATTTATAAGTCCTTGTCTTACCCGTTCGGCTAACGACCCTCCACCGATCAAGGAAGCGGTGGGTGAGAGTGGACACCCATTAAGTTGCCATTTTATAGGCAACAACCTTATACCCCCCTTATAGACCGGCTTCGTGAATGAGGCGTACTAACGGTAAGACGACTTGATGTTATACACACACACACACACACACACACATATATATATATATATATATATATATATCATATTAACTTATATTATTATAAAGTATAAGGGTTGAATTTTAACTTGAGGGCAAGTTTTGTAAACTTTCAAAACTTTTCGTTTCTTATAACTTACGAATTGATTGAGTAATCAAAATGAAGACTCTTCATTTTTTTATAAATCTTGTTTTCTTTTAATGGCTTTAATAAAAGTGTGACTTTTGGTTTTCCATAACTTGAGGACAAGTTATGGACTCCATTAAAACACATTATGTTCATGAATTAAACTACCATGTAGGTTATAAGCAATTCCTATGATTATCTAATCTTCATATGTTCAAGAACATGAATATGAACACTTTCAAGGATCAAAAATTACACTTAAAACTTGCAATTTTGATAATTGCCATTGTAAATGGATTAGCATAAACATTACAACATCTAAACAAGGATTCAAGTACCAAAACAGTTTAGGGTAATGTTTCAAGTCCATTTCCAGCAACAAAAGTCGAAAATCTACTGTTAGGGCCTCCAACTCGTTGAGTGCATGAACCTACTCGACGAGTAGGATGAATATACACTTGAACTCGACGAGTCCCCCCATGGACTCGGCAAGTTCACTGATCAGACAGCAAACATATTCGATTTTTTAACACAATTTTGCACAAATAAAAAACAAACAAGCCTTGGCTTTGATACCACTGATGAGTTTTGAGCATTCTAACACTTCCTAAGTGTAGATGCAACCCTAAAAACCTTGGATCTATGTTTGTCCAATTATCATGCAAAGTTGAATTCCAAGGTTATATTCGTATTTAGCATACATGGGGAACATTTTTTTAACTTGAATGATACATAAAATAACTTATCTTGTTGTTGATTATGATCCTTGAAACCTTGTGAGCCTAGCACCCCAAGTGTGATGCCTCAAATGTGTCATACAACACCAAATGAAAAAGAGTAAACTTTGAGAGAATACATACACTTGAAAAATCGGCCTAGCCCTGACTTGTACTTGTGTAGCCGATTTTGGTGGAGAAGGGGTTCCTTATATAGTGTTGACACATCTAGGGTTACACCATGTAAACCCTATTGTGTCATAACTTTTCATTTCCATGACCCATGGGTTTGTAACTCTCATGGAGCATCCATGGAACATCCTATCGGTTTAACCCAACTTGATAATCCATGGAGCCTCTTAGCCCGCTATACAAGTTATAGATGATTTTCATAATCAACCCATATATCTTTTGATCACTTAATTAATTCTGAATTAATTCCTGATCAAACTAATTAAAAAATATTATTAATATAATAGAACTTATAAAAGATTAATAAACCACAAGTGTTATTTCTCTCATTTAGTCTATCCAATTGCATGGTGCCATGCAACCCAAATGGACCATGCCGGGTCAGGTCAAGTACATACCAGAAATAGTTACGGACTTAGATACCTTATCCAATAGTCCTTTCTCCATTCAGATGCTTTTAAGCCACCCTAAGGCTCCATATTGCAGATCAAGCTTCCCAATGCATGTTTATCACGTAAAGTTGCAAACTTTATGTGCTTGCAAGACATTAAAGGCTTAGAATACGAAATCCAAGCTTATAATGGGGGTTAAATCAAAAGGGAAGGCTCATACTTGCTAAAGTTGGAGACTTTATAACTATAGAGATCAAGATAAGTTTAGATCTGACATTGTAACTTCAAATCCTAGCGCGTACCTGAAAGTATTTAACATACATGCTAGAAAATCCCTAATCTTAAACATGAAGAGATCTAGAAGGAGGAAAGTCAAGGTAACGAATTGTTACCTTTAAAATTAAGCCAATAAGACAAAGATTCAGATCCACCAGCTCCTCTATGCTCCAGTCCTCTTATACTTCAAGTCTTCTTCTTCCAAATCACCTTTCAAGCTTGAAAATCACACATAATGGAGCGCACACACAAATTAGGGTTTCAATGCTCAAGCGGATGGTGAGGGGAGTCCAAGGGAGGCTAATGATCCTTTAAATAGAGTGCTAGACCCTGAAAATTAAGGTGTCATCCGCCAGCTCCAACTCGTTGATCTGCGTCCCCGACTCGTCAAGTTGTTCACTTAAGTTATACGGCCAAATCAGTTCCTACTCGACACGTCATGGCATCCAAATCGTCGAGTCGACCTTTCAAAAGAAAAAATATAACTGTAAAGTGTACACCTGAGAGTCGGAGTGTTACAATCCCCCCCCTCCCCCTTGAACAAGACTTCATCTACGAAGTCTATTGCACTGAATGAATCCGGATAATGCTCCCGCATCTCAGCCTCCGGCTCCCAAGTCCACTCAGACCCTCTTTGGTGATCCCATTGTACCTTCACCAAAGGCACCTCCCTGTTCTGTAGAACCATCACTTTCCTCTCCAATACGGTCACTGGCCTCTCTATGTAATTCAGGCACTCGTCGACCTATACATCCTCCTAGGATACTAATGCTGCCTCATCTAATATGCACTTTCACAACTGTAACACATGGAAAGTGTAGTGGATCTGACTAAGTTCCTTTGGTAGCTCTAGTCTCTATGCCACCTTGACAACCCTAGGAACGATATTGAACAGTCCGATGTATCAAGGACCCAATTTTCCCCTCTTCCTAAAGCGGATCACACCCTTCAAGGGCAAGACCTTCAGGAGCACCATGTCGCCGACGTGAAACTCCAACCCAGAGTGGAGTCTATCGACGTAACTCTTCTGCTAACTTTGTGCAGTCTGCAACCATTGTTTGATATGTTGAATCCTCTCGATAGTCTACAGGACTACCTCGGTCCGACCCATCAGCCTGTGGCCGACCTCCCCCCAATAGAATGGGGTACGACATCTCCGTCCATACAACATCTCATATGGTGCGGCACCAATACTAGAATGAAAGTTGTTGTTATAGGAGAACTCTGCCAGAGGCAAGTAGGAGTCCCATCTCCTACCAAAATCAATAACGTTGGCTCTCAACATATCCTCAAGATTTTTTATCGTCCGCTCACTGTGTACATCAGTCTGCCAATGGTAAGTTGTACTAAAGTGCAGACGAGTGCCCAGTTCCTCGTGGAACCTCTCCCAGAAACGGGAGGTGGACCGAACATCACAGTCTTAAACAATAGAGACCGGTACCCCATGGCGGGCAATAATCTCGCGGATATACAAGTTGGCCAACTTCTCGGTTGATGAACTCTCCCGTATCACTAAAAAGTGGGCACGCTTAGTTAATCGATCCACAACAACCTAAATAGTGTCAAAGCCCTTCGCCGTCGTC
Source organism: Lactuca saligna (assembly GCF_052625555.1). Lineage (NCBI taxonomy): Eukaryota > Viridiplantae > Streptophyta > Magnoliopsida > Asterales > Asteraceae > Lactuca > Lactuca saligna. The sequence continues at coordinate 261,697,443 of NC_136420.1, read as the reverse complement.
AACAACTTGGTGATAAAATCCATTGTGATATGTTCCCACTTCCACATGGGAATCTCTAGGGTCTGTAGCTGACCATCTGGCCTATCATGATTGACCTTGATGATCTGGCAGGTCAAACACCTCTCAACATACCATGCAATCACCTCCTTCATGTCTGGCTACCGATAACTCAATTGAAAATCTCGAAACATCTTGGTGGCCCCCGGGTGAATAGAGAAGCGATACTTATGAGCCTCCTCCAATACAGTCTGTCTGACCGTACCAGACATTGGAACCCAGACATGACCGTAACGGGTTAATAGCCCCCTGCTATCCTACACGAACCGGGTGTTCTCACCCCGAATCTTCTCAAGCTTCCAATTCTCCTGATGCATACCCTCGGTTTGAGCTTCTGTGATCAAACCCACCAATGGAGAATCAACTAATATCCTCATACATATTGTCGGAGTGGAGTATGCAACTACATTGCTTCTTAGAGTGTTCGCCACCATGTTCTCTTTACCTGGGTGGTAAAGGATCTCACAGTCATAGTCATTCACTACATCTAACCGTTGGATTAATGTCTAAGTCCATAACTATAATTGGTAAGACTTGACCCGACCCGGCATGGTCCATTTGGGTTGCATACCATCATGCACTTGGATAGACTAAATGAGAGAAATAAGACACTTATGGTTATTAATATATTATAAGTTCTAGTATATTAATAATAAGAATAATGAGATTATTTAATTATTATTGATCACGAATTAATCTAGGATTAATTAAGTGATCAAAAGAAGACTAATTAAATATATGGGTTCATTGTGTAAATCATCCATACTTGTATAGTGGGCTAATGCTCCATGGATTATCTAGTTGGGCCAAAACCCATATGATGCTCCATGGTGTATTTGAACCCATGGATCCAAGGAAATGGAAAGTCATGACAATTAGGGTTTACCCTAATTGTATAACTATATAAGCATCTTATTCTTGAGGAAAATCGGCCACTAGTGAGACTAAGAAAGGGCTAGCCGATTTCATGAAGTGTAGAATTCTCTCTAAGTTATTCTAAGTGTTTTGATGATTGTGAACCATTTGAGGTGTCACACTTGGGGCACTAGGCACTCAAGCTTCGTGAAGACAAGCAGCATCAAAGAGGTATGTATTCTATCTTGTTATATTGATAGTTTTGTATGCTAGTTTAGGATAATACCTTGGATATTCATATTTGCATGTATAATAGCGAAAACATAGATCCAAGGTATTTAGGGTTGCATGTACACTTAAGAGTGTTAGAATGCTCATAACCCAATAGTGGTATCAGAGCCTAGGCTTGTTTTCTTGTTATACTTGCAATAGAAGCTGAAAAATCAAGTTTTGTTGCTGTCTACCCAGCAGACTCGCCGAGTCCAAGGCAAAATGCATCCAACTCGCCGAGTTGTGTTCATGCACTCGACGAGTTGGACCCCAGACAGCATATTTTCGAGGTTTTTGGCTAGAAATGGACTAGGAACATTACCCTAAGTTGTTTTGAACTTATAAACTTGTTTTTTGATGTGGTAATGTTCATGCTAATCCATTTTCAAAGATAATTGTCAATAGATTCATGTTTTGTATTAGTTTAAGGTTTAGACTAATTATATGAAAAAATTTGATTTGAATTATCTTGTTCTTATGAGTTACTTAGATTAATAGAAAAGTTAATTGAATAGTTGTTTTCAATCCATTTTAATCTAAGAGTTGATTCTAAAATGTGTTTTTGTAACTTGTCCTCAAGTTATATGAAAAGTCACATTAAAGACTCATAAAACTCATAAAATTGGCAAAGGTTACAAAAATGAAGAGTCTAGTTTTAATTAATTGCAGTTATGACTCCATAATTTGTCCTCAAGTTATGGAGGACCAAGAGTCTCTTCATTAAATAAAAAAAAAATAAAAAAAGTGTAACCTTAATTAATTCCATATGTTATAAAATAAAGAAAAGTTAATTCTTTTATTAGATTAAAGTCTTCCATAAGTTATGGAACTTGAAGAGTTTTTGGATAAAAACTACTTTAAACACATAAGTTATGGAATTAATTAGTTTTGAATAGTTTCAAAACTTGCCCTCATGTTTTGGAATTTGTAAAGTTTTCTCTTATGAATACTTTAATTCCAAGTTAGCCCTTAGAATTTTAAAAGTTAAAATTCAACCCTTATACTTTATAATATTATAAGTTAATAATATATATATGTATAAGAGTAAAGTCAGTCTTACCGCTAGTACGCCTCATTCACGAAGCCGGTCTATAAGGTGGGCATAAGGTTGTTGCCTATAAAATGGCAACTTAATGGGTGTCCACTCTCACCCACCGCTTGCTTGAGTAGTGGAGGGTTGTTAGCCGAACAGGTTTGACAGGACTATAATTTTCACTTCATTAAAAAGTATTAATGATAAATACTAAGTAACTAAAACTCTTAATAATACCCAATCTTAGTTACTTAGGAAAATGTGAATAAGGTGCTAATCCATGAAATTACACTTTGCACTTTGTTTAAGTCGGTTAGTGGAGCGTGTGTGGTTAACCGGCACACTAACTCGTATTTAACAAGGTAGGCAAAGGGTGACTTAATGTTTATCATAGTATCGATGGAGCGTGTGTGGTTAACCGGCACATCGATTGAGGGGTAATTTATTAAGGGTACCAAGTAATTTGCATGGTTACTTCACACCTTGTTTTGTGATCCTCGGCATCCCAGTCACAAAACCTGAAGGGCACACTCGAGATTGAAACATGCCATTGAACAGTTCAATGAATCTCAAAAAGATCTAGGAGTTTCAAATCCAATTAAAACCTAATAATACATTTCGTTTATCTTGGTGGAAATTGGTGAATCGTCATTCACCTACCTTCAAATATTTTATAGCTTGGATTACAGCATACCTCTTCTAAGTTATAAAAATAGTTTGTTGGGTCCTAGCCTTAATATTTCATATTGGGTGTCATATTAAGGACTTTAAGATCAACTATCTTGAATATCTCCCAAAACATGTCTGGTTTAGACATTTATGATCTTCCTAAATCTATTGAAACTAGCTTTCCTAAATGAAGATGATATTCCAATGGAAAGCATACTTCTTTCACCTCCTCCAATTATTCTCCCTACCCCACACGTTATTGAAAAGTTTAAGGTCACTCAAGCCCTATTGGCAAGGCAAGGTCTAGGTGTGATCACATCTTGGAGATGTAGTCACATATTGACAAGTCGGGAGAGTTGGGTGTCAAAGTCTTGAGAAAGTTGGTGATTCAACTACTCTCTAAGTCACATAGTGAGTTCTTTTGGAACACCTATGAAACAGACTATGACAAGACCCTTAATGATCTTATCTATTTGTTAAGATCAATTTCCTGAAACATTATGGACATTGACAATGGTGACAATGGAAATATAGAAAAAGCATTCTCTTCCCAAGGAAAGGGATTGACCATAGTCAACTAGGTTGACCAAATGGTAAAGAGAAAAGCTAAGTTTGTGATAGTCCCGTGTACCATTATCAAAGGGTCCATATGTTTATATTGCCAAAGGAAGGGTCATTAGTTGCGAAGCTGCCAGATTTACCTAAGGATGTTAAAGTCAATAAGTTTGACTCTACTTCAGGTAAAGTCCACTATCGAACTCTGCTAAGTTTCTATTCTGAGATTCTTATTACATGATGTGACTGGGTCACATGTTGATGTTTTAAGAATCAAAGAAAAAGTGAAGGAACTTAAAGAAAGAATATGCTGAATCTGATCGCATAGATGGATTTCTATCACGTAGTTTGAAGATCGGATTCTTGAGCTACTTCTTAGGAGTTATGAGATATTGCTTAGGAATAGATAACAACAAGTTTTCATATGGATTGTAAGGATAAGTTTTTCCGCATACTTTTAAAATAAAAGAAAATTTTTTGATTTTATTTATTTTAAAATATCCTTACAATGGCATTTGAGGAAAAAAATTATTGCTTATATGATTCCATTAAGAGCAAGAGTGGAAATATGAAATTGATTCTTTCATTTGTGGTTATGTCTAAATTTTCCAAATAAGGAAAGATTCTCATCACCCAAGTTTCATTTGGACCGGAACTTGGAATCATGCAAGTGGTATAGCATGATGAATGAGAACTTTCAAGTATTGAAAAATTAAGACTAATTACTTGTTCACATGGATGTGTGATTCAAGTAATGGACTAAGGGATTGAGTACATAGTTGTGTGCACTGATTAAGTCCACCACAAAAGATATAAGGCTATTCGTCATAGTTTACTAAAGCTCAGTAAATATGGTTATACTTACAAGCTTAAGTGTAACTCTGAGACATTGGAAAAGGTTCCAATGTAAGGCAGAGCGAATAAGAAGAATCAAATTAGGCAGAATGATAAAAGTTTCTCAAATCTGAAAAGATGGGAGAGTACTTTAGTATCAGTTTTGTGCTCATCTTAATGATTAAGAAACCATATCAAAAATTAGTTCTCTAAGGAAGTCTTAGTTCATTCTTATGACTAAGAAGAAAGGATCTTGAATTGTTGAAATGGTTAAATCAAGAAGATGAGTCATACATCGTTCCAATACAAGTCTTAGAGTCATACTCCAAGATTGTAATTTGAGTGACATGTCTTAAAGAAGGTTTAAAAACACTTGTCAAATGTAAGAGTAAAAGTGTCCTACTCTTGTTCATTTGAAGTTGGTAAGTTGTGATGTTTTGGATAAAACAAAGACCAACTTAGGCCAACTATGTGAAGTGTTTGTCTTGATTAGAATCCGCACTATCTCTTGGATGTTTGACAAGGGAGTCTTATAGGTCAAGAGGACAGTGGGAGTCTTAAAGGTCTTGAAAGTCTCAAGAACTAATCAAGAATAAAACCTGAAGTTCTTCACTAACACACGACTTGAGGTTTATAACCTATCGTGTTGACATATTCTGTGCCCATTCCAATCAAAGTTGGCTTTGCATATGAGTTCTTAGAATTCTCAATTGGTTGCACAACAACTTGGAAGCAATGGCAGGCCCTTGAGCTGCCAGGTGGCAAGAAATTAAGATTGAGTTCAATCCACATGGTTTGGATTTGTCATTATCCTTGTCTTGTGACTATGGTTTTGATAATTCACATGGATAAGAACTCATACACCTTTAAATCTAAGTGTCATAAGGTTTCTCTCTGATTCATGAAAATGATGGTGAGGAAACACGTTCACTAAGTAGATTTTAGCTAGATAGCAATTGTGATATTTGCATTCTCAAAGTCGTTAGTGGAGCGTGTGTGGTTTACCGGCACACTAACCTGGACTTGTGAGAAGTGGCAAAAAGGTCTAACCATTATGATTACGGCATCCGTCTTCATAATTGTTTAGACACACAAGTGTGCTATCTAAGGGAAGGTGTATGATTTTGATAAAGTTCTATCAAAACAATCTAGTATCAGAAATCTGAACTTTGGTAAGAAAGTCAATAAAGTATTGATTTCTAGAAGTCGAGCTTTCTGAGTACATGTCAAAGCTAGTGGGAGCATAAGTGTTATGCTAATAATCATCATGTTAGTGGGAGCATGATAATTATGATAAGTATTGCAAGTTAGCAATGTTAATTATAGAAAACAAAATTTTCAACTGGGAAAGAGTTGTTTTGCTATAATTAAGGGAGAGGAAATTATACTTCATCTCAAATCTGTAAGCTTAGATCATGAGGTTTTAATCATTTAGCCAAGGATATATATGAATTCATGTTGGAATGGCTCAACATAAGGAAATTCTGTATATGGGTCCATTATTTGCGTTCTAAAATTCGATTATGATTACGACATCCCTTTTTATAATCTGAATTATGAGAAATTGGCAAATAGAAATGGAAATGTTATAGCAAAAGACTGGTTTAGTCTTTATGTGAGACATCATGAATCGTGTCCCATATGCTTCGGATATAGGATCGATTCCATGTGCTATATTCATCCTTTCTAAAATTTTCCAAATGCCTAGGGCATTAAGAAGGGAAAAGGTTTAGAACTAGATATGACTAAAAGGATTAAACAATTGTCGAGGACAATCTAAGGTTTACCAAAGATTGGTTGCTCAAGGACAGTTGGAAGTGTAGTGATAATTCTGGAAGGACCATATTGACATAATCTGTAAGGAGGCAACTCTTGTTCAGAAATGATAGTCAAAATGAATCTGGAAATGTTTCAAAGTCAGAAATTTGAATCTGTGTAAGATTAAGGAAACTTAAAGCAAGAAGGATGTTTCCAAGGAATTGATCTCCTTTGTGAATTTGTGCATAATCGTTACAAGAGGATCAATGCATATAAGTTTAGAATCTAACAGATTTCAGTAAAAGGCATGAATTTGGAATTCTTGCATTTGCAGTAAGGATTTGGGAGTGTGAAAAGAGAATCATTGAAGTTTTGTTCAATTGATCTAGTTCACAAAGTAAAGATCATAGACAAACATAGTATGCATACTTGGTGTATGGCATGACCAGTGTTTAGAAAACATAGTGTGCATGCTTGGAGCATGGGACAACTATTGTTTTAAATTCAAGAATAATGTTGATAGCTGAAACAGTATACAATGAATAATGTGTAATCATATGGTGATAAATAAAAGGTGTTTTATTTATATTCATAAGTTCTGAGACCATATTGGATTCAATTATTATTGTGTTGCACTTTCCATGTTTTGACTTCCCGAATAAACTAGGTTATTCTTCCGGAATGACTAAGTCATTCAAACCATCCATAGTTGGTCATATGTTGGAAGTAGATATGAATTAAGAATGTCATGGGTTGGCTTGTAGAGGTCTAAGGTGTTGGACAAATGGCTACAACACTCATGAGTGCTCATAAGTTTTGAGTATTGGATTCAACCCGCGCTCATTGGAATCACTTCATGGATTTTATCATGAGTGATCATGAGACGATAATATCTTATATTCTTCAAACCTAGAGATATGAGTTGTTACTATGAGTTGGTTGTACATTGATTGCACGAAACTGCATTTGGTAACTCGGTGCTATAAAATGTGCCTTTGTGTATGATTCAACAAGTAGTAGAACAAGCCATATGAGTCGAAGTTTATCCATTCCTTTTACCTTCGGGATAAAAGCGATATCTGTGGGCCCCTCGATGATTTGATGATGACAAATGGAAGTGCTCGGCCGGGCCAGGACTAATTTGATTTGTTCAATTAGTTAGTCGTCATAAATCGGAAATTGGGAAACAACAAATGGATAGAGAGAATGATTATAATCCATGTCTCAGTCCATATGATATCTAGAATGGAGGAATATATGATCCCTTATCTAATGGACAAGTCATTGACAAAGGTCAGAGTTCATCTACAAGGTCAGAGTTCGACAGAAGCTTTTGAGAGCTACGATTGCCAGTTGGTTCCTGAAGTCATACGCAATAATAGTTTTAGACTTATCCAAGTGGGAGACTGTTGGATTAATGTCTAAGTCCATAACTATAATTGGTAAGACTTGACCCGACCCGGCATGGTCCATTTGGGTTGCATACCATCATGCACTTGGATAGACTAAATGAGAGAAATAAGACACTTATGGTTATTAATATATTATAAGTTCTAGTATATTAATAATAAGAATAATGAGATTATTTAATTAGTATTGATCAAGAATTAATCTAGGATTAATTGAGTGATCAATAGAAGACTAATTAAATATATGGGTTGATTGCGTAAATCATCCATACTTGTATAGTGGGCTAATGCTCCATGGATTATCTAGTTGGGCCAAAACCCATATGATGCTCCATGGATGCTCCATGGTGTATTTGAACCCATGGATCCAAGGAAATGGAAAGTCATGACAATTAGGGTTTACCCTAATTGTATAACTATATAAGCATCTTATTCTTGAGGAAAATCGGCCACTAGTGAGACTAAGAAAGGGCTAGCCGATTTCATCAAGTGTAGAATTCTCTCTAAGTTATTCTAAGTGTTTTGATGATTGTGAACCATTTGAGGTGTCACACTTGGGGCACTAGGTACTCAAGCTTCATGAAGACAAGCACCATCAAAGAGGTATGTATTCTATATTGTTATATTGATAGTTTTGTATGCTAGTTTAGGATAATACCTTGGATATTCATATTTGCATGTATAATAGAGAAAACATAGATCCAAGGTATTTAGGGTTGCATGTACACTTAGGAGTGTTAGAATGCTCATAACCCAATACTAACCACATGCGTTGTCTCATGTTCAGGTTTGGCTAATCCATAATGTGGCTCGGGATCTTGTGATCCATGTACACGGTACAAACGGACTCCATAGAGATAATGTGTCCAAATCTTGACAGCGAACACCACCGTCCCCAACTCCAGATCATGAGTAGGGTATCTGGTCTCATGTGTCTTCAGCTATCGCGATGCGTAGGCTATCACCCGTGATGGATGCATCACAGGACACTACAAAATCCTCGACTCCCTCGGGAGAGTTAAGAATGGAGCCTCGCATAGTCGCTGTCGGAGGGTCTTAAACGCCCTTTGCAGCTCAGGGCCCCACCGTAAATCCACCCCATTCCTCATCAGACAAGTAAGAGATACTTGAATCTTAGAGATATCCTATATGAATCTCCGGTAGTACCCTGCCAATACCAGGAAGCTCTTGATATCTAAAGGATATTTTGGAACTTCCCACTGCATAACCGCCTCAATTTTGGTTGGATCAATAGAAATCCCCTCCTGGTTAAGGAGTTGTCCAAGGAACTGAACCTCTCATGACCAAAACTCTCACTTTGAGAACTTGGCATAAAGCCATTCCCGCCTCAAAACTCCCAATAACTCCCAAAGGTGCTCCTCATGTTGTTCTCGGGTCTTGGAGTATACTAAAATATCATCTATGAATACGATGACCAAGCGATCAAGCATTGGTCTGCAAACCCGATTCATCAGGTCCATAAATACTACAGGCGCGTTGGTCAGCCCAAACTTCATCACCACGAGCTCGTAATGTCCATAGAGAGTCCGGAACGTAGTTTTCTCCACGTCCTCCTCCCTAACCCTGACCTGATGGTACCCGGATCTTAGGTTTATCTTGTAGAACCAAGATGCACTCTACAACTGATCAAAAGGATCATCTATCCTCAAGAGTGGATAACAGTTCTTTACTTTCAACTTTTTCAACTCCAGGTAATCAATGAACATCCGGTGTGAACCATCCTTCTTCCTGACAAAGAGAATCGGGGCTCCCCATGGGGAATTGTTCAGATGAATGAACTGCTTGCCAAGCAGTTCTTCTAGCTGTGATGATAGCTCTTGTATCTTTGGTGGTGCCAATCGGTACAGCACCATGGTGATAGGGGTCATACCTTGCACTAGGTCGATCCTATACTCGACATTCCAATCCGGAGGCACTCCGAGTAACTCCTCCGGAAATACGTCAGCAAACTCGCTGACCACTTGAACCTCTGACATTGATATTTGATCCCTGACCTGTGAATTCACCACATATGCTATATAACCCCCACATCCGTGATGAATATACTTTCGGGCCATCGTAGCTGAACAAAACCCTGATCCCAATCTGGTACCTTCGCCATAGACAAGCAGCTTTCCCCCACATGGGGTTTGAACCACTACCCACTAACCCTTGCAGTCGATCATGGCACTGAAACAAATAAGCCAGTCCATACCCACAATCCCACACACGTCCCCCATGGGAGTCGGAATCAGGTTGATCGGGAAACACACCCCGAAGATCTCCAACTCACATCCCCGATAAACTAAAGAAGCAGAACCCTGTGTTTGTTCGCAATAGAGACTCACAACGAACACTCTAGCTCTCCTACTAGCACACTGAACTCCCTACTAAATGTTTGTGATACAAATGACCGACTTGCCCCCAATTCAAATAAAACTAATACCGGCAAGGAGTTCACAAAAAACGTACCTAATTACAAGTATAAACAGATAAGCATAAATCATATATAATCAGTAACATAAGGGATAGAAACATATCGGCAACCACATTTGGTACTGCGTTGGCCTCCTCTGCAGTGAGCTGGAAGGCGCATCCCTGAGCCCTCAGGGGCTCTACTGTAACTAGTCTCCCATCTTTAATCCTCATTGTAGCTGGCGCGGGAGCCTGCGCCGGTTTGGTGTCGAGCAAGGGATAGTTGGCCTTCAAATGGCCAACATGATCACAGTGATAACATAACCGCATACTCGGGGCCGAGGCGGGATGGCAACAATCATTCGCATAATTCCCCTCCTTGCCACCTATGGCACCCGATACCCGCTTGACAAACCCCCTAATGACCCCTACCACACTTTCCACAAGTGCGACCCTACTGACCCCCCGGTCCTAGAATCAGCAGTCTCAGACCACTTCGGTGTCGGCTATGACTGTGTCAGGGCCTGTTGCTTCTCCCTCAACTACAACTTAATCTTTAACTCATGTCGCCTAGCGTCCTCCTGCAACTATAGTAAGGTATCACATCGTTTGGTAGACACAAAATGATGGATGTCAGTCTTGAGCATGCTCAGATAACGTGTCATCTGAGCCAGCTCAGAAGCAATCTTTGGGCAGAACATCGCCTTCTCCATAAACAAGCAGGTGATCTCCATCACCGACTCACCATCCTGTCTGAATCCAAAAAACTCCTGAACTAATAGTTCTTGCTCAACCCATGGAATGTAACAAGCACGAAACATATCCCTAAACTACTCTCAACTAACTTCATCCCTCTGATCATCTGTGTACGACCCATTCGTCAACCTCCACCAGCCCTTTGCCCTGGACCTCAGTAGGTTTTAGGCACATCTAACCTTCTGGTAAGTAGGACATGAAAATGTAAAGAAACACCCCGCCACATCAGAAACCCACCTCATGGATTTGATGGGTTCCTGAGTCCCATAAAAAGTTGGGGCTTCGTGTTATCGAATTCCCTATACTGAAAAGCCTGATTAGCTCCTCCCCCTAGCGCCGTTACAGTTAATGCAATTGTTGCAGCAGCCGTCTCTGTAAGGGCTACATTACGCTCGCCAAAATACTCGACCATGGAAGTTTTAATAGACCCAAACATCTCCGATAGTTGTGCCCGGAACAAAGTGGCAACCTCATCATGTACGATCTCTCGAATCCTGGCGTCCAACTCGTCTATCCCCATCGAATCAACAACCTCATGCATGGTAGGCCCCTCCTGATCCGTATCCAACCACATAGCATCTTGTAACCACGATTCTGAAAACATCCAGGAAGATATCAGATAATCCGCATAAATAACAGGGAATCAACTCTCAACTAAACCTTAGGGGTTGTGACTTCCCTGCTACGTGTATGGGTCATGTGCTTTCAGTAGTACGAGCCTATACAACCTTCCATACCTACCCATATTTGTCTCAAGTATCATCACTACACCATAAAAATATACATGTGCATGGTGGTCGCTCAATCCTCACTCCTAGTGGAAAGCTAACTATCTCATAACTAACCTACCACCCTCACACAATCCACCCATGAAACTTCCACCAACCCTGCAGAACTAGTGTAAGTTAGCCATACATAACGTTGGACCCTATAGATATTTGAGTACTCGTTCCTACTCTAATCCCATAACCAAATAAGGAATAGGAAATAAAGTTGAACCAAACATTCTCAGACTATAAGATCCTAATTATGTACAACCGTGATGCATACACTAAGCAACTACAATAATGATGTCAATCTCATATAAGGAAAAAAAACCTAGGTATCAGGCATCATACAATCTGGAAATTCTATCATGAAATTCCTAAAGATCCCTAACCAAGTACTAGTATGTTGTTCTAACATATCACAATATAAAATAACTATATGTTATTTTGGGGTCTACTTAATGGCTTCGGCTGATCATACACCTGCATCCACCTTTGATATTTTGAATACCTTTTTAGAAATAAATCATTTTGAAAATCCTTTTTCCTTAGTTTCAAACTGGATTCACACAAGTGTTCTGCCAATTCACTCAAACCAAGGCTCTAATATAACTTGTAGGATCAATAAAATCATGCCAAATTTTAACTTTTTAAAACATTTCAAAACCCTTAAACATTACAAAACTTGTTTTCAAAATATTATAATGTCAGGTATCCTAGAAACAAAGTGATAAATGTGAGCATTTTATGATCACGCCTTTGCCTTCCCACGATCATTTGATGTAACTAAAACAAAAACGGAAATTGTAAACCCAAAGCTTAGTGAGTTCCCCCAATATACCGATACATAGTAAATAGCACATATACAAATAACAGCATGTACTCGGTCCATAGCTTTATAGACTGGATTACCCTTGGGCCCATAGTGTGAGTCTGACTAGCTTCCAGGGCCCACAACTCACATCTGGCTTGACAATGAGCCTACAGTATGAATCTGGTATGCCTTACCCGACCCTCAACTCGTATATATAATGCTCTTGAGCACATAGTACGAATCTACAATGCCCTACCCGATCCTCAGCTTGTATCTGGAATTCTCATGGGCTTTGTTGGCTACTGCATGGAGCAATACAACCTCAACCCGTCCCACATAATATGTCGACATATAACATAACTAATACACATATAGATAATCATTTAACAACACAGGTAATACTACATATCTACCAAACTAGCATAGCACCTAGCATGCACAGCAAACTCATACTCAACCTAGTACCAACTGCTAGGATATCATATCCAATGGGCTGGAATTGGTGCCTTCGAACCCTTAGTATAGTGAAGATAGCTCACCTCAACACAATCGAACTCAAGTGATAAGGTCAAACTCTCGAATCACAGCCATGAACTCCACCACCTATATTTATCATAAGGCCATTTCCATAAATATCCAATTTACCAAAATACCCTTATAAGTCAAACTATCAACCCTTGGTCAAAGTCAAAGTCAATCGTCAAGGTCAAAGTTCATGTTGACACAACTTGTCGAGTGCAGATTATTAACTCGTCGAGTCATTCCAGAACTTGAGAATTCGTGAAAACCCCTAGTTGACTCGTCGAGTTTCCAGGCAACTCGTTGAGTCCATGTGTGTCCAAAAGTCGAGGAAACGCTTACTTAATCGTGAGTTATCTTGCTAACTCACCGAGTTCATGCAGAAACCCTCAAGGCTAATCTTCATCTAACTCGCCGATTTGGCCATGCAACTCATCGAATCCTTTTAGTTCTTTCTCCATTCAAATGCTTTTAAGCCACCCGAAACCTCCATATTGCAGATCAAGCTTCCCAAGGCATGTTTATCACGTAAAGTTGCAAACCTTAAGTGCATGCAAGGCTCTTAAGTCTTAGAATACCAAGTCTAAGCTTATAATGGGGTTTAACTCAAAAGGGAAGGCTCATACTTGCTAAAACTAGAGACTTTATAACTATAGAGACCAAGATAAGTTCAGATCTGAAGTTGCAACTTCAAATCCTAGGCCATACCCAAAAATAGTTAACATACATGCTAGAAAGGCCCTAATCTTAAACATGAAGAGATCTAGAAGGAGGAAAGTCAAGGTAATGACTTGTTACCTTGAAAATGTTTCCGATAGGCAAAAGAGACCGATCCACCAACTCCTCTATGCTCAATCCTCTTATACTACAAGTATTCTACTTCCAAATCACCTTTCAATCTTGAAAATCACACAAAATGGAGAGCACACGCGAATTAGAGTTTCAGAGCTCAAGGGGACGGTGAGGGGATGCCAAGGGAGGCTAATGATCCTTTAAATATGGTGCTAGACCCTGTAAATTAGGGTTTCATCTGGCATCTCTAACACGTTGAGTCGTGTTCCTCGAGTAAATTAGAGTTGGTCACTTAACCTATGCGTACAAATCAGCTCCTACTCGACGAGTCAGGGCATCCAACTCATCGAGTCCACATTTTAAAATGAAAAATATAACTGTAAAGTTTATACCTGAGATTCAGGGTGTTACAAGATGACCTGATTGCTGATGGTGAAAACACATCTAATCCTTATTTCTATTACAAAAAACAGGCCCTTTCTCTCCACACTTTTAGTATTTGAACTTATGGCAAGCAAACCCGTAGGTTCCCCCACACTTTCCTCAAATGTTGAAATCCCACTGACTTCTAGTACCCAGGTTAGCAACATTGAACACATCACCCATCACCGGAAATGTTCAATCATGTGCCCGGTTTCTCTTAACTTTTACGCTACCACATCAAGATCTCCTCCTATAATCTCCTCAACAATATCTTAAATGAATGAATGTAGTCTGCTCCTTAAACTTGACAGTCAACTTGTCAATGATTCGACCAATGATACAAGGAACTCCTCTAATAAAATATGTAAAACCTCAATGGAAATTAAATCATGTAGTCGTATGTTGTCTACATCAATCTCATAGAACATTGCTTATCATTAGGTAATCGGTATTCTGTTAAACTAAGACAGAAGTGTCATCTCGTGACTAAAGCATTATCGTTATGCTATTCACTTTTATCTATTACTCATTGTTTCGCACATCAAACTTCTACCAACCTTTTGGAATATCCATAATTTTCCTTGATTAGATTACAAATCATGTGTTTTTGGTAGTATAGGTCCAATGCTACCTTAAAAAACAATCCATATTTTCCTCAACAATCATTCTAGATCCCATAAGTCACCTACCTATGATTACTCTCACAAGTCCTCGCACCATGCATTGTACTAAGGTACTTCATATACTCTCCTAGGATCCCAATTCACAAAGAAGTATGTTCTAACATTGTTGCTAATCTAGTACGAACCCTACCTCGCCCTACTGTCAGCTAAAAAGGAAAACTTCTACTAAGGTCAACCAACAACCTTACTAATATAATCACATGCAACAATATAAATTCCTGAATGTTCTAAGGTATTATTTATTTAATTATTTATCTTATTATCTAAACTATGTAAGTTGTGTTGGTCTTAGTGGATTGAGCCTTTATAAGTGTGATTGGTTGAGGTCGTACGCTAGTCGTAAGAAAGGTATACGTGGGGTGTAAATGGAACATAAGGATCGTTGAGGCATGCAGTACACATACCGTATAGGGTGGTACGTGTAGGGTATGTGGCCAAACTCAAAACCCTAAGTTATAGGGTTGAACCCCTATATAATGTCATTAAGTCCCAAGTGTCAGCCTTCCTATTAGTCTCTACTATCCAGAAACCATAAATTCGAGTCTTAGCTTCCATTGTTGAGTGTGTGAGTTTTTGGAGAGTTTTTGGTGCTCATTTTGTGCATTTTGAAGGATTTGAAGAAACTAGAAGTTGCTTAGCCTGCAGAGGAGGTTTTGGATCCAGAACCACCACCTTATTTGCCAAGCTTTTGAGGTATCAAGTTCTCATCTTCCTTGCTAGATGCTTAGATCTCTTTTTGGGGTTAGATTGTTGTGTTATTAGCCATGGTTTGGGTGGATGATGGGATTAGGATGTCCCAAACGCTTATTTTTTCAGAATTAAGATCTTCATGGACTCCTTTGGCATAAAGGTGCCAATGTTACGTATTTTAAGGATCTCATGTTTTCATTAAGTCCTTATTGAGATTTAGAGCTTCTTATGGTCATGCATGGACGTAAAGTTAGCTGTTTTACATCATATTTCAGCTTAAAGGGGTCAGATCTGCATCCTGGAACAAAGTCATAATGTGTTAGGAGCTTAATCTTAAAGTTGACTGAACTGGAAGATTATGATGGGCGTACAAGCCTATACGCACAATGTACACGCCTGTGAGCTAGTACGATTAGTGTACTAGTTGAGTACGCCCAACATACTCAGCCTGATAGCATTTCAATGTTGGGGCTTAGGTTTGGGCTTTATTTTTAGGCTTAGAATATTAGGGATTGGTTGGGCAATCTAATTTTAGGAGTTTTGTGCTAGAGAACATTGTTGGGCCTTGGGGCTATGGCCCATGTTAAGGAATTGGGCCCGATTGGAAATTGAACCATATTTTGGACCAAGCTAGTTTAGTGGTAAAATGGTCCTTTTACCATATTGATTTTTGGTTATGATGTATATCCTAACTATTAATTAGTTTTTATTTGACAATTGATAGCTCAGGGAGTTCTAGGATAATAGTCAGGGATCACTCGTTTCATTCAACTTTTCAAGCTGAGTTTTGCCCGCTGGTTTTAATGGGTCGAATGTGCCAATGTTGACCCATGTTTATGCTATGTTAGTATGCTAGCTGTCTGTGTTACTCTTACATGTGCAATGTGATTACCGGGCTAGGGCCCGATGACCATTTTTATGCTACGTATATTTGTGATTATTGCATGTGTATGTGATTATTTGATATATGTCATATGTATGCTTGGTGGGGCATGATTTATTACCAAGCGGGGCTTGATGCCGAACTGGGTCAGATGCCTGGCAGGGCCTATTGTATTTTTATTGCATGTATAGTATGTGGTATATTGGGGAAATCACTATGGTTTGTGCTTACGATTTTTAGTTTATGTTTAAGGTACTTCCAGTTCTTAAGGGAATAACTTGGAATGACTGCACCGCATAGAGCATAAGGATTCTGTTGATGAGAAATACTCTGATGTTGATGACGTTAACATATTTATTCTATTGTGATGTATGAATGTTTTGGAATACTATTTTTACATAAATCAAAAATAAAATTTTTGTGTTATAATTTTTGGATATTTTAAGTTGGTATCAGAGCCTTGGTTTGAGGGATTTGGGCACACTCCCACGTGTGTCTGAAGTCAAACCATGGATTTGATTAAGTTTTAAAATAGAAACAAATTTTAAGAAAAGGTTTTCTATAATAAGAAAGGGTGTGGTGTATGCAATCAGCTGTACTCAAGTATGTTATCCCAAAATACCCATACATATTTATGATATGTCTTAAATTGTGAATGTATGAATTGCATGCTAGATTAGGGCTAAATATCTAGGAGAGATGCATTTGTATGCCTGTTGTATGAGCTTATAGACTTGCATGCTAGTAATGATTAGTCAGTAATAGGATGGCATGATTAGGTTATGCTTTGTTCTGATTACTTGATGCTCAAATTTTGCTCGCTTTGTGCTTTCAAGAGTTCTAAGTAGCTTCAGCTAACTAGTAGATGAATATGTTAAGTTACATTTTATGGGAACTAAATAATTTTATTGGATTAGGTTTTAAATCTATTGTACATTTCTTGTTTGAGTCCAACCGTTGTAGTATAAGACCTCTCATTCGAATAATTATCTAGTTTTTATAATATGTAATTGCATTTGTGGGCTAGTTGGAGGAAGTTAGCGGAGGTTCCTTCTGCAGCTGATGGAAGAAAGTGGTGTGGAGTTTGCCTTGGGAAAATCTAGGATGAGATTTAGTGTTGGGAGCCTTATTTGTGAGGGAATTGTTGGATATAAGGCAACTCGGCTGAGTTAAGGCACTTCTTGAGGAAAATAAGGATAGATGTGGAAAGTAGTATGCGTCAATATTAATGGAAGCAAAGGATTCGTACTCAATTCAAGGAGGGTTGTGATGATGTCGAGGAGCTTGTGGAGTTGTGATTCTCTGAAGTTTATATTTTTATGCGTATTCTGATAGTTTTTATTGGTCTATTTTCAGAATAGTGGTATTAGAAGGTAGACTAGTTTGCAATTCCGGTATTGGGGAGGATTTAGGCTCTGGTTCGGGAGCAGGGCCCCTTGATGACCAAACGAGGGCGTTCATCTCGTCTGAGATTACGTGTAGTATCCTTGAGCAATCTCCTATGATCTTTGGTTCGGTTAAGGAGGGTATTTTTGTAGATTCTTGATGAACTGTTGAGTGGCTTTCACACTAAGGTTTTGGCTTTGGTCTGACACGTTCTCTAACTTTTTGGGAGTTCAAGACATGTGGAACTCAAGATTATCACTTGGCAAGGGACCCCATTACGAACAGTAGGTGGTTAGTAGATGTTGCTAATGCCTCCCATACTAGCCAACGTCTCGAGGGGGACAGGGTTAGACTAGCTTCCTACCTCATGAAGGATAGGGCACTTGATTAGTGGGAGGAGGTAGGCATGATGTAGGTGATGATGATGGTAATTCGATGAACTGGGTGATTTCTCGACCAGGTTTGAGCAAAGTTCACATTGATAATTGAGGTGTAGCAGTTGGTGTGAGAGTTCTAGGATTTCCTCCAGACTACTGAGATGGTGATTGAGATCATTGCTACGTTCAGGGAGAGGACACTATTGGTTCCGCACTATGTGGTGGACGAGAAGATGAAGAAGGCCTAGTACCAAAAGATGTTGAGGTGTGATATTTAGCAGTTTGTTCGCCGATCTAGCTGCAAGACACTGGAGGACATGATAGCAAGGGCTAGATAGAGACAAATTTATTTGAATATGGAAAAGAAAAGGAAGCCAGATTCTATGTTGAGTGTTGGGAGTTCGGGCAAAAGACCAATGTATCTGATTCTAGATTTAAAGACCAACATGGCCATAGCCGATGGGGTAAGTTTCACAAGGTGCACCAGGGGACGTATAGAGTGGGTGGTTCTCGCTGCTACAAGTGCGGCCAAACTAGTCATATTAGCAAGGATTGTACGGCTACCACCACCACCATGCAAGTATCTAATCTAATTTGCTTCCATTACAATCAGATGGGCCACAAGAATGCCCATTGTACGAGTTTGGCTGC
This sequence comes from Lactuca saligna, assembly GCF_052625555.1. Classification (NCBI taxonomy): domain Eukaryota; kingdom Viridiplantae; phylum Streptophyta; class Magnoliopsida; order Asterales; family Asteraceae; genus Lactuca; species Lactuca saligna. The sequence continues at coordinate 261,678,847 of NC_136420.1, read as the reverse complement.
AGTAGGACTGGTGCCAGCACTCGCTCCTGCGACTCTTCAGATTAATGACGGTCACCAAGATCTAGCAGATGCGCCTGCGACGAAGATCCTGGCTTTCTAGTTGATGGTAGAGGAGGTGCGTTGTAACATATATGTTTTGAAATTATGTTTTAAGTAAATAATATTATGAAATATTATTTGAAATTGAATGTTGAGTTCTAACAGATAGTTTTTACTATAAATGAAGTAAACTATATTTAGAATCACTCATAAAATATTGGAAGTCCAATGAGATTCCAATTAAAAACCAAAAAGTGAAATATAGCGAAAATATAAAATTTTAAATAAGTAAAATGTTATTATTGAAAGTCGTAGATAATCTCGTTATACATTTAGGCAAAAACCTCATCGAAATCCGAGTTATAACGAAGAAGTTATGATCAATCGAATATCCGTGACAAAACAGGCATGACGCTGAATGACGTAAAAAGTGAGTTTTTGATAAACTACTTTTTATACTTACTAATCTAAATTAAAGTCGTAGTATTCGTTAAACCGAGAAGTTTGATAAAAAGAACGCCAAAATCTGACTTCGTATGACGATGTTATGATTTTTCTAAGTTTTGGATTAGCAATAGACAGCTAAAACTCGAATTCTAGATCGTGCGATATTTAGCTAATACAACCTAAATGACAATCTAAGGTCTCGTCATTTGTAGTACAACGGTAAAAAGTCTGACGAAAACGGATGTCGGATGAAGAAGTTATGAAATTTTAACGGATTTTCCTGTCCTGGTCTGTTAAATATAATAATATTAAAAATAACATCAAAATTAGCCATCAAAGTCTAAACGAAACTTGTAGAATATATTCCCGCCTACGCGTGCATATAAAGAATGGTAAAAATGGAGCATGTATACGAAAGTTATGAATTTTAGAAGATTTGGGCACATTTTCTGAAAAATCTCGCATAAATAGTACCGGCCACATCCTTCGCACGAAGCAGCCACGTCACCTCGCATGAAGCAGCTGCGTCACCGATTCGTGTTCCGCTTGAGGTGCGACGTGTGTTGCGTCCGAGCCTCACTATCTCGCCACCTGCCCTCCACATGCGAGCATCGTCACCCCCTCTGATTCGAGCCTCGCAGATGCGACGTGGAGACTTCTCAACACTAGGATCCGAACCCTCTCACCCTATAAATAGGGAGGCTGCGAACCTTCTTGGGTAATTTTGAGATTTTGACACTTTTTCACCCTAATTCCATACTTTCACTATTATGACATCCGCTGAAGCCCCGGTATCAATTTTAGCACCCGAAACACGTCTCGAAGCTCCCGAGAAGCCCGAAAAAATTATCTTTTCGGTTTTGAAGCCCTACCTTCGCAGAGCCTGGTTTCAATATATCACCCGATTTTTATAGAAGAAAGCGATGTATAGTAACGAAGTGCTGCCGAAATTACTATTTTTACCCTGGTTAATTCAAGGTGAGTTCTATATATATGAATAATTGCATGTTATGTGTTAGAAGTACAATGTGCTTTCTTGTGATATTCTGGTATTGACTTTGAGTCTTTGGCCATGTAGAGCATGTCTCGTATTAATATTATACATTTGATCATGAAGAGCGTGTCTTGTATTGTTTTGGTATGGCTTTGTGCCATTGGCCATGTAAAGCATGTGTCGTATAACTTTTGATATTGGTAATGGGCTAGGTAGGGCTAAAAGCGTGTATATTTTAGCAAAATGATATTCAGAAATTTGTATATCTTCTATGCCATTTGGGCTGAACTTTATTGACGTATATCAAGCATTGATAAGTATATCCTTGAATAAAGTATTTGATTGATATGAACGCCTGTCACATGATTTAACAAATGTCTTTGTTGTTCCTCTTTGCTTCTGCCATATTGATGTTTATATATGGCATAACGTTCTATTGTATCTATTATTGAACTCACTAAGCGTCACCGCTTACCCTATCAGTGTTTAACAATTGCAGGTGATAAGTAACCAGTATGATCATATACTGTTGAAAGATTTAAAATAGTTTGTAATAATATTTTTTTTTACTTCCGCTTATGTTTGTATAAATTACAATATCCTGGGTAGTTATGTAATATATAATACTTTGTAATAGACGGCTTGTATCCAGTAGTTTGTTACCTCTATATCAATGTAAAATATTGTTTTTTATGAATATGCAAGTAGCATGTTTTGGAGTAATAATATTGTGAAGTATGAATGTTTGGGCCTTTTAGAAATATGAATATTTGGGTCTCTCAATCATGGTATCAGAGCAATAGTTTAAGCGAACTAAATATCACATATTGGTATTTAGACTTAAACCATTGGAAGTTCAATATATGAATGAATTCATTAGGAATATATGGATACAAATCATAGGAAAGACTTAAGTGAAGTATTAGGCTATAATAAATCCTAATATTCTAAGCTACTATAATACTCCTAAGTTTCAGAACGATGGTTGAACAAGTCAGTAGCCATACCCATGAGGTTGGTGGAGCTCCTCAACACGAGGAAGTGAATACTCCACTATCTTCTCGTGAGGAGCGACTCTTGGGTAAACTTACCGGTGTTATTCGACAGACTCTCAAAGAACAAATAAAGAATGGTGATAAAAGAAAAGAGAAAGCCACTGGAGAATCTCTAAAAGGAGAGGTGAAGCGTCACTCGTTCAAAGATTTCAAGAGTAGTGGTGCTACAGAGTTTTCTGGTGTTCTTAATCCTATAGTCGTTCTTACTTGGATCCAGAACACAGAAAAAGTATTTCATATTTCCCATGTGGATGATGAAGACAAGGCTAATTACGCATCTACAATGTTACTTGATGAAGCCTTAGTCTGGTGGGAACCAACGTACAAAGCTCTCAATGATTATGACCAGGAGAATTTGTCCTAGGAGATGTTCAAGACTCGTCTTCTAGAGAAGTATTGTCCTCTAGACATGAGGAAAAGATTAGAGAAAGAATTCCTAGAAGTCAAACAAGAAGGGAATACGGTGAATGAGTATGAGACTCAGTTCAATCAACGAGCACAATTCGCTGCAAAGTATATACCAACTGAAAACGATAAAATTCAGTTGTTCTTGGAAGGGTTACGATATGAAATTTGTGATTTTTTGATAAATTGAGATGTTCTATCATTTGATAAAGTTGTAGAATATGCTCGAAAGCGTGAGCATTACTTGGAGATACGTGGTTCCACTCTCTATGTTTCAAAACTACCATATATTGAACGAACTACTCCTGTTTCCTCTATACAACCACCTCAACCTGTTCGATCCGATTCAAATTCAAGGATGCAATCTCAGAATGCATCTCGTGGTTGTGGTAGGTCACAATCTTTTTCTATTCAGTCACCATTATGTATAAGATGCGGAAAGAATCACCAAGGCCAATGTGGAGAAATAGGTCACGTAAAATGTGTTTGCCCAATGAAGAATACTACGTGCTATGTGTGTGGTGTTATTAGCCATAGAAAACGTTTTCGCCATACTCTTACCAACCAAGTGACGGGAAGTCAAGCTTCTGTTCAACAACCGGCAAGAAGTCAAATCCTTGTTCAACAATGAAAGGGTACTCCAACTAAAAAGGAAGAGGTGCCAAAAGCTAAGGGCCGTACATTCCAGATTACCTCAGAAGAAGCACGCGAGGACCCGAATGTCGTGACGGGTACATTTCTTGTCAATTCTAGATCTGCTCACATCTTATTTGATTATGGTGCCTCAGAGTCTTTTGTATCTTATGAATTTACGCATTCTTTTCAAACTACTTGCTATGCACTCGTGCAACCATTTCATATAGATACTACGGGAAGTATATCATTACTTGCTGATAAAATCTATAGGGATTGTGTCATAGAAATTGAAGGCTATTATTTTCTTGCAAACCTAATCCCTATCTCCTTACCCAACTTTGATATTATTCTTGGCATGGATTGGTTGTCAAAGAACCACGCAGAGCTCTTGTGTTACGAAAAGATGATACACATTCCTATTGAAGGAGAAGATCCTATTTATGTCTACATTGAACAAAGGATCTTAAAAATAATTTCTTTCCTCAAAGCTCATAAATTTATATCGAAGGGTTTCCCTATCTATCTGGCCTATACAGTTGACATCTCAAGAAGAGAGAATAAAACTGTAAATGATGTTCCTATTGTTAACGAATATCCTAATGTTTTCCCCGATGATCTGCCTGGACTTCCTCCGGAAAGACAAGTAGAATTCCGAATTAACCTTGTGCCTGGTGCTACTCCAATTGCAAAGACCCCTTATCGTCTTGAGCTAGCTGAGATGAAAGAAATGATGATCCAACTACAGGAATTACTTGACAAAGGCTTTATCCGACCAAGTACCTCTCCGTGGGGTGCTCCGATATTGTTTGTCAAGAAGAAAGATGGATCAATGCGGATGTGCATTGATTATCGTGAGCTGAACAAGGTGACTATCAAGAACAAGTACCCACTACCTCACATCGATGATTTGTTCGATCAACTTCAGGGTGTTATCTATTTCTCAAAGATTTATTTGAGGTCTGGCTATCATTAGTTGAAAGTACAAGAGCAGGATGTACTTAAGACTGCTTTTTGTACTAGTTATGGGCATTTCGAATTCTTTGTCATACCATTCGGTCTGAGAAATGCTTCTGCTGTATTCATGGATATGATGAATCGGGTATACCGCCCAATGCTCGATAAATTTGTCATCGTATTCATTGACGATATTCTAATCTATTCCAAGTCTGAAGCTGATCGGGCCGTTCATATTCGTGAAATCTTAGAAATTCTTCGAAAGGAGAAACATTATGCTAAATTCTCGGAATGTGAAATTTGGCTTTGCCAAGTTCAATTTCTCGGCCATGTGATTTCTGGTGATGGTGTATCCATAGATCCTACCAAAATCGAAGCCATTCAAAATTGGGAAGTGCCCGTAATGTTTCCGAAATTTGTAGTTTCATGGGTCTTGCGGGTTATTACCGAAGATTCATTAAAGACTTCTCTCATATAGCTGTACCTCTTACTAGTCTTACTCGAAAGGAAGAAAAGTTCCAATGGGGTGAAGCCCAAGAAAATACTTTCTCGACTTTAAAAGATATTTTGACTCATGCCCCCATCTTATCACTTCCAGAAGGTGATGATTATTTCTCCGTGCATAGCGATGCTTCAAGATTGGGACTCGGTTGTGTGTTGATGCAGTGTGGTAAAGTGATAGCCTATGCCTAAAGACAACTGAAAGATTATCAAAAAGAATTATCCCACCCATGATCTAGAACTCGTTGCAGTGGTATTTTCCCTAAAACTTTGGAGGCATTATCTTTTTGGTACAAAATCCCAACTATTTACTGACCACAAAAGTCTAAAGTACATATTCAGTTAGCAAACTTTGAATATGAGACAACAACGAGCCATGGAGCTGATCAAAGATTATGATTGTAAAATCCTATATTATCATGGAAAAGCCAACGTAATTGCCGATGCACTAAGCATAAAGGTTTATCGCAATACTATGTGTTATGCTATTACTCACACAACAATAAAATTCACTATTTTAGATTAATTAGAGAAATGGCAAGAAGAGGCCCTAAGGTCAGAAAATGTGAAGAAAGAAGGGATGATATATTATAATGAGGCTTTACTTGATGATCCACGAGGATTAAAAGTATTCAAGAATCGGTTGTGGATTCCGAAGATTGGTGGATTGAGACAGAAGATTTTAGATGAAACCCATAAATCTAAACTATCAATCCATCCTAGTACAAGTAAAATGTACTATGATGTAAAAGCTTATTATTGGTCGCCTGGATTAAAGAGAGATATTGGAAGATATGTACAAGAATTTTTGCTATGCTTACAAGTCAAAACAGAGCACCAAAAGCCTTACGGAACCCCAGAAAGCCTTAGTGTTCCTGTATGGAAATGGGAAGAACTGTCCATGGATTTTATTACCAAATTGCCAAAGACTGCTAGACAGCATGATAGCATTTGGTTAGTCATCGACCGCCTGACTAAGAGTGCACATTTTCTCGCCATGCGTGAAACGGCTCCAATGGAGAAATACATACAAGTATACTTAGATAAAATTGTTGCAAGATATGGTGTGCCACTAAAGATCATTTCCGATCGCGATACTCGCTTCACTTCTCATTTTTCGGCGAGTATGCAACGTGAATTAGGATCTCGAGTTGCTCTCAGCACAGCTTATCATCCCCAAACATATGGTCAGACGGAGAGAACAATCCAAATAGTAGAAGATATGCTTCATGCATGTGTCTTGGAGTTCAGTGGTAACTGGGATAAATACATAACTCTTGTCGAATTCTCGTATAATAATAGTTACCACGCTTCAATCAAAATGTCACCATATGAAGCATTATATGGTCGCAAGTGTCGTACTCCATTATGTTGGCGAGACATAGGACAGAAGATCCTTGGAGGCCCTGAAATGATTTAAGACACCACCAAAAAGATTCAAATTGTACGAGAAAGAATGAAAGGAACCCAGGATCGACAGAAGTCCTATATAGAAAAGAGGAGGCGACCCATAGAATTTCAAGTGGGTGATTTCGTAATGCTGATGGTATCCCCATGGAAAGGCCTTATGAGATTTAGAAAGAAAGGAAAACTAAGCCCTATATTTATTGGTCCTTTCAAAATCATCCAAAGAATTGGAAAGCAAGCATACCGCTTAGAATTACCTGAAGATTTGGCAGGTATTCATGATGTGTTTCATGTAAGCTATCTGCGCAAATGCTTGAGAATCAATGATGAGACAGTTCCATTATCCAAGGTGAAATTGGATACTAAGTTAACATATGTAGAAGAGTCGGAAGAGATCGTGAATGAAATAACAACTAATCTACGTAATAAAGAAGTGGAGTTGGTGCTTGTCTAGTGGAAGCACCATCAAGGTCCAAATTATACTTGGGAAAATAAGAATGAGATAAAATCAAAATATCCCCATTTATTTTAATTGATCTAATTCCGGGGACGAAATCCTCAAAAGGAGGAGGTATTTGTAACATACACGTTTTGAAATCGTGTTTTAATTAAATAATATTATGAAATATTATGTGAAATTGAATGTTGAGTTCTAACAGATAGTTTTTACTAGAAATGAAGTAAACTGTGTTTAGAATCACACATAAAATATTGGAAGTCTTATGAGATTTCAATTAAAAACCAAATAGTGAAATATAGTGAAACTATAAAATATGAAATAAGTAAAATTTTATTATTGAAAGTTGTATATAATCTCGTTAGAAACATTTAGGAAAAAACCTCATCGAAATCCAAGTTATAACGAAGAAGTTATGACCAATCGAAGATCCGCGACAAAAATGGCACGACGTCGAATGACGTAAAAAATGAGTTTTTGATAAACTACTTTTTAGCCTTATTAATCTAAATGAAAGTCGTAGTATTCGTTAAACCGAGAAGATCGATAAAAACAACGCCAAAATCTGACTTCGTATGAGGAAGTTATGATTTTTCTATGTTTCAGATTAGCGGTAGACAACTAAAAACTCAAATTTTAGATCGAGCGATATTTAGCCAATACAACCTAAACGAGAATCGAAGGTCTCGTCATTTGTAGTACAACAGTAAAAGGTCTGACGAAAACGGATGTCGGATGTAGAAGTTATGAATTTTTAACGGATTTTTCCTGTCCTGGTCTGTTAAAAATAATAATATTAAAAATAACATCAAAATTAGCTGACGAAGTCTAAACGAAAGTTCTAGAATATATTCCCGCCACGAGTGCATATAAATAACGTCAAAAAAGGAGCCTGTATGCAAAAGTTATGAATTTTAGAAGATTTGGGCACATTTACCGAGAAATCTTGCATGAATAGTATCGGCCACGTCCTTCGCACGAAGCAGCCATGTCACCTCGCGCGAAGCAGCTGCATCACCGAGTTGTGTCCCTTCCGAGGTGTGATGCGTGTTGCGTCTGAGCCTCACTGTCTCGCCACCTCCCCTCTGCATGCAAGCCTCGTCACCCCCTCCGATCCGAGCCTCGCAGATGCGACGTGGAGAGTTCTCAACCCTAGGATCCGAACCTTCTCACCCTATAAATAGGGAGGTTGCGAACCTTCCCGGGTAATTTTGAGATTTTAACACTGTTTCACCCTAATTCCATATTTTCACTATTTTGACTTTCCCCGAAGCCCCGGTATCAATTTTAGCACCTGAAACACGTCCCGAAGCTCCCAAGAAGCCCGAAAAATTATCTTTTTGGTTTTGAAGCCCTACCTTCGAAGAGCCCGGTTTTCAATATATCTCCCGGTTTTTATAGAAGAAAGTTATTTATAGTAATGAACTGCTGCCCAAATTACTATTTTGACCGCCGATTAACTGAAGGTGAGTTCAATATATAGGAATAATTGTATGTTATGTGTTATATGTACAAGGTGCTTTCTTGTGATATTCTTGTATTGACTTTGAGTCTTTGGCCATGTAGTGCATGTCTCGTATTAATATTATACATTTGATCATGTAGAGCATGTTTTGTATTATTTTGGTATTGGCTTTGTGCCTTTGGCCATGTAAAGCATGTCTCGTATAACTTTTGGTATTGGTAATGGGTTAAGTAGGGCTAAAAGCCTATATATGCTAGCAAAATTATATTCATAAATTTGTATATCTTCTATGCCATTTGGGCTGAACTTTATTGATGTATATCAAACATTGAAAAGTATATCTTTGGATAAAGTCTTTGATTGATATGAACGCCTGTCACATGATTTCACATATGTCTTTGTTGTTCCTCTTTGCTTCTATCATATTGATGTATATATATGGCATAACGTTATATTGTATCTATTATTGAATTCACTAAGCATCACCGCTTAACCTATCAATGTTTAACAATTGCATGTGATAAGTAATCAGTATGATCATATATTGTTGAAAGATTTAGAATACTTGGTAATAATATTTTTTTTGTTTTACTTTAGCTTATGTTTGTATAAATTACAATATTCTGGGTAGTTATGTAATATATAATACTTTGTAATAGACGGTTTGTATCCAGTAGTTTCTAACCTCTATATCAATATAAAATATTGCTTTTACGAATATGCAAGTAGCATGTTTTGGAGTAATAATATTGTGAAAAATGAATGTTTGGGTCTTTCACAAATACGAAAGTTTGGGTCTTTCACGCATGCAACTCTCGATGTTGTGATGGGTATGTATCTTCTCATTATCTTTTTTTATATTGAATTGTTTACTTATGTTTACGTGTTTTATTTTTGTATCATTCCTTATGAATGGTATCTTTGCTTTGGTATTATTTGATTCGGGGGCGACCCAATCATTTGTATCTCTTGCGCTTAGCAAGAGATTTGCTAAAGCTCTGGGGGAGCTTGGTTGTCCTCTAGATGTTGGGATTGTTAATTATAGATCTATTCGGGTTGCAAGGCTTCATCAATTTTGTATTCTCCAGTTATTCAACGAGTAGTGTCCGGTTGATCTGGTTCCCATTCATCTGCTTGGGAACAAAGCTATCGTGGGCATGGATTGGTTGACCCTTAGTGGGGCAGTGATTGACTGTGAAAAGCAGTTAGTTCAGGTTAGGACTTCAAGTAGGGATATTTGGTGATTCGGGATGAGAGACCATAGCGTGGGCCGATTATATGTTATGCAACAAGGGCTAGACAATATCTTCATTAGGGTTGTTCGGGTTTTGTCGCCTATGTCAAGGATACCCGTGATAAAGGTAACACGACCACGATTAATATGGATTGTGAAGGATTATCTAGATGTGTTCCTAGAGGATGGGATACCTTCGGAGAGGCAGGTGGAGTCCAAGTTTGATTTGGTTCCTGGTGCAGCTCCGGTAGCCAAAGTACCATATTGATTGGCTCCTTCGGAGATGTAGGAGTTGTCTACACAGCTACAAGAGCTGTTAGAAAAGGGATTTATTAGGCCAAGCAGTTCGCCTTAGGGACCCTAATTCTGTTTGTGAAGAAGAAGGATGGGTTTCATCGGATGTGTATCGACTACCAAGAGTTGTATAAAGTAACGATGAAAAACTGTTATCCCTTCCTGAGGATTGATGATCTTTTCGAATAGCTTCAGGGAGCATCTTGGCTCTCCAGGATTGATTTGTGATCGAGTTATCACCAGATGCGGGTCCGGGATGAGGATGTGTAGAAGATGGATTTTTGGACCGATATAGTCATTATGAGCTTGTATTGATGTCCTTTGGTCTCACTAATGCTCCAGCCACGTTCATGGATCTCATGAACCAGATGTGAAGAATGATGTTGGATCGGTCTTTTATAGCATTCATCGATGATATCTTGCTTTATTCCATGACTCAGGAGCAACATAAGGAGCACTTGAGGGAGGTGCTGGAGACTTTAAGGAGGGAGAGACTTTTCGCAAAGTTCTCCAAGTGCGAGTTCTGGTTGTGCGAGGTGCAGTTTCTGGGGCACCTTGTCAACCAGAAGGGTATTCTGATCGATCCGGCCAAGGTCGAGGCTATGATGCAGTGGGAAGTTCTGAAGTCTCCATCTGAGATTCAGAGTTTTCTTGATTTGGATGGTTATTATCGTAGATTCATTTAGGATTTCTCCATGATCGTTGTTCCCTTGACCCAACTAAATAAGAAGTTGGTGACTTTTTGCTGGGGGGCTGAGTAGCATGCAACTTTTGAGACTATTAAGTAGCGGTTGTGTGAGGCGTTGATTATGACCTTACCATAGGGTGTTGATAACTTTGTGGTTTATTGTGATGCATTGATCACTGGTCTGGGGGTAGTGTTGATGCAGCGGGGTCGCGTAATCACTTATTCTTCGAGGCAGCTAAAGCCTCATGAGGCGAATTATCCGACGAATGATTTGGAGTTGCGGGCTGTGGTTTTCTCCCTCAAGATTTGGAAGCGTTACCTTTAAGGGGTCCGACATACCATCTACATGGATCACAAGAGCCTGAGGTACTTGATAGATCAGTCAAACATGAATATGACACAACTTCAATGGTTGGAGATAGTGAAGGATTATGATTGTGAGATCTTTTACCACCCGTGAAGACCAATGTGGTAGCCGATGCTCTCAACCATAAGGTTGTCGCGGCTTTGATTAGATACCTATGTTTGAGGATGACCATAATTACCGTGTTGTTGGAGTGGATTCGTGACGCACATGTTGAGGCTATGAAGGAAGAGCATCAGAACAATGAGCCTATTGTGGGTCAAGTTCGTTCCTTCAATTATGATATCCGCGAATTGTTGACTCGGCATCAGAGTGTATGGGTTCGATATTGGGGTGATGTGCACCAAATTATGATGGAGAAGGCTCACAAGTTGACATTATATATTCATCTTGAGGCGATCAAGATGTATAGAGATCTTCGTCCTGATTATTGGTGGCCCTGCATGAAGTGGTATGTAGCATGGTACGTGGAGTGGTTCATATGGAGTTTATCATTCAAGGCCGAGTGTTAGCGACCTCACAACATGGCGCACTCGTTGGAGATTCCCATATGGAAATCGGAAGATGTCACTACGGAGTTTATCATGCATAGATTGGATTCTATCTGGGCCATCATGGATCATTTGACCAAGAGCACACATTTCATTCCAATCTGGGAAAGTATTTCTACAAAGAAGTTGGCCAAGATTTTTTTCCACAAGGTCGTGGCACATCATGGAGTGTCGATATCGGTGGTTTCAAACAGAGATGTTCTCTTTACTTCCAAATCATGGAAATGGTTTTATGATGAGATAGTCACTCGTCTCTACTTCAGTACAAAATTTCATCCACTGACCGATGGTCAAAGTGAGCAGACTATTCAAACTCTTTGAGGATATGCTACTCCGTGCGTGTTGGATTTTGGTAGGAGTTGGGATACACATCTTCAGTTAGCGGAATTTTTGTCTAACAACAGTTATCACGCCAGCATTGATCAACCCCTTTTGAGATGCTCTATGGGAGGAAATATAGGATCCTGATTTGTTGGGGTGAGGTCGATTAGAAAGTTATAAGGAGTACCGAGGTGGTACTCAAGACTACTGAGCTAAATTAGCAGGTTCGGAGCACGCTCCAGAAAGCTGAGAATAGGAAGAAGACCTCTACCGACAGGTACTGGTCAGACTTGGAGTTCCAGGTGGGAGATATTGTTCTCCTAAAGGTGTCACCTTGGAAAGGTGTCATCCACTTCAGGAATCGGGGCAAGTTGGGCCCCATGTATATTGGTGCCTTCAGGATTTTGGCTCTAGTGGGTTGGGTTGCATATTATCTTCATCTTCTAGCTGAGCTTAGTCAGATTCATAGCACATTTCATGTCTCTCAGCTGCGGAAGTGTTTAGTAGATGATTCCGTAGTTATACCTTTGGAGGATATTCAGGTGGATGATCGCCTGAATTAAATTGAGAGATCGGTAACTATTTTTCAAGTGTACTCTGCTGGTACGCTAAGCATACTGGCAGAGTGTACCTAGCGTACCAGCAGAGTACACTTGAAAAATAGTTACCGATCTCTCAATTTAAGTGTACTCTCCTGGTACGCTAGGTATACTCTGCCAGGAGCTTATAATATATCAAAATGCCATCAGACTCAGTACGCTAGGTATACTCTACTGGTACGCTAAGCATATTGGCTTGAAGGCTTGTACACTACGCGTAAAGACTTATACACCCAACATACTGTTCCAATTCAGCCAACTTCGTGATTAAGCTCCTAACCCATTAATACTTTGTTCTAGGATGCAGATCTGACCCTTTAAGCTGAAATAGCATGTAAAGTTGTCAACTTTACGTCAATGCATGACCATAAGAACCTCTAAAGCTCAACAAGGACTTAATAAAGGACATATGAAAAATGAGACCCTTAAACTCCAAAATTTGGAACTTTTATGTGAAAGGAATCCATTAAGACCTTAGATCTAAAATAATAATCCTTTGGGATGTCCTATTCCCACTATCTACCCAAAGAATGGCTAAAAACTTAACAATCTAAGTCCATAACTATGTCTGGTTAATATTTGACCCGACCCGACATGGTCCATTTGGGTTGCATGGCACCATGCAATTAGATAAACTAAATGAGAGAAATAACACATGTGGTTTATTAATATATTATAAGCTCTAATATATTAATAATATTATTTAATTAGTTTTTATCAAGAATTAATTTAGAATTAAGTAAGTGATCAAAATAATAACTAATTAAATATATGGGTAGATTATGTAAATCTTCCATATGTTATATAGTGGGCTAAAAGGCTCCATGGATTATCAAGTTGGGTTCCACCCATAGGATGTGCCATGGATGCTCCATGGAGTTAACCCATGGATTGAGAAATGAAGAGTCATGTGACATTAGGGTTTTACCTAATGCAACACACTATATAAGGACCATGTCTCTCCCCAAAATCGGAGACACTAGAGAAACAAGAGGGCTTGGCTGATTTTGAGTGTGTTAGAGTATTCTCTCAAGTTTATACTTTGCATTTGGTGTTGTGTGAAGCATTTGAGGCATCACACTTGAGGTGCTAGGCTCACAAGGTTTCAAGGAACACTTACAATAAGAAGGTATGTAGTTCTATCTATTATTCAAGTTAAATTTGTTCCCCATGTATGCTAGATAGGATCATAGCCTTGGAAATCAACTTTGCATGATAATTAGATAAACATAGATCCAAGGTTATTAGGGTTGCATGTACACTTAGGAAGTGTTAGAATGCTAAAAACCCAACAGTGGTATCAGAGCCTAGGGTTGTTTATTTGTTATTTGTGCTAAATAGTTGAAAAAAGTTGATATTTTTGCAATCTGAGTGATGAAATCGCCGAGTCCATGAGGGGACTCGCCGAGTTCTTGTGAATCTTCAACCTACTCTCCGAGTAGGTTCATGCACTCGGCGAGTAGGAGCCTCAGATTTCAGTTTTTCAACTTTAGTTGCTGGAAATGGACTAGAAACATTACCCTAAACTGTTTTGGTACTTGAAAACCTGTTTTAGATGTTGTAATGTCTTTGCTAATCCATTTACAACAACAAGTTATCAAAATTACAAAGTTTTAAATGTAATTTTTGATTCATGAAAGTGTTCATATTCATGTTCTTAATCTTATGATGTTTAGATGATCATAGGAATTATTTGTAACCTATGTGGTAGATTAATTCATGATCATTATGTGTTTTAATGGAGTCCATAACTTGTCCTCAAGTTATGGAAAACCAAAAGTCACTTTTCTTTAAAACCATTAAAAGAACACATGGGTTATAAAAATGAAGATTCTTCATTTTTAATATCCTAATAAACTCATAAGTTACAAGAAATGAAAGTTTTGAAAGTTTACAAAACTTACCCTCAAGTTTTGGAACAAGTAAAGTCTTGATTAAAACTTTAGTTCCAATCCTTAGAATTTTAAAAGTTAAAATTCAACCCTTATACTATAATATTATAATTTAATAATATATATATATATATATATATATATATATATATATATATATATATATAAGATAAAAGTCGTGTTACCGCTATTATGTCTCATTCACGAAGCCGGTCTATAACGTGGGTATAAGGTTGTTGCCTATAAAATGGCAACTTAATGGGTGTCCACTCTCACCCACCGCTTGCTTGACTGGTAGAGGGTTGTTAGCCGAACGGGTAAGACAAGGACTTATAAATTCTCATTAAAAGTATGATGAATATGATAAAGTAACTAAATGTTTTATTAAATTCTCAATCTTAGTTACTTTAGGAAAAATGTGAATAAGGTGCTAATCCATGAAATTACACTTTACACTTTGTCTAAGTCATTAGTGGAGCGTGTGTGGTTAACCGGCACACTAACTTGGACTTAACAAGGTAGGTAAAGGGTGACTTAATACTTATCATAGTATCGATGGAGCGTGTGTGGTTAACCGGCACATCGATTGAGGGGTAATTTATTAAGGGTACCAAGTAATTTTCATGGTTACTTCACACCTCGTTTTGTGATCCTCGGCATCCCAGTCACAAAACTTGGAGGGCACACTCGAGATTGAAACATGCCTTTGAAAAGTTCATTAAATCTCAAAAGTATCTACGAGTTTCTAAGAACCAAATAAAATATTTTTAATATTTCGACGTTGGTGGAAATTGGTGAATCGTCATTCACATACCTTTCAAATATGTTATTACTTATATTACGACATACCTCTTCTAAGTATAATAAATTGTGATTGGATCCTAGCCTTAATACCACATTTGGATGTTTCATTAAGTACTATCTCTATTTCTAAACTAAATTTTTCTTCTTTTCAGATGTCTGCAAACACTGCTGCTTCTGGCTCTAATCCTAATGGGTCCTTTTCTCTTATGAACTTGTGTGGGAAAGTCACTTTTGATGGATCCAACTTTAATGAATGGATAAGAAACATCCGAATGATTACCCGCTACAAGGACAAAGACTATGTCCTCGGTAAGGAGCTTAAGGAGATCGATGAGACAGTTGCTACTCCTCAAGAGATCGCTTACTTTAGGGCACATGCAAGGGATACCACAAAGGTGGCATGCATCATGATGGCCACTATGACAGTCGATCTCCAAAAGTCCTACGAGGACTACTACCCTTTTGAAATGCACCAAGATTTGATGGAAAGATATCATCAAAGTGCACAACAAGAGAGGTATGAAATCATCTCCTCCATGATAACAACCCGAATGAAGGATGGAGAACCCATCACGAGCCACATGCAGAAAATGCAACGATTTGTGGACCGCTTGCTGAAGCTTAATGTGAACTTCCCTGAGGAGCTAGCAATAGATATTATTTTGCACTCCTTACCTTCATGTTATGATCAATTCTGCGTGATATACCACATGAACAAGGAAGAGGTCACTCTCAACAAACTTCAAGGACTCTTAAAGACCGTGGAAAGTGGTCTTAAGGGTAAGTTGGTTGTTACTACTCCTACTCCTACCAACTCCAGCCTTGTCTTGGCAATCGGGAAAGGATGAGGGAAGAAGAGAAAGAGTTCTTTAAAGGGTACCAAGGTTAGGACCCTTAATGGCTCTTCTTCAAGTGGAACCAAGAAAGGTTTCATCACTCCTTCTTCTGACCCAAAGGAGGCTGAATGCTTCTATTTCCATGAAAAGGCACATTGGAAGCAGAACTGCCCAAAGTACCAGCAAGATGTGAAGGATGGGAATGTTAAACCCAACCATGCATGTATTTACACTATCTTATCTAATAACCCACCCCATTCTAACTCATGGGTCCTTGATATCGGTTGTGGTATTCATATATGTTCTGATTTGCAGGGACTAAGAAGAAGTGAGGATTTGGAGCAAGGAAGGATAAACTTGATCATAGGAAACAGGAAAGCTTCACCTATCACCAAGATTGGAGTTTATACTTTATCGCTAAGCAGTGGGTTTAGTTTAGATTTGAATAAATGTTGTTATTCGCCAGAAATGGCAAGAAATATTATTTCCTTTCATGCATTGTATAAACAAGGTTTCACCTTTTCCTTTAATAATGAAGTTGGTTCGATTAATGCTTTCTTTAACAATGTTCTTTATTTTCAAGCAGTACCTTGCGATGGCGTGTATGAAACTGTATTTGTGGTTGGTAACTTAGGAAATAATGTATTGTGTGTTGATTCTGTTAATACTTGACCCGACCCGGCATGTTCCATTTGGGTTGCATGGCACCTAGCAATTGCATAAACTAAATGAGAGAAATAACACATATGGTTTATTAATATATTATAAGCTCTAATATATTAATAATATTATTTAATTAGTTTTGATCAAGAATTAATTTAGAATTACTTAAGTGATCAAAAGAATAACTAATTAAATATATGGGTAGATTATGTAAATCTTCCGTATATTATATAGTGGGCTAAAAGGCTCCATGGATTATCAAGTTGGGTTCCACCAATAGGATGCTCCATGGATGCTCCATGGAGTTAACCCATGGATTGAGAAATGAAGAGTCATGTTACATTATGGTTTTACCTAATGTAACACACTATATAAGGACCATGTCTCTCCCTAAAATCGATGACACTAGAGAATCAAGAGAGCTTGGCCGATTTTGAGTGTGTTAGAGTATTCTCTCAAGTTTATACTTTGCATTTGGTGTTGTGTGAAGCATTTGAGACATCACACATGAGGTGCTAGGCTCACAAGGTTTCAAGGAACACTTACAATAAGAAGTTATGTAGTTCTATCTATTATTCAAGTTAAATTTGTTCCCCATGTATGCTAGATAGGATCATAGCCTTGGAAATCAACTTTGCATGATAATTAGACAAACATAGATCCATGGTTATTAGGGTTGCATATACACTTAGGAAGTGTTAGAATGCTCAAAACCCAACAGTGGTATCAGAGCCTAGGATTGTTTGTTTGTTATTTGTGCTAAATAGTTGAAAAAAGTCAATATTTTTGCAATCTGACTGATGAACTTGCCGAGTCCATGGGGGACTCACCGAGTTCATGTGAATCTTCAACCTACTTGCCGAGTAGGTTCATGCACTCGGCGAGTAGGAGCCGCAGATTGCAGTTTTTTGACTTTAGTTGCTGGAAATGGACTAGAAACATTACCCTAAACTGTTTTGGTACTTGAATACCTATTTTAGATGGTGTAATATCTTTGCTAATCCATTAACAACAACAAGTTATCAAAATTACAAAGTTTTAAATGTAATTTTTGATTCATGAAAGTGTTCATATTCATGTTCTTTATCTTATGATGTTTAGATGATCATAGGAATTATTTGTAACCTATGTGGTAGATTAATTCATGATCATTATGTGTTTTAATGGAGTCCATAACTTGTCCTCAAGTTATGGAAAACCAAAAGTCACTTTTCTATAAAACCATTAAAAGAACACATGGGTTATAAAAATGAAGAGTCTTCATTTTTAATAAAACTTGCCCTCAAGTTTTGGAACAAGTAAAGTCTTGATTAAAACTTTAGTTCCAACCCTTAGAATTTTAAAAGTTAAAATTCAACCCTTATACTATAATATTATAAGTTAATAATATATATATATATATATATATATATATATATATATATATATATATATATATATATATAAGATCAAAGTCATCTTACACTGGTTTATGAAAAAAACCTTCTGTTTCTCAATGGTTTAGGTAAACACTAGACTATGGGAAAAATGATAGTTCAAAGAGATAGAAAGATTCACATTCTATCCCTCTTCTAGTTATATGTCAAAGTATAGGCACAAGAATCAACTGTGCTAAAAGATTGTGCAGACTTTGGAGGTCCACTTGCTCTCACAGCTCAAACCCCATAAAGAAAAATCACCCAATCATGAACCTTACCCTCTTTCGTATGACAACCCACCACAGCCCTACGAGGCCGATGCAGAATATGATGCTGAAGAAGAATTTCAAAACACAATCGCTCTTGTTAGCCAACAATTCAACAGGCTACCTCCAATCTCTTTTCATAAAAAATCAGTAGTTTACCAAACCACCCTTCAATCGAAACTTTAATCCATAGAACAATCATTATCAATATCCCAGAAACCCTCACCAGCCTCCGCAACCCAAGAACACTCATAAATCCAAGGAGGCACCTCACCCCGTCAATTCAACTGACTTTGATACCTCAACCGAAGATAAAATTGATGTTATCATTTGTCACAAATGCAACAAAGAATACCACTTTGCTAAAGATTGTAAAGCTAACGTGGTGAAACACAAAGCATTTTATCTTAGAATGGCTTAGGAGATGGAAGAGAAAGAAAAGGCAAGGCCATAGGTGGCCCAAGTAAAGAGGGATCGTCAAGTTTGGTCATCAGGAGATGAAGATGAAGATTTATACAACACCAAGGGAAAATGAAAATTATGCATGGTGGGAACTACTGATGATGACGGATTACCAAATTTGCAGAGAAACTACTGCTTCATGGCGAAAGATTGGACTCTTAGCATTGTTGAAAAGGTAAAACTCATGATCCAATCTAATAATTACATCATGGATGATTGTCAACCATTCTTAGACAACCTTAATGACACTTGTGATGTCGTCCTTTCAGACTATAACAAGCGTTTAGATGAGAAGAACATAGTGTCCCAATAAATGTTTCATGTGAGTGGACGACTATAAGATAAGAGACTCAAAGTTGCCATGTTAGAAAGGGATTTAGTGTTAGAAAAGATGCAAAAATGTTGTGTGAAACTCAGTTAGGAATAGCCTTCAATCAAAGGGATTTAGCACAAAAGGAAAATGTGCAATTAAATCTTCTAATCAAAAAGTTGTTTAGTGAAAGTGAAGCTATCGAAAACCTTATGAATAATGGGACTGTAGATAACACATACAATTGGCGTTGGTCCAATACGTTTTCAACCGCAAAGGATTCATCACCTCGATTTAACAAAGACCATCCATATGTCCCACCGGATTGTGATTTTCATTTATCCGTCAATGACAAAACATTCCCCAAAGACATTAAATGTAACTTTGGTTGGCTTCATGAATTGAGTAATAATTGTGTTATTGGAAATTCTCCCAGAACCCTCCAACGATTGTTAATCCTTACCTTTTATAGTGTGTTCCAACAAAAAAAAAACCATCTCAGTCGTACTCTGCGGTAGTCCAGTCATCCTTACCGCAGACTGAATTCAAAAGCACAGTAACCATTCAACCCATTTTTCATGAATTACCAATAGAAATTTTCGAATATGGTCAGCGTTCACAAAGTCCAAAATCTTCAAGTTTAGATAATTCAAGTCCTCATTTTCTAAAAACAAAATTTAAAAAAAAAAACCGCAATTGAACATTTCTAACTGTGGTTCCCTAAAAACTCAAGCAAAATTGGCTTTCAAAGAAGAACATAGGTCCCGAGGTAAAAAATAGTATACCGATTTCAAAAACAAAAATCTCAAACAAGCTAATGTTTCAAAATAGAAGAGTTTTGGAAAACTCGTCACTGACATAAATCTTTCAAAAATTACCACGGTCACTGATTCTGATAAAAAGGCATATACAGTAACTAAAACTTTTTCAAAGACTCCTGCAGAATTCAAAAAGAAAGTCACATATTTTCAAAGGTATGTTTTTCAAAATTATTCCTTAAAGATCCTAAATGGAAAGGTTTGTTGCCAACTCCTGAACGGAAAAAGTCACTTCATTCAAATCTTAAGTCAATACCTAAGATAAATTCTCCTGCAAAAGCTTTTTCAATTTCCAAAGCTTTTAAAGACAAAAGTTATCCTTGGACTAGACAAAAGACTTTGCCTACATCTTCCAAACCAATGTCCAAATCCGGTGTTTGGGTAAAACCTCTTAATTCTAGACTTTATCTTTTGAAAACCTCACGTTCAGTCCACCCTCGTAACATTTCCAAGGTTACAAAGCATCTAGGATTAGGTATAAGCACTGACAAGACATTTGTCCATCATGGACAGTCCATGTACCTTGTATACATGCATATAGTCAGAAAAATTCTCGTTTGTCCATAGGCTCCAAACGTATTTGGGTGCCCAAACTAACCCATTAATCTTGTAGTCAATGTGAAAGGAGGAACAAGAAGTGGAGTGGTTGATTGACAGTGTCTGCTCCTTGCACATGACCGGAAGGTTAGAGTACCTTCGGGATTTCAGGCCTATATGTAATGGCGGACATGTCACATTCGGTAACAATGCAAATGGTATCATCTGGGGTTATGGTGTTCTGACTACGGGCAACTTCTTAATTCAAAAGGTTGCTTATGTTGAAGGACTCAAGCATAATTTGATCAGTGTGGGTCAATTGTGCAAATCTAGTCACAGAGTTGAGTTTGATAGCAAGTACTGCTACATATTTGACAAGTGATAGAAGCACCTGTATGATTAAGTCCGAATCTGAGGGTACAATGTATCCTTTTGAAGTCTCCTTAATCATTGGCAAACCACATTTATGTTTTCTATCCAAAGCCGTATCTAAAGTTAGTTGGCTGTGCCACCACAAATTAGCTCATCTCAACTTCCAGTATATCAACAACTTGGTCACCGAAAAACTTGTCTATGGTCTTCCTATTTTGAAATACAACAATGACACCCTTTGCCCAGTGTGTGAGTGTAGAAAGAAAACAAAGGGAATCCATCCCTGAGTGATTGATTCTTTAATTATGGAGCAGTCGAAATTACATCATATTGACCTCTGCGGTCCATCTACCGGTGCAAGTCTTCATAAAAAAAATACATACTAGTTATAGCTGATAAATACACTCGTTTCACTTGGGCCTTCTTCTTGAGACTGAAATCAAGCTTCAAATTGAGCTTCAAATCAAGCTTCCAGTAAGAAGAATAAAAAGTGACAATAGAACCAAATTCACTAACCAACTCTTGAATAGTTTCTTGGTTTCAAAAGGCATCAGTCACAACTTTTCAGCTCCCTATACACCGCAGTAAAATGGAGTTTTAAAGCGATGGAATGGCACATTAGTTGAAGCAGCGAGATCAATGTTAAATTTTACCAACCTTCCTCTATACTATTGGGCCGCAGCAGTTGAAACTAGATGCATTGTTGAATACTGAAGCATCTTTTGCCAGCGTCTAAATAAAACTCCTTATGAGGGCCCGAACAACCGCAAACCGAATGTCAGATTCTTCCACATTTTTGGATGCAGATGTTTTGTCATCAACAAAAAAGATCACCTTAACAAATTTTCACCCATGTTAGATGAATGCATTTTTCTTGGCTAATCCACCAATATAGTTGCCTATTGGGTTCTCATCAGACGCAAAAGGCTAATAGACGAAAGCTTCGATGTTTAATTTGATGATTATTATGTCTGCAACACTGCTCCCTCAACAGAAACCAAATTCATCCTGGAAAGTGATATCCCATTCTCATCGGGTCCCCTTGACATAGTTGAAGTTAAATACGATAATTTATTTGACCCCGTAGAGACGGCTCATATATCTGAAATTCTTGTGTCTCCGGTAGCTCAACAACAACACGCTGAAGTATCTGGACCATCATTGTCTGAAGATTAGTCAAATGGAACTTCCACCTCATCGGTTGAGGGGGCAAGCACAACTCCGATTCCAATGACAAACATTGAGGTTCCAGTTATTGAAGACATACCTCCGGTTAATACCCGCAAAGTCACAACTCAATCAAAGGTCTCAGACTCTGACGATGAAGAAATAAAAAACATTGACACAAGAACGGATCTGAGGATCATCACTCAATCATCAATCTAGGGGGAACTGTCCTTGTTTCAAAAGGAACTTCCATCCACAAAACAAAGAGAATCTCAATCAAATACGGATCAACTCCCTACAGGCCAAGACAATTCTGCGAGTTGCTCTCAAGTCGAGGCGAAACTACATTCTCCAACCGAAGAATATTCTGACATTTTTCGATTGCTCTCAAGTCGAGGGGGAACTACCTTCTCCAACCGAAGAATACTCTGACATCGAAGATATTCCCTCTACCTCAGCCGCTGATCACCAACAATCTCGCCTTCACATTTGGACAAAGGATCACCCACTGGGTCAAATCATTGGAAACCCATCCTCAGGCGTACATACTCGATCTTCTAGTTTTCTAATGGACCACTGCTATTATGTAGCCTTCATGTCCGTAGTCAAGCCTCGATCCATCAAGGAAGCTCTCATGGAGCCTGACTGGATCACCGCAATGCAAGAAGAACTAGCTGATTTTGAAAGGAACAAGGTATGGAAGTTGGTACCAAAACCAAAAGGCCACATAATCATTCGTACTAGATGGGTTTACAAGAACAAGCTTGACGAATCCGGTGTGGTGGTAAGGAATAAAGCAAGACTTGTTAATAAGGGGTACATTCAATTGGAAGGCATTAACTATGA
Organism: Lactuca saligna; assembly: GCF_052625555.1. Lineage (NCBI taxonomy): Eukaryota > Viridiplantae > Streptophyta > Magnoliopsida > Asterales > Asteraceae > Lactuca > Lactuca saligna. The sequence continues at coordinate 261,656,045 of NC_136420.1, read as the reverse complement.
TGAAACCTATGCCCCTATAGCCTGAATGGAAGCCATACGCATCTTCTTGGCGTATGCGGCACATAAGAACATCAAGGTTCATCAAATGGATGTAAAAAGTTCCTTTCACAACGGTGAAGTGAAGGAGGAGGTTTACTTGCAACAACCTCTAGGCTTCGAATGTCAAAATTTTGCTAACCATTTCTACAATCTTGAAAAGGCTGTTTATGGTCTCAAACAAGATCCAAGAGCATGGTATGAGACTCTTTATGAGTTTCTTGTAATGTTCGGGTACAAAAGAGGTGTGATAGATCCCACTTTATTTAGAACGTCAAATGGTAACTACTTAATGCTTGTCCAAATATATGTGGATGATATCATATTTGGTTCAACAGACGTTAAAATGGTGGATGATTTTGCAAAGCTCTTGACAAGAAAATTCCAAATGAGCATGAAGAGAGAGATCAATTTCTTTCTAGGTCTTAAAGTAAAACAAGTCCCTCAAGGGATTTCCATCCATCAAGAAAAATACACCTCTGAGTTGCTCAAGAAATACTAAATGGACAATTTCTCCTCAGCCAAAGTTCTAATTGCCTTCGGATACAACATATATGCGGATCATAACAGAGAGTCGGTTAATCAAAAAACTTATTAAGGAATGATTGGGTCATTGATGTACCTAACTGCAAGTAGACCATACATTGTCTTTTCCACAGGCTTATGTGGTGGATACCAATCCGACCATAAAGTATCATATTTGACTGCAGTCAAACAAATCTTCAGATACCTCAAGGGAAGCAATGCTCTAGGCCTATGGTATCCCACAGGAAATGATTTCAACCTTCAAGCCTTCACCGATGCGAATCATGCCGGTTGTAGATTAGATCGAAAAAGTACTTCCAGTGGTTGCCAATTTCTAGGAGGAAGATTAGTAAGCTGGTCTTCAAGGAAGAAAAATTGTGTCTAGTTGTCTACCTCAGAAGCAAAATATGTGGCGGCAGCTAGTTGTTTGTCTCAAGTTATTTGGATGAAGACACAATTGATGGACTACGGTTAAAGAATGTTGCGGGTACCAATTTACTGTGACTCCGAGAGTGTCATTGCGATTTCTCACAATCCAAATCACCATTCAAAGATGAAGCACGTTGAATTGTGGTACCATTTTATCAAAGACCACATACTTAAAGGTAACATCGAATTAATTTTTGTTCTAGCTCATGAAAAAAATGCTTATGTTTTTACAAAGGCACTTGACGCAATAAAATTAAATAGCTTTCTAGAAATGTTATGAATGATGAATCCTGATCCACAATTCCTTTTGAATTGATAGTTATTGAAGTCATCTCCCTGTGAAGAACATGCTTCTTTTATTTTCAAAAAAAAAATAAATCTTAAAGCATTCTCTTCACTACAATTCTAGAACAATATATTAATCATATCACATTTGGTATATTTTGTATACCGTAATCACATATAATCTATATATTCTTCGGGTCCTTAATTCCTTTTATTTCTAACTGTTTGATCAACTGTTTTCTCAACTCAAGCTACCGCAACCATCCATTTCTCAACTGCAGTCACATTAACACATTCCACAATTACTTCATAAATGTGTGGTAACATTATTTTCTATTCAATGGTTTTCATTAAATAAAAATTTCTCATAAAATTGAAACATTCATTTTATAGCATACAACGTTTCAGTTTCTTTCCAAATCACTTTTTGTGTTAGACCTATTTTGGGCTATGAAAAAATAAATCGTTTTTCCATTAAAGAAATCTTTTGAGAAAATCTTTTTGTGTATTCTGTCATGTCTAATAGCCTCCTAACTGTCAATTCCGTTTCAAATTCCTCTTTTTACAACAGATAATCCCATGTTACCACATGTTCCTTAAACATGTGATCATGATCTTGAAATTCATTAAATGCTCCGATTTCCAAGAAAATATTTTTCTTTTTATTTTTCCTGTGCCTGATAATGGTTAAAACTTAAGGGTTTTTACTATTAACGGCTGTAAATAAGTCATTTTGAATAACATTTTAAATCCGGCCATATAAATACTCCTTTTCTTCCCAAGAAGGCTTACCGCTTTTTGAACCCTTACGACGATCTTTCTCTCCTCCATCTTCTTGCTCAAAGCTTTCTACAAGTTCCTAAGATTTTCAAAAATGGTGAAATCAAGCGTTTCCAAGAAGCAATCCAATGCCTTAGGGTCTGGGAAACCAACTGGTTCCGATACTACAATCAAAGCTCAATCCCCATCCACTGCTTCAAGCAGTTTTAGGGATGTATTTGAAGATCATCCACACTACAACAAAGCAATTCGATTGATGATGAAGTTCACCCTATCTCATCCACTATTTGGTGCATTCGATGCATTTACCGATATTGTTCCACTTCCCACTCTGTTTAAGTGTGCTTTTTCATCCTATCTTCCCCTCCACAACCTTCAGGAAATGCATGTACACTTAATCGACGAATCAATGGTCGTTCTCACTAAGGCCAAGTTTTTGGAAGCCATTAATCTTAGGGCTCCACCCAATACCAAGGTCTTCTCTCCAAGCACACAAGACATCATCACCACTCTATACCAAATGGGGTACCAGAAGAAGTTAAAGGGGATCAGAGAATTCCACAAAAACCATTATCCGGCGGTATGGCAGTTTGTCTGCCATTTTTTCATCAGAAGTTTATTTGGCAGAACCGACGGCACAGATAAAATGGGGATCAAGCTTCTTGAGCTTGTTTGGAGCATATTCACTGGGAATGTAGTCACTTCTGGTCAAATCTTGTTGGATAACTTTCTTAACTACATCCCCAAGGAACCTCCACGACTAGAAGCATCTAAGCTGACCTTTACTCATTTTTGGTCTCTCTACATCTTGGATCTTCACAAATAGGAAAGGTTAGACATGGGTGTAGATACCGATCTCTTCATCACATGCGATTTAAAAAGGTACACCCCTTCCAAAGATCAATCTATTTTTAGAACTCTTAGAAGACATCCTACACACATCCTGGAATCCATTGGACTCAATGCCCTAAATGTCACAGACCATATTGAGCCTACGGATGGTATTGACCCATACCATTCTTCCTCGCCTCATCCTAGGCAGTCAATCCAAGCTCCTACTGAAGCCCAAGGTTCGACCAATACCACAGCTCCCACCTCAACTTCGGTCCCTCGTACCGAAGAACCAGCTAATCCACCAAAAGTCAACCATGTAAAGAAGATAGTTTCTTCAATGAAAGCCCCCCGAAATATTGTCAACAAGGGAGGTGCTTCCTCAAAGAAGCGCAAACAAGAGTCATTGAATCTTCGGATGAAGCACCTCCTTCCCCCTCCAGAACTCAAGACATGCCAGTCAACATTGAAGAAGAATCACATCATGACTCTGGTGACGTGTTTAGACGTAAAAAACTCAAGCTTACCTCTAGTCATGGCCAAATGAATGACGAGACGAATACTGCAGTCTCTCAACAAACTCTGGTAGTTGTTGGATCCCCCACAGGCTTACTCGTTTCTACCCTCTCTAACTACTAAGACACATAAAGTGTGTTTGTTTCATCTGAAAGTGGAGACACACCCACTGTTAGATCCCAAGGGGGTCATGTTGGTTGAAATCGCCCAAACATCTCAAAGGATGGTCACCTTCACTACTTCGAGCCTAAGGAGTTGCGTTCCAACCTTCTTTCAGTAACCCATACACTACATACACATAACCAACTGTAGGGCACTTCTTCCGCTTCTTCCAAAAACGAGCCAAGGCTACACTTGACTTCAGGTCAAGGAGACCGAGGAAGCTCGGGAAATCCTACTCCACCACCATTACACACAAGTGGTTTAGGCATTGTGAGCACAGTTCTACCAGGGTCCATGAACCTGGGGGATACCCTGGTGCAAACACAAGGATTTGATGGTTACTGTTCTGATGATTCCTGGACTCGGTTTCAACCAGGCACTGAGTCCGAAATCAGGAAATATGAAGCTTTTCGCAGGGCATTACAGGCATGCAAGGCTCAACAAACAAAGCAAGAACATGAATGAGAACAAGAAATTTAGATCGTAGCTAAATACTATGCAAATGCATTCAACAATGCTAAAACTGCTCATGATCTTCTAAAGATTCAAGAATGGATGTCCAGAATGGAAGCTACAGTGTAGCAAGCTCAAACTCTCCATGATAATGTTGGTCCATCTCAACCTCCCCCAACTTCCGAAGTTCAAGGATCAAACGAGGATGGGACCGCAATCGAAATTAGCCTAGGAATGATGTTTGGTCTAGATGACTTAGATGTTAATGAGATTGATCAATCAGTAAAATCACACGAATTTATGATGATTTTTTTGAGGATGAATTGAGTGGTTCACAATGCTCCACCTCCAAGCCAAAGGAAAAGAAGAAGAAAAAGAAGCTGGCAATGTCTATAAAATAATTTATCTCCTTACAATTGAAAATCGACTAGATTTTGGCCGCAGTCACCATTCCTCAACTGCAACAATCAGACATTGTCGGACCGTAATCTCTAGCCAAACGCGTGGAAAGGCTACATGCCAGAGAACGATTGGCTGCGGAGAGAATTTCACTAAAGGTAGAAATGGTTATTCAAGCCCTTGACAACAATCGCACCGTAGATCATAAATAATTCCTCTCCACTGCCGAAAATCCTATCAAGGAGGTGACTGCACTCAAAACCGAAATCAAATCTACTCTAGAAAATCAATCCATTACTTCAAAGAACCTTGTAAAAGAAACGAACAATGCATATGAATCTGCTCTTTTGATGCTTCAAACAACCATCAATGGCCTGAGACGGTCTCTCATGGCGAACTCGAGTTTGGACGAGATCTTGCGGTTAAACAAGGAGATCTACAATTTACTATTCAACAGTGAAGTTCCTTCAAATGTTCAAATCCCAGACCTGATCAAGTCTATGTTTGACAAAGCCTTCATGAAGATTGATGGCCTCGGATAGTTGTTTGAGGAGCAACCAATGGTTTCTTCCTCAAAAGGGGGAAGTGACCACTTGTAACACCCCGTTCTTAAAGTGTTTAATTATGAGTCCCTAAGATTTAAGAGGAAGGGTAATTCTAGTCCTTTTTCGGGAAATAGGTTCTATCCGAGAAGGTTTTGGGCTGGTGTATGTTGTTAGAAGCATTGGGCTTCTTGTCACGCTCGTATCAATGTAAATTTATGTGGGAACAGGTTTAGATTAGAGGAGTTGCGGTGTCTTGAAGATGATTATGGTTTATAGCTCTTTGTGAAGTAAGTGGGAAAGGTTCCATGCATGCATGGCATGCATGCATAAGTTTTAGGTTTTAGCTGGGTACACCCAGCGTAAGCTAGACGTACGCCCAGCGTAACGGGCGAGAAGTGTGCGGGTGGTCGGGTGAGTACGCCCAGTGTACAGGGAGGTACGCCCAGCGTACTCTCAGAAACTCCAAACCCTAATTTAGGGTCAACCATTATATAAGGAACATGTTGGTTCACCCCTTAGCCTCCTTATGCTCATCCTTAACCTCAGAAAACCCTAGAAGACCCGTATTCCTCCATTGTTTGGTGTGTTTGACCTTGGAAAGCTCATTTTGGCAAAAGAAAGGCTTGAAGGAGAAAAAAGAAGTTGTCAAAGAAGAACAGGAACGCTTGGAGCTTGTAGATCTGAAGAGATACCATCCTTTGGAGCTTGTTTGAGGTATAAAGCTTCTTGCTTGACATTCATATTGTGTAGATCTATGTATTGTGAAGCTTTGACACCATTCTTGTCCCAAAAGTACCCACCTTGTTGCATGTTTTGAGTTGGTCAAGATTATCTATCCTTTCAGACCTTTGGAGAGGTCTTGAGTGAGAAAAATGAGGTCCCAAGGGCTGTAGTTGTTCCATGTGTGAGATATATATGTCTTAATGGATTAAGAGCTTATGGACGTCCCAAGTGATAAAGTTTGAGACTTTATGGATTCTAATCATATTTGGCCTAGGGATTTGAAGTTTGGGCTTAATAGCTTAAGCCATTGAGGTGTTATCATGGCTTAATGAGTAGCGTAGTTACGCCTCACGTAACCCTTGATTACGCCCATCGTAGCGGGCCAGTGCCCTGATCCCCTTTGCGAGTCAATGTTGTACGCCCCGTGTACCAAGGAGGGTACGCCCATCGTACTCCCCCTGTTGGACTTTCATTTTGGGCCTTTGAGTTTGGGCCATTTGTGGGTAGTTGGTTATTGGGCCATGTCTAAGAATTTATGGATAGAGTATTTTGGCCCCAATTATTATTATGGACATTGGATCTAGGCCCATTTGGTGAGGTGGGCCTAATTTGGTAAATTGGGCCAATATTGGACTTTGTATAAGATTTAGACTTTGGTCTTCGCCGGATAAGTGGATGTATGATTGGCCTAATGTTTATTTTGTTATGATGGTTAGTTCGAGTTTGGCGGTGATTTGGTGATTCGAGAGCCTGCTTCTTCAGTTCAGAGTATCGGCATTCGCGAGGTGAGTTATCCTCACTATATCAACAGGGTCTAAGGCACCAAGGCCGACCCTTTATTGGATTGAGATTCGGATATTTGTTGTTATGTTATTGTTGTGATATGTCTGCATCCTGGTAGCTAGGATGGTATATCTTAGAGACCTGGTCAAGGTCGGTTTCCTGATATGTAGGGTGATGCTATGCTAGTGATTGGTTAGGTCGGTATCCTGGTTAGGATAATGATATGTTATGTGATCTACTTGATCAGCTTGTTGACTATGAACTGTTATATGATTGTATGTTATGTGCACATGGTTGTTTGGACTGGAGTTGGGTTGAGGCGGGTCCTGCTTTGTGATGTAGGCCAAGATACCCAGGGCAGACCGGTTGTTCCGAAGGCCCAGCGAGCGGTCCGGATAGGTTGTAGGCCCCACGAGGGCGGACCAGACGTACCGAGGCTCGGAGAGTGGACCAAGCCAACTAAAGGCCCGATGCGGGCGGACTAGTCATACTGTAGACTCAGAGAGTGGACCAGGTGGGTTGAAGGCCCGGTGCGGGTGGACCAACCACACTGCAGACTCGAAGGACATGACTAGACACGGAGGGTGGACTGAAGGCCCATACGGCGGACCAGTCACATAGTAGACCCGAAATGCACGGCTATTCTATGTTTTGTTATGTTATGTATGCTATTTATGTTATGGGCCGGAAGGCACTATGTTATAGGCCGGAAGGCAATATGTTTTGGACTGGAAGGTCATTGCCTGGAAGGGCGTATATGTGGTTGGTATTTTAGGGGTATCTCACTAAGCTTTCGGGCTTACAGTTGTGGTTTAAATGTTTTTCAGGTTCTTCAGGAGACTGTAGCAAGGCGGAGGCGTGATCGTACCGCTCCTCATGTTTATGTTTATGACATGGTTCTGGGAATACTCTGATAATAAATGTATTGAAAACCTTTTTGTAATAACATTATTAAAATGGGTTGTTTTTTGAAAAGTTTAAATTTCGTTGAAATTTTTGGTCGTTACAAGTTGGTATCAGAGCCTTGGTTTGAGTGAATTGGAAGAACATTCGTGTGAATCCAGTCTCAAATCAAGGAGAGTTTTAAAAGAGAAACTAAAATGGTTTTCAAATTAAGTAAAAAGAGGACGCGGAGGTACGATCAGCCGGAGCCAATAAGTAACCCCAAAATACCATACATGATAATTTTTTTCGAGCTTTGATAGAACAGCATGCTAGTACTAGGCTAGGGATCTTCAGGATTTCATGATAATGTTGCCTGTTTTATGATACCTACTAGCCTAGGGTTCCCATCTGTATGAGATTTCCAGTGTTCCTCTAGGAGTAAGGATCGAGCGCTTGCTATGTACAATTGTCACTAGGGTGTTGTGGGAATACTGCATACAAATATGGGTAGGTGTGGAAGGTAGTATGGGCCCGTACTACTGAAAGCACAGGACCCATACGCGTATCAGGGAAACCATGACCTCTAGGGTTGGGTTGAGAGTTGGTTCCCGAGATAGTGGGAAGTTTCTGAGATTTTGTGGTTTATTTTCAGTATGGAGATTTCAAGGCATGCTGAGAGTGGATCCGGGTGAGGATCGGGAGCAGGAGAGGGAGTTCCGGGCGGGTCAGTACCACCCGAGGTTATTGGACAAATGAGCACGTGCGATTTGGATGCGAGGATTCGTGAGATCCTGCATGAGGAGGTGGAGTATTTTGATGAGCGTTGTTCCGGACCGAGCTACCGGAACTGTTTGGGTCGATCAAGACCGCCATGGTGGAGTATTTTGATGAGCGTTATGCGGCTCTCACTAGGACGGCTGCCGCGGCGGCTACAGCGGCTGTAGCATCGGCAAGGGGAGGTACTAGTAGAGGTTTTCAGTATCGGGACTTCAATAATACGAAGCCTCCCACCTTTGATGGAGTTCAGGACCCGATCGTTGCTATGAGATGGTTATCGTATGTGGAGGGGTGTTTCTTCACGTGTTCATGCCCTGCTGATCAGAGGTTGAGGTGTGCTCTGAACCTGTTAAGGCTAGGGGCAAAGGATTAGTGGAGATTGACCACGGGGTCATACTCGGATGCTTAGAGGGTTGCGGTTTCATGGGATTAGTTCAGAGAGATGTTCAGCACTTGTTATGTTCCGCAGGTCGACAGGGAGAGGTTGGTTCAGGAGTTCCTTGAGCTGAAGCAGGATTCGGAGTCGGTGACGAAGATCACCAGGATGTTTATTGAGAGGTCGATGTTTTGCCCTGAGTTCGCTTCGGAGCAGGCTCAGATGTCCCGATATCTGAGTATGCTGAAGAGAGATATCAGATAGTTTGTGTCCGCACAGAGGTGTGAGACTTTGTTGGAGTTGCAGGAGGCCGCCAGGAGGCGTGAGTTAGAGATTGAGTTGCAGTTGAGGGAGCTGAGGCAATCTCCGGTGCAGTCGCAACCGGCGACGAAACAGTCTAAGACCGTTGATTCCAGGATGGGAGATCATGGCAGCCACGTTTGTGGTAAGTGTGGGAGGGGTCACACCAAAGTTTTTCGGTCCGGTGGTGCATATCGCAAGTGCGGAAAGGAGGGGAACTATGCGAGGGATTGTCGGCAGTCAGCGCCGGTTCGGGATTTGAGGATTTGTTATCAGTGTCATCAGGTTGGGCACTTGAGGGTCAACTGCCCACAGCTTGTTGCAGGACCAGTGCAGGCTCCATCACCGGCCACTTTGAGGATCACAGGTGGAGGTCAGGGTGGAGCGGAGCCCCCAAGGGCTTAGGGTCGTGCATTTCAGCTTTCAGCAGAGGAGGTCACAGCAGTGCCGGATGCAGCTACGGGTATGTTCCTTTCTTGATATCTTGTTATCTTGTGATTATTGTGGAGTATTATTATCTGCTAGTCTCATTGTGTGGTTTTTCGTTCTGGTATACGTTGCTCTTTGAGGGTTTGGTATGGTTATGGGTTTTCGTTGGTTATCATTCATAAGGGTTATTAGTGGATATACGACGTTGGTTTGAATGTCAGGTAGCATCTGCAGTCTGAGGAATGGATGGCTGAAGATTGAGTTTCTTTCGAGCGGGATGATCAGTGTGGAAATGTATTTTTGTGAAGGTTGCTAGTGCTAGTGGGAATCAGTCCGCGTGTAAGTGTTGGGTTTTGTGCAAGGTTGTTTTGGGAGGTCAGTGATAGCGACCGGTGGTTGATAGTCAGTGCCCTAAGTGGGGGAGAATTGGAAATTCTTCAGATGGTCGATAGGCTTGAGAGATTGGTTAGCTGCTTGGGATTCATCGGTATTTCTGTCAGCCGAGAGTAGGTTGGTATGGGTGAGTAGTAGGCGTGCGGGGCGGGATACAGACCTATGGCATTGATTGTAGAGGGCCTAGGATCAGGCTGGCATCGAGTATGTATGATGGAGTTAAAGTTCGGAACCCCTAGAGGGCTAGAACAGTATGCATGGGAGGATCTCCCGGAGAGATAACTCGGAATGATGGATGCTAGCCGAGCGGTCCGGATAGACTGAAGGCCGGTAGGCGTACCAGTCAGGCTGAAGGCTCGGGGGACGGTCCAGCCAGATTGAAGGCCCTGAAGGGCGGTCTAGATTGACTGAAGGTTTTCAGAGTGGTCCAGATTGGCTGAAGACCTGGTAAGGTGGTCCAGTCATGCTGAAGACTCTGCAGGTATTATTGGATTGGTTCGAGGAAATGGGTTGGGTATATTGTGATGTGTTAGCATTAGAAGGTCTGGCCCCGGGTATTGATTGTGATAATTGGAGACGGTACATGGACTCGAGAGTCCATGCAAGCAGGTTCAGGACATGTGTGTTGCATGGATAGCGGTTATGCTATAAGGGAATGTAAATTCACAGAAGTGGAAGTAGCTGTTGGGTTTTGAGAATTCTAACACTCCTAAGTGTACATGTAACCCTAAATACCTTGGATCTAAGTTTTCTCTATTATACATGCAAATATGAACATCCAAGGTATTATCCTAATCTAGCATACAAAACTATCAATATAACAAGATAGAATACATACCTCTTTGATGTAGAATGTCTTCATGAAGCTTCAGTGCCTAGTGCCCCAAGTGTGACACCTCAAATGGTTCACACAACACCAAATACACTTGGAATAACTTGAGAGAATTCTACACTTCATGAAATCGACTAGCCCTCTCTAGAATAATACTAGCCCTCTCTAGATCACACTAGTCGCCGATTTTGTCAAGAATAATATCTTTATATAGTGTTACAATTAGGGAAAACCTTAATTGTCATGACTTTCCATTTCCTTGGATCCATGGGTTCAAATACACCATGGAGCATCCATGGACCATCCTATGGGTTTTAGCCCAACTTGATTATCCATGGAGCATTAGCCCACTATACAAGTATGGATGATGTACACAATCAACCCATATATTTAATTAGTCTTCTTTTGATCACTTAATTAATCCTAGATTAATTCTTGATCAATACTAATTAAATAATCTCATTATTCTTATTATTAATATACTAGAACTTATAATATATTAATAACCATAAGTGTCCTATTTCTCTCATTATAGTCTATCCAAGTGCATGATGCCATGCAACCCAAATGGACCATGCCGGGTCGGTTCAAGTCTTACCAATTATAGTTATGGACTTAGACATTAATCCAACAGTATCCCACTTGGATAAGTCTAAAACTATTATTGTGCATGACTTCAGGAACCAACTGGCAATCGTAGCTCTCAAAAGCTTCTGTCGAACTTTGACCTTGTAGATGAACTCTAACCTTTGTCAATGAGTTGTCCATTAGATAAGGGATCATATATTCCTCCATTCTAGATATCATATGGACTGAGACATGGATTATAATCATTCTCTCTGTCCATTTGTTGTTTCCCGATTTCCGATTTATGTACTATCAACTCATAGTAACAACTCATATCTCTAGGTTTGAAGAATATAAGATATTATCGTCTCATGATCACTAGTGATAAAACCCATGAAGTGATTCCAATGAGCGCAGGTTGAATCCAATACTCAGAACTTATGAGCACTCATGAGTGTTGTAGCCGTTTGTCCAACACCTTAGACCTCTACAAGCCAACCCATGACAGTCTTAATTCATATCTACTACCAACATATGACCGACTGTGGATGGTTTGAATAACTTAGTCATTCCGGAAGAATAACCTAGTTTATTCGGGAAGTCAAAACATGCAAAATGAAACACAATAATAATTAAATTCAATATGGTATCAAATCCTATGAACATAAATAAAACACCTTTTATTTATCACCATATGATTACACATTATTCATTGTATACTGTTTCAGCTATCAACTTTATTCTTGAATTTAAAACAATAGTTGTCCCATGCTCCAAGCATGTACACTATGTTTTTCTAAACACTAGTCATGCCACACACCAAGTATGCATAGTATGTTTGTCTATGATCTTTTACTTTGTGAACTAGATCAATTGAACATAACTTCAATGATTCTCTTTTCACACTCCCAAATCCTTACTGCAAATGCAAGAATTCCAAATTCATTCCATTTACTGAAATATGTTAGATTCTAAACTAATATGCATTGATCCTCTTATAATGATTATGCACAAATTCAGAAAGACTTGACAACAACCATTACAGAGCATTCCAATGAGATCAGCTCCTTAGAAACATCCTTCTTGCATTAAGTTTCCTAATCTTAAACAGATTGAAAATTCTAACTTTGAAACATTTCCAGATTCCATTTTGACTATCACTTCTAAACAAGAGTTGCCTCCTTACAGATTATGTCAATATGGTCCTTCCAGAATTATCACTATACTTCCGACTGTCCTTGAGCAACCAATCTTTGGTAAACCTTAGATTGTCCTCGACAATTGTTTAATCCTTTTAGTCATATCCAATTCTAAACCTTTTCCCTTCTTAATGCCCCAGGCATTTGGAAAATTTTAGAAAGGATGAATATAGCACATGTAATCGATCCTATATCCGAAGCATATGGGACACGATTCATGATGTCTCACATAAAGACTAAACCAGTCTTTTGCTATAACATTTCCATTTCTACTTGCCAAGTTCTCATAATTCAGATTATGAAAACGGATGTCGTAATCATAATCGAATTTTAGAACGCAAATAATGGACCCATATACAGAATTTCCTTATGTTGAGCCATTCCAACATGAAATTCATATATATCCTTGACTAAATGATAAAAATCTCACGATCTAAGCTTATAGGTTTTAGAACGCAAATAATGGACCCATATACAGAATTTCCTTATGTTGAGCCATTCCAACATGAAATTCATATATATCCTTGACTAAATGATTAAAATCTCATGATCTAAGCTTATAGATTTGAGATGAAGTATAATTTCCTCTCCCTTAATTATATCAAAACAACTTTTCCCAATTGAAACCTTTTGTTTTCTATAATTAACATTGCTAACTTGCAATATTTATCATAATTATCATGCTCCCACTAACATGATGGTTATTAGCATAACACTTATGCTCCCACTAGCTTTGATATGTACTCAGAAATCAGCTGGACTTCTAGAAATCAATACTTTATTGACTTTCTTACCAAAGTTCAGATTTCTGATACTGGATTGTTTTGATAGAACTTTATCAAAATCATACACCTTCCTTTAGATAGCACACTTGTGTGTCTAAACAATTATGAAGAGGGATGCCGTAATCATAATGGTTAGACCTTTTTTCCACTTCTCACAAGTCCAGGTTAGTGTGCCGGTAAACCACACACGCTCCACTAACGACTTTGAGAATGCAAATATCACAATTGCTATCTAACTAAAATCTACTTAGTGAAAGTGTTTCCTCACCATCATTTTCATGAATCGGAGAGAAACCTTATGACACTTAGATTTAATGGTGTATGTGTTCTTATCCATGTTCATTGTCAAAACCATAGTCACAAGACAAGGATAATGACAAATCCAAACTCATATAGATTGAACTCAATCTTAATTTCTTGCCACCTAGCAGCACAAGGTCCTACCATTGCTTCCAAGTGGTTGTGCAACCAATTGAGAACTCTAAGAACTCATATGCAAAGCCAACTTTGATTGAAATGGGCACAGAATATGTCAACACGATAGGCTATAAACCTTAAGTCGTGTGCTAGTGAAGAACTTCAGGTTTTATTCTTGATTAGTTCTTGAGACTTTCAAGACCTTTAAGACTCCCACTTTCCTCTTGACCTATAAGACTCCCTTGTCAAACATCCAAGAGATAGTGCGGATTCTAATCAAGACAAACACTTCACACAATTGGCCTAAGCTGGTCTTTGTTTTATCCAAAACATCACAACTTACCAATTTCAAATGTACAAGAGTAGGAAACTTTTACTCTTACATTTGATAAGTGTTTTTAAACCTTCTTTAAGACATGTCACTCAAATTACAATCTTGGAGTATGACTCTAAGACTTGTATTAGAATGAAGTCTGACCCATCTTCTTGATTTAACCACTTCAACAATTCAAGTTCCTCTTCTTAATCATAAGAATGCACTAAGATTTTTCCTTAGAGAACTAATTTTGATATGGTTTCTTAATCATTAAGATGATCACAAAGCTGATACTAAAGTACTCTCCCATCTCTTCAGATTTGAGAAACTTTTATCATTCTGCCTAATTTGATTCTTCTTATTCGCTCTACCATACATTGGAACCTTTTCCAATGTCTCAGAGTTACACTTAAGCTTGTAACTATAATCATATTTACTGAGCTTTAGTAAACTACGACGAATAGTCTTATCAATCTTTTGTGGTGGACTTAATCAGTGCACATGACTATGTACTCGATCCCTTAGTCCATTACTTTACTCACACATCCATGTGAATAAGTAATTAGTCTTAATTTTTCCAATACTTGAAAGTTCTCATTCATAATGCTATACAACTTGCATGATTCCAAGTTCCGGTCCAATTGGGGCTTGGGTGATGAGAATCTTTCCTTATTTGGTAAATTTAGACATTACCACAAATGAAAGAATCAATTTCATATTTCCACTCTTGCTATTAATGGAATCATATAGACAACAATTTTTCCTCAAATGCCATTGTAAGGATACTTTAAAATAACTAAAATCAAAAATTTTCTTTTATTTTAAAACTATGCGGAAAAACTTATCCTTACAATCCATATTAAAACTTGTTGTTTTCTATTCCTAAGCAATATCACATAACTCCTAAGAAGTAGCTCAAGAATCCGATTTTCAAACTACGCAATAGAAATCCATCTATGCGATCAGATTCAACATATTCTTTCTTTGAGTTCCTTTACTTTTCTTTGATTCTTAAAACATTACCATGTGACCCAGTCACATCATGTATCAAGAAACTCATAATAGAAACTTAACAGAGTTAGATAGTGGACTTTACCTGAAGTAGAGTCAAACTTATTGACTTTAACATCCTTAGGTAAATTTGGCAGCTTCGCAACTAATGACCCTTCCTTTGACAATATAAACATATGGACCCTTTGATAATGGTACACGGGACTATCACAGACTTAGCTTTTCTCTTTACCATTTGTTCAACCGAGTTGACTATGGCTGATCCCTTTCCATTGGGAAGAGAATGCTTTTCTGGATTTCCTGTGTCACTATTGTCAATGTCCATCAAGTTTTGAGGAAGTTGATCTTAACAAATAGATAAGATCATTAAGGGTCTTGTCATAGTCTGTTTCATAGGTGTTCCAAAGGAACTCACTATGTGACTTAGAAGGTGATTGAACCACCAACTTTTTCAAGACTTTGACACCCAACTCTCCCGGCTTGTCAATATGTGACTACATCTCCAAGATGTGACCACACCTACACCTTCACTTGCCAATAGGGTTCGAGCGACCTTAAAAATTTTTAAGAACTTCTGGGTTAGGGAGAATAATTGGAGGAGGTGAATGAAGTATGATTTCCAAGGGACATCATCTTCATTAGGAAAGCTTGTTTCAAGAGATTTGGGAAGATCATAAATGTCTAAACCAAACATCTTTTGGGAGATATTCAAGATAGTTGATTTTAAAGTCCTTAATATGACACCCAATATGAAATATTAACGCTAGGACCCAACAAACTATTTTATAACTTAGAAGAGGTATGCCGTAATCCAAGCTATAAAATAATTTGAAGGTAGGTGAATGACGATTCACCAATTTCCACCAAGATAAACGAAATGTATTATTAGGTTTTAATTGGTTTTGAAACTCCTAGATCTTCTGAGATTCATTGAACTGTTCAATGGCATGTTTCAATCTCGAGTGTGCCCTTCAGGTTTTGTGACTGGGATGCCGAGGATCACAAAACAAGGTGTGAAGTAACCATGCAAATTACTTGGTACCCTTAATAAATTACCCCTCAATCGATGTGCCGGTTAACCACACACGCTCCATCGATACTATGATAAACATTAAGTTAACCTTTGCCTACCTTGTTAAATACGAGTTAGTGTGCCAGTTAACCACACACGCTCCACTAACCGACTTAAACAAAGTGCAAAGTGTAATTTCATGGATTAGCACCTTATTCACATTTTCCTAAGTAACTAAGATTGGGTATTTATAAGAGTTTAGTTACTTAGTATTTATCATTAATACTTTTAATGAAGGGAGAATTATAGTCCTGTCAAACCCGTTCGGCTAACGACCCTCCACCAGTCAAGCAAGCGGTGGGTGAGAGTGGACACCCATTAAGTTGCCATTTTATAGGCAACAACCTTATACCCACCTTATAGATCGGCTTCGTGAATGAGGCGTACTAGCGGTAAGACTGACTTTACTCTTATACATATATATTATTAACTTATAATATTATAAAGTATAAGGGTTGAATTTTAACTTTTAAGATTCTAAGGGCTAACTTGGAATTAAAGTATTCATAAGAGAAAACTTTACAAATTCCAAAACTTGAGGGAAAGTTTTGAAACTATTCAAAACTAATTAATTCCATAACTTATGTGTTTAAAGTAGTTTTAATCCAAAAACTCTTCAAGTTCCGTAACTTATGGAAGACTTTAAACTAATAAAATAATTAACTTTTCTTTATTTTTATAACTTATGGAATTAATTAAGGTTACACTTTTACTCTTTAATGAAGTGACTCTTGAACTTCCATAACTTGAGGACAAGTTATGGAGTCATAAAAAAAATATTCAATGACACAAGACTCTTCATTTTGTAACCATTGCCAACTTTTATGAGTTTTATGAGTCTTTAATGTTACTCTTCATGTAACTTGAGGACAAGTTACACAAACACATTTTATACTCAACTCTTAGATCAAAATGGATTGAAAACAACTATTTCAATTTACTTTTATATTAATCTAAGCAACTCATAAGAACAAGATAATTCAAATCAAACTTTTTCATGTAATTAGTCTAAACCTTAAACTAATACAAAACATGAACCTATTGACAATTATCTTTGAAAATGGATTACCATGAACATTACCTCTTCAAAAAACAAGTTTATAAGTTCAAAACAACTTAGGGTAATGTTCCTAGTCCATTTCTAGCCAAAAACCTCGAAAATATGTTGTCTAGGGGTCCAACTCATCGAGTGCAAGAACCAACTCGGCGAGTTGGATTGATTTGATCAGTTTTTAGGCATGGACTCGCCGAGTCCCTTGATGGACTCGCCGAGTCTGATGATCAGACAGCAACAATTTCGATTTTTTAAGCAGTTTTGCAAGTATAAGAAGAAAACAAACCTAGGCTCTGATACCACTATTGGGTTTTGAGCATTCTAACACTCCTAAACGTACATGCAACCCTAAATACCTTGGATCTGTGTTTTCTCTATTATACATGCAAATATGAACATCCAAGGTATTATCCTAATCTAGCATACAAAACTATCAATATAACAAGATAGAATACATACCTCTTTGATGTAGAATGTCTTCATGAAGCTTGAGTGCCTAGTGCCCCAAGTGTGACACCTCAAATGGTTCACACAACACCAAATACACTTGGAATAACTTGAGAGAATTCTACACTTCATGAAATCGGCTAGCCCTCTCTAGAATAATACTAGCCCTCTCTAGATCACACTAGTTGCCGATTTTGTCAAGAATAATATCTTTATATAGTGTTACAATTAGGGCAAACCTTAATTGTCATGACTTTCCATTTCCTTGGATCCATGGGTTCAAGTACACCATGGAGCATCCATGGACCATCCTATGGGTTTTAGCCCAACTTGATTATCCATGTAGCATTAGCCCACTATACAAGTATGGATGATTTACATAATCAACCCATATATTTAATTAGTCTTCTTTTGATCACTTAATTAATCCTAGATTAATTCTTGATCAATACTAATTAAATAATCTCATTATTCTTATTATTAATATACTAGAACTTATAATATATTAATAACCATAAGTGTCCTATTTCTCTCATTATAGTCTATCCAAGTGCATGATGCCATGCAACCCAAATGGACCATGCCGGGTCGGGTCAAGTCTTACCAATTATAGTTATGGACTTAGACATTAATCCAACAGTAGCAGCGCAGGGTTATGATGGGAGTGGTCCAATTATGGTCATTGAGCAACGAGATTGCGGCAGTGGTATGGGATCACATCCGAGTAGGATGGTTGCTGAGGCTTGGCAGGAATGCATGGATGGAATCTCGGATTTCCAGATAGATTTTGTTTTAAGTGGTGAAAATTCATCCGGAAGGATGTTTGGAACTGTCATCAGTGTATTGGGGTTTTCCTAACCCAAGGACTCTAGAGCCAGTTCGGTGTGGTTATGAGATTGCAGTGGAGAACTCGTGGGAGTTGCTCTGAGACTGAAACATGTGTCATATTGTCAGCAAGAAAGGTAAAGTTGGGTTTCGAATTTCGATGGTCGAGTCTTGGGTAGCTTGGTCCGGTAAATGCCATGCGGTGCATTGCAGGGGTAGTTTCGGAGTAGAGTTGTCGCACGCTTCGAGGATGAAGCCTAATTTAAGTTGGGGAGAATTGTAACACCTCGTTCTTAAAGTGTTTAATTATGATTCCCTGAGATTTAAGAGGAAGGGTAATTCTGGTCCTTTTTCGGGAAATGGGTTCTATCCGAGAAGGTTTCGGGCTGGTGTGTTGCTAGAAGCATTGGGCTTCTTGTCACCCTCGTATGAATGTAAAGTTATATGGGAACGGGTTTGGATTAGAGGAGTTACGGTGTTTTGAAGATGATTATGGTTTATAGCTCTTTATGAAATAAGTGGGAAAGGTTCCATGCATGCATGGCATGCATGCATAAGTTTTAGGTTTTGGCTGGGTAGGCCCAGCGTAACCTAGACGTACGCCCAGCGTAAAGGTTCGAGAAGTGTGCGGGTGGTAGGGTGAGTATGCCCAACGTACAAGGGAGGTACGCCAAGCGTACTCTCAGAAACTCCAAACCCTAATTTAGGGCCAGCCACTATATAAGGAACATGTTGGTTCACCCCTTAGCCTCCTTATGCTCATCCTTAACCTCAAAAAACCCTAGAAGACCCGTATTCCTCTATTGTTGGGTGTTTTTGACCTTGGAAAGCTTATTTTGGAAAAAGAAAGGCTTGAAGGAGAAAAGAGAAGTTGTCAAAGAAGAACAGGAACGATTGGAGCTTGTAGATCTGAAGAGATACCATCCTTTGGAGCTTGTTTGAGGTATAAAGCTTCTTCCTTGACATTCATATTGTGTAGATCTATGTATTGTGAAGCTTTGACACCATTCTTGTCCTAAAAGTCCCCACCTTGTTGCATGTTTCGAGTTGGTCAAGATTATCTGTCTTTTCAGACCTTTGGAGAGGTCTTAAGTGAGAAAAATGAGGTCCCAAGGGTTGTAGTTGTTCCATGTGTGAGATATATAGGTCTTAATGGATTAAGAGCTTATGGACATCCCAAGTGATAAAGTTTGAGACTTTATGGATTCTAATCATATTTGGCCTAAGGATCTGAAGTTTGGACTTAATAGCTTAAGTCATTAAGGATTTATCATGACTTAATGAGTAGCATAGTTACGCACCCCGTAACCCTTGATTACGCCCAGCGTAGCGGGCTAGTGCCCCGATCCCCTTTGCGATTCAATGTTGTACGCCCCGCATACGAAGGAGGGTACGCCCAGCATACTCCCCCTGTTGGACTTTCATTTTGGGCCATTGAGTTTGGGCCATTTGTGGGTAGTTGGTTATTGGGCCAAGTATGAGAATTTATGGATAGAGTATTTTGGGCCCAGTTATTGTTATGGACATTGGATTTGGTGATTCGAGAGCCTGTTTATTTTGTTATGATGGTTAGTTCAGGTTTGGCGGTGATTTGGTGATTCGAGAGCCTGCTTCTTCAGTTCATAGTATCGGCATTCGCGAGGTGAGTTATCCTCACTATATCGACAGGGTCTAAGGCACCAAGGCCTGCCCTTTATTGGATTAAGATTCGGATATTTGTTGTTATATTATTGTTGTGATATGTCTGCATCCTGGTAGCTAGGATGGTATATGTTAGAGACCTGGTTAAGGTCAATTTCCTGATATGTAGGGTGATGCTATGCTAGTGATCGGTTAGGTCGGTATCCTGGTTAGGGTAATGATATGTTATGTGATCTGCTTGATCGGCTTATTGACTATGAACTGTTATATGATTGTATGTTATATGCACATGGTTGTTTGGAATGGAGTTGGGTTGAGGCGGGTCATGCTTTGTGCTGTAGGCCAAGATACCCAGGGCAGACCGGTTGTTCCGAAGGCCCAGCGAGCGGTCCAGATAAGCTGTAGGCCCCACGAGGGCGGACCAGACGTGCCAAGGCTCGAAGAGTGGACCAGGCCGACTGAAGACCGGATGTGGGCGGACCAGTCATACTGTAGACTCAGAGAGTGGACCAGGTGGGTTGAAGGCCCGGTGCGGGCGGGCCAACCACACTACAGACTCGAAGGACATGACTAGATACGGAGGGTGGACTGAAGGCCGATACAACGGAACAATCACACATTAGACCCGAAATGCACGGCTGTTCTATGTTCTGTTATGTTATGTATGCTATTTATGTTATGGGTCGGAAGGCACTATATTATAGGCCGGAAGGTAATATGTTTTGGAGAAGTCCACCATCAATAGCATCGCCAAGAAACTCCTCCACAATTTGAGAATCTGGAACCATCTATGTCTTCCGAACACTCCAATGACTCTCTTGCAACTAGACAGATGAAGGCAGACTGGAAAGTAGCAATTTTGTTGATTTAATCTGGAGATAACATGGCTTTGACACGACTATGGATGAAACCCTAATCAATTCCTGGGGTTATCCTACAAGAAGATTGCTTGATGCAGATTATAGGCATGTTCTGACCTATATTGAACCAACTTCGGATGGATATTGGGATATCCCGATCTCTCCCAATGCAAAATTATTCACAATTTTTGAACCTTTTGACATGAGTCTTCTTAATGACCAAGGGCTACCTCTCGAGTTTGAACATTTGAAAAAATTCCACGCTAAGCGGGGATCTGCTTTTGAGAGCTGTCGGTTCGTCCCACGTGGTGGAGGTTATAAAAACCTCGCTCCATACCAACGGGTGGGAGCTGCCCTTGATGTCGACTATATCTCTCAAGGTCATCCGCCCAATAGTGTGTAGGTCTGTCATAGCCTAAACAGTGTGCAAGAACTCGAGCTATGTAAGGAGAATTGATGACTTTGTATTCCACATCTGAATCCTCCTCTCCATCCTCCCCTTCTTCCTCTATCTCTTCTTCAGACTCTTCCTCAAGCTCATCTTCTAAAAGCTCCTCGTATCCTCCTCAATCCATCCTCCATTCCCCTGGTTGGAGAAGTAGGGATGCCCGGAACATGGAAACCTGCCATCGTATCTGTACAAGAATACAAGTATGAGAAGTACATGAAAAGTTGATAATATGTTAAAATACTCCTACAATAATTAATTCTTTATGTTTGGTTCTTAGAGCTTGTTAGTTGGTAAGTTTTAGATTTGTTGTCCACGTCGACCACTCCTAAACACATGTTGGTTATATCTTGAATAAATATAGTTGATTGGGCTATATTTATCCCATATATGATTACATAGTTGTCTAGGTTTAATCGCGATATCCAACTCTTCTAAAAACTTCTTATCATATCATTATTTTCCAATATGCATATATGTGTGTATACTTTTATAAAATAATTATACTTTTAAAGTATACTCTTAGTTAGAGTGTTTTTAGTCCCATTGTATTTATAGTTGTATATGTTTTATGGTTAGATATACTAGTTCACTGTAAACAATGCTCTGATACCAATCTGTCACACCCCCAAATCGGAGAGGCGGAAACATCCGGGGGGCAGATGAAATCATTGTATAGTATCACAACAGTTGTATATAAATGAAACATAAAAACCCAAACAACATACTGTGGTGAATTATGAACATTGGTTTGGCATGTGGAATTAAAGAACACACAATGAACATTGTGATTTGGGTGCTAAAATGTGTATTCGATCATAGTAAATAAGTAAAAAAAAGGAACTAGTCTAGAACTTCATAAATATCTCACTCACTAGTCACTATGAACTACATCTCTCAAGCACACCTCTACAAGTGGTATGAACCCACCTTATATAGAGGTGTTTACATGTCTCTCTCTCTCTCTCGCTCACTCTCTATCTCATAAGTCATAAGGCTAATGCACCACATGCAAGTGGGTTTAACAAAGTCAACACATTTACAAATTCATTCATGGATAACTTTACTCCCAACATTCTCCCCCTCAAAGTTATCCACAATATGAATCATGACACATGAGAGGAAGTTCTTCTGCCTATTTTCCGTTCTTCTCATCTAGCCCTTTCTTCAAGTTCTTGACTATGATTTTGTTGCTTGGTTCTACTTAACCATTGGCTTGAGGGTGGAGAGGAGTGGACATTACCATCTTGATTCCCCAAACTGTGCAAAAGTATCTTGTCCTTTTTCTTATGAACTGGAATCCATTTCACATATTATTTTTGCATGGATCCCGAACCTGGTTAAAATATTACATTTGATGAAGGAAACTACCTCTTTATCTCTTAGTTGGACAAAAGCTTCAACTTCTATCCATTTTGAGAAGTAGTCAGCCATCACTATCATGAAGACCTTTTTGCAGCTTCATGATCTTCTAAACACCTAAGGTGTGGACCTGCCATAGATATTCGTATAACTTTCCTTAGAGTATAACAAACCTTGAGATCCTTGTTCTGAATGCCTTTTCATATTTTTCTTCTTTAGAGATCGTGCCATTCTTAAGGTATTTTGTAATGGGTTGGATCCAGGATCCTAAGGTTGGATAGGTATCCTTGATATTAGGTTCCTGATATGGAAGTGTTGAAATAGGATCTTTGATTGTTGCGATGTTAGTAGTTCCCACATGACCATTGGGATCTTCTAATCTCCTGGCAGGATTCTCGGTCGCTGGGATCAATAGGTGGGTGATCGAGATACTGATTTCTGGTGGGATCCTTTGAAAGGATCCTAGATTGTCAAAAGCATCTGCTTTAGTATTGTCTTCTCTAGGAACCTGGTTTAGGCTAATTTTTTAGAATTTGGAGGCATGTTTTTGAGGATCTGGAGATATAGTGCTAACTTTTTTCCATTTGTTGCATAAGATCCATTAAAATGGTGACTTAATAATAAAGAATCGAAGAATACCTGAATATCCTCGATTTGAAGATATTTGGCCAGCTGTAATCCCATGATTAGTGCCTCATATTCTTCTTCGTTGTTGGTTACATTGAATTCTCAGTTGATAGCTTGGGGTAGGATGTCCCCTCTATGGCGATTTTAGTATGATCCCCAAGCTAGTTCCACTTTGGTTTGATGCTCTATATGTGAATTGCATCCATCTTCCCATGTTCTCTTCTTCTAGAAATTTTTTGGCTTCAATTTCAACTTCAGCTCTTAAATCATCACTAAAGTCGGCCACAAAGTCTGCTAAGGCATGAGATTTTATCATGGATCTTGGCTCATACATTATGTCATATTTTCTTAGCTTCCCATACCACTTTTCCATCATTATTGATATTTTTAGTTTTCTCATGACATTTTTAATGGGATAGTTAGCTTTTACAATTATAGGGTGTGTTTCAAATAATGCCTTAATTTAGTAGAAGTAGTTACTAATGCATGTATAAGTTTTTCAAGGTGGGAATACCTCGTCTCAGGATCCAGGAAGCTTTTACTTACATATTAGATAGGATTTTGTTCCTCACTAAGATCCCTACCTAACTCTACACTCACCGCATTTGAGGATACTGAGATGTAGAGAAGGAGTGTTTCCCCATCTAATGGTTTTACCAATAGGGGTGGTGAACTTAAATATCTTTTAAGTTCCTAAAAATAATTTTCATGTTCCTGGGTCCTTGCAATTCTTTTATTCTTCTTCAAATTGTTGTAGAAACGATTACATCTTTCTGAGGATCTTGAGATGAACCTATTTAGGGCGACGCTCTTCCTGTTCGTCTCTGAATATCTTTTGTCAAGGATGGTGATCTTAGATCAAGGATGGGCTTGATTTGTTCCAAGATTGCTTCGATTCCTCTTTTGGTTTCAATGTATCCTAGGAACTTACCTGATCTCATCCCAAAGTGGCATTTGGAGGGATACCCCATCATGTTATATTGATCAAGAAAGTTAAAGGCTTATTCAAGATCCTTGAGGTGATCCTTAGCTTTTTTGGACTTGACCACCATGTAATCGATATAGACTTCCATGGTCACCCCAAGTTTCTTTTTGACCATTCTTTTGTATGTTACACCTGTATTTTGAAGACCAAATGGCATGGCAGTATAACAATAGATACATGTTGGAGTTATAAATGTCATGTCCTCTTGGTCAGAGGGTTCTATCTGGATCTATTGGAATCCTGCTAATGCATCCTTAAATGTTAATAATTCCTGACCGCTATTGCGTCTATCATGGAGTCTATATGTGGTATACGGATAGAATCCTTGGGACAAGCATTGTTAAAATCTATGTAATCTACACACAATCTCCATTTACCATTCTTATTTTGTACCACGACCACATTAGCTAGCCATATTGGGAAGTTCACCACCTTGATCATCCCAATCTTGAGAAGTTTTTCTACTTCTTCTTATATAACTTGGTTTCTTTTGGGTGGAAATTTCCTTCTCTTTTGGTGTACCAGAAAGATGGATCAATATTTAGTTTATGGGTAATTATGCTTTTATCAATACCTGGTATGTCCTTATGCATCCATGCAAACATCTTGATTCAAGCTTTGAGGAACTTCAAAAGGTCATGTTTGACATGTTCATGCATTAAGGATCTTATGAAAAATTTGGATTTAGGATCATCAGGGTTCAGGGGAACTTCTTTTATATCTTGCTCTGTTGCTTCTAACATATCTCGTGCCCCCTTCTTTAATTTCTATGCTTATTGTGGTATTGTTGAAGATTTCATCGAAGTCTTGTAGTATCCTTAGATTCTTTTTGGTCTCCTACGATCTTCACTGTCGTTTATGGGGTGAGCATCTTTACGCATTGATGATATGTCGATGGGACAACCTTCCATTCGTGGATCCATGGTCTACCTTGTATGATATTATAAGAGGATAACATATCAATTATGCAAAACAGTTGTACATAGTTTACCCCCCCCCCCCCTATGTAGATATGTAGCTTTGTTTCACCGACGGTGTGCTTGGTTTCGCCACTAAATACAATTAGCACTAAGGATCTTGAAACTATCTAAGACTTCAGGATGTTCATTCTTTTCAAAGCATCCAGGAGTCTTATGTTGACTGAGGGTCCTCAATCAAGGAGGATCCTTCTGACGAAATGGTTCGCAATGTAGAGAGTAATCACCAATCCATCATGGTGACGATCCTGGACATCTTGTCTATCTGCTTCATCGAAGGTGACCTCTTTTTCGTTTGTGATCGATTCATTCTTATGTGGTCCTTTTTCTTTCTCCATTTTAGATACCTTGGTGTGCCTCTTCACTGCAGAAGAAGAGGTACCACAAATGAAAGATCCTCTAGAGATAACATTGATTACATTGGCATCGGCTGGGAGGGGGGATCCTGGACCGGTAAGGATCTTTTGAGGATCTTGATCTTTTTCTTTGGATCTCTCATTTCTTCTTCCAAGGATTTATTTGTGGTATCCTTTGCCTGGGAGGTAGCTAATTTCCTTCCTGAGAGCTATGCAATCCTCTGTAATGTGACCGAAGTCTTCATGGTATGCACATCATTTGGACTTCTCTTTCCAAACGGTAGATTTTTCTCCATTTCATGGCCATCTTTCTTTGTCTCCAAGATCCTAAATAGCAAATATTACACCTGAAATATTGTCACACCCCTGAATAGGAGCAATGGAAATGTCCGAGGGTGGATGATGTCATTGTATAGTATAATATTGGTTGTATATAAATGAAGCATAGCAACCCAAACAACATACATTAAGAATACAAGCTCACATATTTTACATACTATGTTTGTTCAAAAGTTACACAATAATAACTAAAAAGTAAAATTCCATAATACAACAACACTTGATCTCAAAAGAGTTGAATACCTGTTACTAGTTCCCTGAGAATACAAGTGATTTTTAAAATCATCAACAATCATGTTGGTGAGTTCATAAGCATTTTTGTATGAAAAGGGTTTGTAACTGCTTTGTTTAAAATAATTTTGTATGTTTCCAGAAAATCCGATATTTTCTATAAAATAAGGTTTTAGTCTAATAACCAAGACTAAAAGGTATGAATATCCATTGTATTTGTATCCCTGTGGAGTGAATAAGTATGTATGTTTCCGAAAATATGATATTTTCTTATATGTGAATTGTCGTATTATACCCTAAGACCAGAAATCTAAGAAATAGTGTACTGAAAAGTAGTATGTAGTTTTATATTCTTATAAAACCGGTGAAGTGTAAGCTTCCCGTAAACCAAGATAGTATTGTTAATCCCTATGTGAGTTATTATCAACACTCTTCATATGATTGTTATGCATGTACGACGTTCTTCAGGCATCAGAATCTGTACATATTTGTCACCCGAGACTGGGTTGTCTAGTAGTAGCGAACAACTTAGGCGTGGCATTGTCAATCCCATATAGATCTATACACAACTATCTCGCTCTCCCTCCAGGAGACTCTAGTTATAATGCAGGACTTAAAATGTACGCTAGGTAGCTACGATGAAGAGAATGTCTCAAAAGAGCATTAACAGATTTACATGAACTACGACTCCCTTTATCTTGTTCAACGGAATTCTAATACCATTTAAACAACATAAATTTATGGTTTTGTGAATCCCAAGCTATACCCATTGTCGTTTGCCTTGTGTGTTTTTGTGTAGATTATTTATATATACATTATAAAAATATCTAGTTGTAATCTTTTCTAATATTTATATATGTTATTAAACATAATATACTTGGGTTTTAACCCAAGACAGTGACGACTAAAAATATAGCCATTTCTTCTAGAAAACTACTTTTAGTAAAAATTACCAAAAATTTGTAGTTTGTACAACTCATATATTCCGGTTGATTTTTTTAACACGAAATAAGTTATGTTTGTATTATTTTTGCATGTCAACTTCATATGAAACAAAATTTGTGTAAAAGAATGGTGATATCTATATTCTTATACAAATATAATATTATATTCAAATAATAAGCATGAGGTATTCACATATCCAAAGGACAACATATTTTGACTTGTATTATAGTTTGTACATCATATAATTTTAGGTTAACATATTTAATATAAAATAAATTATACTTTTGTTATCTTTGCAAATAAAACCCTATATGTCATGAAAATTTTGTGTGAAGAGTGGTGATGTTTACATTTCTATACAAATATTATACCATATTCAAGTAATAAGGATGAGACATGCAAGTATCCTAAGGACAAACATATTTTGTCTTGTAAAACAGCATATGTCATGATTTTTTGAATATATATATATATATATATATATATATATATATATATATATATATATATATATATGTATGTGTGTGTGTATACATACATATATATATATATATATATATATATATATATATATATATATATATATGATCACTTATTATGCCAATAGCACTTCATGGTCACATAAATAAGGTTAAGCATGAAAATATCCATAGAACAAACTCATTTTTGACTTGTATCCCCCCTCCCCCGTATAAGCATGAAAAACCCGAAAATAGGGGTAGTAAGCCCACCTTAAGTTGGTTTTGTGGATGATTTGAATTGGATTGAAGGAGATTTCGAGCCTAAGATGGAGATGATGAATGCGAAGAGCTTCTTGGAGGTGTTAGTATCCTAGTAAGTTTTACACACAAAAAATGTGTGTAAACATGATGAATTTGACAACAAAATGTATAAAAACACTTGAGATTCATGAAGAAGCTTACCAAAAACTCTAGGACCGACTTTGAGATGGTGAGAATTGAATATTATGATCTTGTTCTTAGAGAAAAATAATAAATCTGAAGTGAGAAAGGTATGGAAAGAGTGGGAGGCACCCACTCTTGGCCGAGAATATTTAAGGAAGGAGGGGGATTGGTTTTATTGTTATATGGTGGGTAATGAGATGTCATGTACGGAGGTATGGTGTATTTTGGTAATTATGGTATGGATGTTTGTAGGGTAAACACATGTAAAGTTTTGAGGTGTCACCCACAAGTCAAGCATTGGTTCTAGTACCGAAAACCAAATTCACAATCCAAGAGGAAAGAGTTTTCGGGTTTTAGCTTGCATAGAAGAGGGGTTTTCGACCTTACAGTGGCCCGTGGAGGTGTTTTTTGTTCCTAAACCTCCAATAGAAGGGTTTTCGGTCAAGAGGTTTTTCCATGGCTGAAAACCTTAAGGCATTGCCCCACTTTGATTTATGTTTACCTCTTTTATCAAATATAGACTTATAAGAGTTTGTTACAAACAGGAATATATAGATATACATATAACAATGTCATTTTTTGATTTATAAGAATCAATTGCAACAGGGTTCCATAGAGAATTTATTTGTACATGGATAAAATTTAGATTTTTCTGGGCCCAAGCTTCCTAGGTGTCACATCATCCCCCCGTTAAAGGGAATTTCGTCCCGAATCTAATTCTAGAGTGGGCCCTTAAGAACTAGGGAAGAGATGTGGATACTTCTTCTTCATATGGTTTTCGCGTTCCTAGGTGAAATCAGGTCCTCATTTGGTGCTCCATCGGACCTTCACAATGGGGATGCGACTCTGTTTCGTTCGTTTCACCTCCCTATCCATTATTTATATGGGTTCCTCGATGAAATGGAGGTTTTCTTTTATTTTAATCTCGTTAAGAGGGGAAACTAGAGTCTCTCCAGATAGGCATTTCTTCAGAATGGACACATGGAAGACATGGTGTACATTGTTAAGCTCAGGCAGTAGCTAGAGCTTATAAGCCACCGGACCAATCCTGGTAAGGATGTCGAACAGCCTGATGTATCTTGGATTCAATTTTCCCTGCTTTCCAATGTGTATCATCCCTTTCCAAAGAGACAACTTTAGCAGTATGTGATTGCCGACTTGAAATTCCAAGGGCTTCCATCATTTATCCGCGTAGCTCTTTTTTCAGTCCCTAGAAGCCTTTAGTCATTCCTGAATTTGAACGATCTTCTTGGTAGTCTCTCTAATGATCTCGGTATCGGTGAGGGTGCTATTGGGTACTTGACCTTTTTCCAGTTGTGTGTCTCCCACCTCAGCCCAACTGAGAGGTGATCTGCATTTACGTCCATATAGAGACTCAAATGGAGTGACCTTGATGCTAGTGTTATAGTTGTTGTTGTATGAGAACTCAATCAGTTGCAAGTGGGTGTCCCACGCCTATCCAAAGTCTATCACACAGGATCTTAACATATCCTTAATGTCTAGGTGGTCCTCTCACTTTGTCCGTCCGTTTGAGGATGGTAAGTTGTACTCATATTGAGCTTGGTTCCCAAGGACTTTTGAAGTGACTACCAAAATAGTGAGGTAAATCTACTATCTCTGTCGAAGATAATAGATATTGGCACACCATTTATTTTCATGATTTCTTTTATGTAAGTCCTGGTCAGCTTCTCCATCTTGCACGTCTCCTTTATTGGCAGGAAATAGGCGGATTTAGTTGACTTGTCGATAATTACACAAATGGTGTCATGTCCGTCTCCTATATTGGGCAGCTTGGTTATGAAATCCATAGTTATCTATTCCCACTTCCACTTGGGTGTCTCTGGTTGTTTTCGTAGACCCGAGGGTTTCTGGTACTCTACTTTAACATTGGTACAAGTCAATTACTTGCCTACGTAAGTAGCGATTTCAACTTTCATGTTCGGTCACCAATAATGTTTCTTGAGATCCACGTACATTTTATCCAAACCTGGATGGATGGAGTACTCTGTCTTGTGGGCTTCATTCATGACCACATCTTTGTACCCAACGAACGTTGATGTCGAGATCCGGTCCATGAGCTAATAGGCTACGTCATCTTTGATTGTAAAGTTCTTTTCCATCCGTCATAAGGCTTCGTTTGTGATATTTTTCGGTTTCAAGGCTTCTAGTTGAGACTCCTTGATTTGCGAAGACAAGTGGGAATGGATGGTCATTCTTAGTGTTCTTAATCGGCGTCCCGAGTATGCTTTCCGGATCAGGGCATCGACCACCACGTTGGCTTTGCCCAGATGGTATCAGATCTCACACTCGTAGTTGCTCAATAGCCCTACCCATCCCTGCTGCCTCACTTTAAGTTCTTTCTGGTTTAGGATGTGCTGGAGGCTTTTGTGATCCATGAAAATGGTGCACTTCATAACGTAGAGGTAGTGCCTCCAAATTTTTAGAATAAGCACTACTGCTCCCAGCTCGTGGGCCTTCAGTTGTCTTGACGCATAAGCTATGACTTTTCCTCGCTGCATGAGTACGCAACCTAATCCTTGATTGGATGCATCACGATAGACCACGAAGTCTTCTTTCCCTTTTGGAAGAGACAAGCCAGGGGCACTGCATAGAGCTTGTTTCAAAGTTTAGAAAGTAGCATCTTGTTTCCCCTCCTAGATGAAAGCAACACCCTTCTGAGTTAGGACGGTGAGCGGTTTAGCGATTTTGGATAAATTTTGTATGAACCTCCTATAGTAACCTGCAAGGCCTAAGACTTTTCTGATCTCCTTTGGGGTTCTTGGGGTTGCCTAGCCTTCTATTGCTTTGATTTTGGAAAGGTCCACATGTATCCATTCTTCACTAACTACATGGCCTAAGAATTCCACACTTCGGATCCAGAACTCGCATTTGGAGAATTTGGCATATAGCTTCTCTACCCTTAATGTTTCTAGAACTTGTCGCGGATGTTGACTGTGTTCCTCTTTACATTGTAAATAGACTAGTATATCATCGATAAATACTATCATGAAGATGTGAAGATAGGGTCAGCAGACTTGGTTCATCAGGTTCATCAATGCCGTGGGCGCATTTGTTAGACTGAAGGGCATTACTACGAATTAATAATGACTGTATCAAGTTCGGAAGACAGTCTTAGGAATATCTTCTTCTCGGACACGTAGTTAGTGGTACCCAGATCTTAAATCTATCTTTAAAAAGTAACTTGCTCCTTGTAGCTGGTCGAATAGATCATCGATCCGGGGAAGAGGGTATTGGTTTTTTACGGTATGCTTGTTTAGTTCTCGGTAACCGATGCACATGCGAAATGACCCATCTTGCTTCTTTACAAATAATACCGGAGCTCACCAGGGTGAGAAGCTTGGCCTTTTGAATCCCTTGTCCAGTAATTCACTAAATTAAGTGGAGAGCTCTTGCATCTCATCAGGAGCTAATCTGTATGGAGACTTGGCGACTGGTGTGGCTCCTTGTATCAATTCGACTCTAAATTCAACTTGTCGTTCGGGGTACTCCCGGGAGGTCTTCAAGAAACACGTCGGGGAAATTACATCCCTCCAAGATGTCTTTAAATTTCTACTCTGCTTTATTTTTGTCGACCACATGGGCTAAGAAGGCATGGTTCTTCTTGTGTAAACACTTATGTGCCTTGATACATGAGATGAGGCGAAGGTTTATACCGGGTTTGTCACCGTATATGACCAAGGTTTCATTTCTTGGTAGGTGAAGGCGAACGGCCTTCTCGTAACACATAATGTCAGCACGGTGAGGACTTAGCCAATCCATGCTGATGATCACATAAAAACTCCTTATGGTAACTGACATTATGTTGATTTGGAAGGAGTGGTTATTCAAAGTTAGTGTGCACCCTATGAATACATCATTTGTTGTTTCGGTTTTTTCACTAGCCATTTCCACAGTAAATGTTTCATTTAGTGTTTAAGTATCTAGTTTGAGTAGATGTTTAAACATATGACATAAAAAGCTTCTCTTCGCCCCACTATCAAATAGTACGCATGCATAAATGTTATTAAGGAGGAACGTACCAGTGACCACTGCAAGATCATTCATCGCCTCCTCATGTCCTATTACTAGGACTTTTCCCATTCCCCCAGTATTTTGGTTGTTGGTCTTTGGTCAGTTCCTCATGTAGTGTCCTGTTTCCCCACAGCCATAACACGCTTGGCTCACCCCAATATTAGTGGGTTGGGTGGCCTGTTGAGCAGGTGCTCTGCAGTATCGGGCCGTTTGCCCTTTTCTAATGTAGTTGGTTCAGAGCATTTCCCGACATGCACCGTTGTGGT
This sequence comes from Lactuca saligna, assembly GCF_052625555.1. NCBI lineage: Eukaryota > Viridiplantae > Streptophyta > Magnoliopsida > Asterales > Asteraceae > Lactuca > Lactuca saligna. The sequence goes on along the minus strand of NC_136420.1, from coordinate 261,623,919 downwards.
GAAAGTTACATTTATCACACTTTGGAAGAGTGCCTACATATGGCTTGGCAGGTGCTAGTGCAGCAGGCACGATAGCAGCATGAACTGCCACAATTTGTTGCTTCTTAGAGGGTTCCTGAGTTGGTTGACCCTTTTTTCTGTTCCAAAACTATATTTTGTTACCACCTTCTTTCATCTACTCAGTAATGGGAGTCATTACGCCTTGTCGAACTCCATGATCAATGAGCCTTTGTCCAAGGCGTTTGGTGCTGTCCAAGGTTGTTGGGTTGGTGGAAATTACATTCCCTCGAATTTCAGGAGATAGCTCCAAGATGAAACATTCTACTTTCTTGCTCTCCGAAGTGATCATTCCAGGGCACAAGATTGTCAGGTAGCTGAATCTGGTGATGTAGGCTTCAATGTCCAAGCCATTCATAGTGAGATTCCATAACTCTTGTTCGAGTTTTTGTACCTCGCCCCTTGGGTAGGACTCTTCAAGCATCTAATTTTTTAGATCTTCACATGTCATCGAATTTGCCAGCGGGAGTGTTAGAGCCTTGACATGGCCATTCCACAATGAAAGGGCCCTATCAGAAAACATACAGACTGTGAATTTTACTTTGATGTCCTCGGGGCAGGTGCATATTTCAAACACTAACTCTGTCTTCTCAAACCACCGTGTTAGAGTAATAACGCCCCCACCTCTATTCAAGGGTATAGGCTTGCAGTTTGTAAAGTTTTATAAGTGCATTCCCTTAGGTGCCCTTGATTGTCCCCTGGTTGGAGCTTTCTGTCCCATTACTACTTCTGTTACCATTTCCGTTTGCTCTGATGTTGCTAATTTGTGCAATAGCAGCAGTCACTGCAACTGTTATTGCTGCCTGAAACATGGTAGAGTCCACTTGCGGTTAAGGTGGCGGTGGTGGTGGTGCTGTTCTATTATTCTTGCGCCTGTTATATCTTTGGGGCGGCATTTTCTGCCATAAAGTGGAATGACAATGAGTTTTTGATAAGAGTATGGTTTGGACAATATTGTAATAGGACTCCTTTGTTCCTAGTTGTTACAGTGATTTTCTTTTACTTATAAATGAAACTTTATTATATCAAATAGTAATGAAAAGATAAAACATAGCATATAACAACATCCAAAATAAAAACACATATTTTTTCATTAATGATAAAGTATTGGTACATAATTTTTGGAAAATTAACCTCTAAAAGGTCTACAGTACATCAAGATAAAATCTAGCAGCATAACGACCCTCTGAATAGTGTAATCACTTAGACATAGGGTCGGTCCTACATAAAATAGAAAATGGGTAGCACCAACGGATACCCATAAACCTATTCTATGACAAGTGATGAGTATGATGGATCCTACTTATGAAGGGTAGTCCACTGTGGTTCCTCGGATGAAGTAGAGGCACCATGGCACTTAGCCAATCGCCACTCGGCTGCGATCACTCTCTCCTCGAGAGCCGCATGTCTCTGCTGATATTCCCTTACATCCGCTCGCACGGTGTCGATGAGACAGTCCATGGGATACTAATCCCTGACAAGGTCTCGAGTACACACGTCCGTGACCTCTGTTGAGGTTCCCAACTCCAGTACGTGGTTTTCCGTTGCCCTCGTCTGGTCACCAATACCGGAGATCCGCCGGATCATGACGGGAAGGGATCTGTCTACTGGTCCCCCGTGGTGGAGGTTATAAAAACCTCGCTCCATACCAAAGGGTGGGAGCTACCCTTGATGTCGATTCCATCTCTCAAGGTCCTACGACCAACGTGGTGTAGGTTTGTTATAGCCTAAACAGTATGCAGGGACTCGAGCTACATAAGGAGGATTGATGACTTCGGATCCGCATCTAACTCCTCCTCCTCCTCCTCTTGTTCCTCTATCTCTTCGTCAAACTCTTCCTCTAGCTCCTCTTTCAAAATCTCCTCACGATCCTCCTCAATCCATCCTCCATTCCCCTGGATGGAGAAGTAGGGATCTCCCAGAACACGGAAACCTGCCATCGTGTCTATACGAGAATATAAGTATGAGAAGTACATGAAAAGTTTATAATGTGCTAAAATACTCTTATAGTATTTTAATTCTTTATGTTTGGTTCTTAGAGCTTGTTGGTTGGTAAGTTTTAGATTTGTTGTCCACCTCGACCACTCCTAAACACATGTTGGTTATATCTTGAATAAATATTGTTTATTAGGCTATATTTATCCCGTATATGATTACATAGTTGTCTAGGTTTAATCGCGATATCCAACTCTTCTAAAAACTTCTTATCATATCATTGTTTTTGAATTTACATGTATGTATGTATACTTTTATAAAATAATTAAACTTTTAAAGTATACTCTTAGTTAGAGTGTTTTTAGTCCCATTGCATTTATAGTTGTATATCTTGTATGGTTAGATATACTAGTTCACTATAAACAATGCTCTGATACCAATCTGTCATAACCCCAAACCGGAGCGGCGGAAATGTCCGGGGGAAAATGAAGTCATTGTATAGTATCATAACAGTTGTATATAAATGAAACATAGCAACCCAAACAACATACTATGGTGAATTATGAACATTGGTTTGGCATACAGAATTAAAGAACACACAATGAACATGGAGATTTGGGTGCTAAAAGGTGTATTCAATCATAGTAAATGAGTACAAAAAAGGAACTAGTTTAGAACTTCATACATACCTCACTCACTAGTCACTATGAACTACATCTCTCAAGTACACTTCTAGAAGTGGTATGATCCTACCTTATAGAGAGTTGTTTACATGTCTCTCTCTCTCACTCTCTATCTCATAATTCATAAGGCTAATGGACCACATGCAAGTGGGTTTGCAAAAGTCAACACATTTACAAAGTCATTCATGGATAACTTTGCACCCAACATTCTCCCCCTCAAAGTTTTCCACAATAGGAAGCATGACACATGAAAGGAAATTCTTCTGCCCATCTTCCTTTCTTCTCATCTAGCCTTTGCTTCAAATTGTTGACTATGATTTTGTTGTTGGGTTCTACTTAACCATTGGCTTGAGGGTGGACGGGAGTGGACATTACCATCCTGGTTCCCCAAATTGTGCAAAAGTATCTTGTCCTTTTTCTTATGAATTGGGTTCCATTTCATATATAATTTTGGTAGGGATCCTAAACCTGGTCAAAATATTACGTTTGATGAAGGAATCTACCTCTTTATCTCTTAGTTGGACGAAAGCTTCAAATTCTATTGATTTTGAGAAGTAGCTAGTCATTACTATCATGAAGACCTTTTTGCAACTTCATGATCTTCTAAACATCTGAGGTATGGACCTGCCATAGATATTTGTATAACTTTCCTTAGATTATAACAAACATTGAGATTCTTGTTCTATATGCTCTTTCATATTTTTCTTCTTTAGAGATTGTTCCATTCTTAAGGTATTTTGTAATGGGTTGGATCCAGGATCCTAAGGTTGGATAGGGATCCTTGATATCAGGTTCCTAATATGGAAGTGTTAAAATAGGATCTTTGATTGTAGTGATGTTTGTAGTTCCCACATTATCGTCGGGATCTTCCAGTCTCTTGGCAGGATCCTCGGTCGCTGGGATCAACAGGTGGGTGATCGGATACTAATTTCTGGTGGGATCCTTAGAAAATATCCTAGATTGTCAAAAGGATCTGTTTTAGTATTGTCTTCTCTAAGAACCTGGTTTAGGCTAATTTTTTAGAATTTGGAGGCCATGTTTTTGAGGATCTGTAGATATAGTGATAACTTATCTCCTTCTACTACATATGATCCATTAAAATGGTGACTTAATGATAAAGAATCAACGAATACCTAAAGATCCTTGATTTGAAGATCTTTGGCCAGCTGTAATCCCATGACTAGTGCCTCATATTCTACTTCATTGTTGGTTACGTTGAATTCTCAGCTGATCGTTTGGGGGTAGGATGTCCCCATATGGCGATTTTGGTATGATCCCCAAGCTAGTTCCTCTTTGGTTTGATGCTCTATCTGTGAATTGCATCCATCTTCTGATGTTCTCTTCTTCTAGAAATTTTTGGCTTCTATTTCAACGTCAGCTCTTGTAGATCATCACTAAAGTCGGCCACAAAGTCTGCCAAGGCTTGAGATTTTATCTTGGATCTTGGCTCATACATTATGTCGTATGTGTATAGCTTCCCATACCACTTTTCTATCCTTTTTGATATTTTTGGTTTTCTCGTGACATTCTTCATGGGATAGTTAGTTTTTATAGTTATATGGTGTGTTTCAAAATAATGTCTTAATTTAATAGAAGAAGTTACTAATGCATGTATAAGTTTTTCAATGTGGGAATACCTTGTCTCATGATCCAGGAAGCTTTTAATTACATAGTAAATGGGATGTTGGTCCTTACTAAGATCCCTACCCAACTCTGGACTCACCGCATTTGAGGAAACTAAGAGGTAGAGAACGAGTGGTTCACCATCTAATGGTTTTACCAATAGGGGTAGTGAAATTAAATATCTTTTAAGTTCCTAAAAATCATTTTCATGTTCCTTGGTTGTTTCAAATCTTTTATTCTTCTTCAAATTATCGTAGAAAGGATTGCATCTTTCTGAGGATCTTCAGATGAACCTATTTAGGGTTCCACTCTTCCAATTAGTCTCTGAATATCTTTTGTCAAGGATGGTGATCTTAGATCAAGGATGGCCTTGATTTGTTTCGGGCTTGCTTCGATTCCTCTTTTGGTTTCAATGCATCCTAGGAACTTACCTGATCTCATCCCAAAGTGGCATTTGGAGGGATACACCATCATGTTATATTGATCCAGAATGTCAAAGTCTTCTTCGAGATCCTTGAGGTGATCCTCAACTTTTTTGGACTTGACCACCATGTAATCGATATAGACTTCCATGGTGTCCCCAGTTTCTATTTGAACATCTTTTTGACCATTCTTTGGTATGTTACACCTGTATTTTGAAGACCAAATGGCATGGTAGTATAACAATAGATACTTGTTGGAGTTATAAATGTTATGTTCTCTTAGTTAGAGGGTTCCATCTGGATCTGTTGGAATCCTGCTGATGCATCCATGAATATTAGTTATTCCTGGCCCGCTATTGCGTCTATCATGGACTCTATGTGTGGTAGAGTGAAATAATACAAGCCCTGTTAAGATCTGTGCAATCTACACAAACTCTCCATTTACCATTTTTTTGTACCACGACCACATTATCTAGCCATATTAGGAAGTTCATCACCTTGATCATCCTAGTTTTGAGAAGTTTTTCTACTTCTTCTCATATAACTTGGTTTCTTTTGGGTGCAAATTTCCTTATCTTTTGGTGTGCCAGTCTAAAATATGGATCAATGTTAAGTTTTTGGGTAATTATGCTTTTATCAATACCTGTCATGTCCTCATGCATCCATGCAAACATCTTCCTTCAAGCTTTAAGGAGCTTTATAAGATCATGTTTGACATGTTCAGGCATTAAGGATCTTATCATAAATTTGGCTTTAGGATCCTTAGGGTTCAGGGGCACTTCTTTTATATCTTGCTCTCTTGCTTCTAACACATCTCATGCCCCCTACTTTAATTGTGATGCTTAACGTGGTATTGTTGAAGATTTCATCGATGTCTTGTAGCATTCCTTAGATTCTTGTTAGTCTCCTACAATCTTCACTATCCCCTATGGGGTGAACATCTTTACGCATTGATGATATGTCGATGGGATGACCTTCCTTTTGTGGATCCATGGTCTAACTTGTATGATATTATAAGAGGGAAAAGTATCAATTACACAAAAAAAATTACATAGTTTACCCCCCTCTATGTAAGTATGTAGCTTTATTTCGCCGACGGTGTGCTTGGTTTTGCCACTAAATCAAATTAGCACTAAGGATCTTGCAACTATCTCAGACTCCGAGATGTTCATTCTTTTCAACATGTCCAGGAGTATGATGTTCACTAAGGATCCTCCATCAATGAGGATCCTTCTGAAAAAATGGTTAGCAATGTAGAGAGTAATCACCAATCCGTCATGGTGAGGATCCTAGACATCTTGTCTACCTGCTTCATCGAAGGTGATCTCTTTTTCTTTTGTGATCGATGCGTTCTTATATGGTCCTTTTTTCTTCTCCATTTTAGCTACCTTGGTGTGCCTCTTCACTACAGAAGAAGAGGTACCACAAATGTAAGATCCTCTAGAGATAACATTGATTACATTGGCGTTGGCTGGGAGGGGGGGATCCTAGACTGTCGAGGATCTATTGAGGATCATGATCTTTTTCTTTGCATCTCTCATTTCTTCTTCCAAAGATTTCTTTGAGGTATCCTTTTCCTAGGAGGTAGCTAATTTCCTTCCTAAGAGCTATGCAATCCTCTGTGATGTGACCGAAGTCTTCATGGTATGCACATCATTTGGACTTGTCTTTCTAAGCGGATGATTTTTCTCCTTTTCTTGGCCATCTTACTTTGTCTCCAAGATCCTGCATAGCAAATATTACACCTGAAATATTGTCACACCCCCGAATCGGAGCGGTGGAAATGTTCGAGGGCGGATGATGTCATTGTATAGTATAATATTGGTTGTATATAAATGAAGCATAGCAACCCAAACAACATACATTAAGAATACAAGCTTACATAGTTTACATACTATGTTTGTTCAAAAGTTACACAATAATAACTGAAAAGTAAAATTACATAATACATCGACACTTGATCTCAAAAGAGTTGAATACCTGTTACTAGATCCCTGAGAATACAAGTGATTTTTAAAATCGTCAACAATAATGTTGGTGAGTTCATAAGCATTTTTGTATGAAAAGGGTTTGTAACTGCTTTGTTTAAAATAATTTTGTATGTTTCCAGAAAATCCGATATTTTCTATAAAATAGGTTGTTAGTCTAATAACCAAGACTAAAATGTATGAATATCCATTGTATCTTTATCCTTGTGGAGTGAATAAGTATGTATGTTTCCGGACAATCTGATATTTTATTTTATGTGAATTGTCGTCTTATACCCTACGACCAGAAATGTAAGAAATAGTGTACTGAAAAGTAGTATGTAGTGTTATATTTTTATAAAACCGGTTAAGTGTAAGCTTCCCGTAAACCAAGATAGTATTGTTAATCCATATGTGAGTTATTATAACCACGCTTGATATGACTGTTATGCATGTACGACGTTCTTGAGGCATCAGAATCTATAGATATTTGTCACCCTAGAGTGGGTCGTATAGCTTGTCATAACCCGAAACCGAAGGTGGAAACATTCCGGGGCGGAGGACGTCATGTAAAGTATCACAACCAATGTACATAGTAAGCATAGTAAACACAACCATTACATTACATCGAAGTATTTACATTTGTTTGAAATTAAAGTTATACATGATTATAGATATATACATCCAAAATGAACAAAAGTAAAGACGAGACTACTAAAATGCTCCGTCCTCTCCAAAAGATCGTGGGGTACCTGTCTAATGTGGACTTGAGAATACAAGCAGTTTCGAAAATATCAGCATAAAGCTGGTGAGTTCATAAGCGGTTTTTTCTGTAAATAGAGCAAGCTTCCTTTGGTTTTCCGTAAAAGTTGTTATCCAGGAAAATCCCATATTTTCTTATATGAAAAGTTGACTTATCCGTCTATTATACAATCGGGTTATGAACAATTCAGTTATCCTAGGAAAAACCCTTATTTTCCTTAAAAGTTTGTAGTTGGTTATCGATTCAGAATGCGGTGTATAAGTATCTACCATCCTTAAAGTGTTTGTGTGAAGTTTCCTGAAAGCCTGGTTATCCTTGAAAAGTATGTTAGTTTTAACACGTATATAAAACTATTGTGTGAGAAGTAAACTAATTCTTAAGTTTATTAGCTTACTAGGTTCATTATTATCAACAAGTAAATCTCTGTTATCTAAATTGTGAGTTCCATAACCATACGATAGACTAGATATGGCAATAAGAAGCCCAATATCATTTTATGACTTTTGTCACCCGTAGACCTGCCGATCTCACTGTAGCTAGTAGTGAGGTGTAGGGTAGTCAGCCCCGTATAGATCTATACACTCAAGTCACGCTCTCCGTCCAGGAGATTCTAGTTACAGGGGCGGTCCTCCAATCGCGTATCTCTGTGGAATGTTTCAGAGGACATGTCTCCAATTTTTAAGATTAACAAATTTACAAGTAATAATGTGGAAAATCTTGTTTAAGTTCTAGTTACAAAGGGGGTCCTCCACTCGCGTATCTCTGTGGAGTGTTACCGAGGACGTATCTAAAGTTCTAAGGTTAATGATTTTAAAATGAAGTGTAAAATCATTTGTGAAATATGCATTATAACATTATATAATGAGATTTGCAATTAGTTTGAAAACTAACTCTACAAGTCAAACAATTGGTTAATACGGTTTTCAATTGTTAAAAGCATACGGAATATGAAACATTTCAAATGAAATAATAAGTTTGAGTACAAGATATCCTTGTACTTTTTCTTGTATTCCCCCCCCCCCCCCCCTAAAAACATTGAAAATCATGGAAAAAGGTGTAGGGGTATGAACTCACCAGACGATAAATGTGTCGGGTAGGATGCTAAGTGTCAGTTTGGGGCTTGAGTACACACGAGGTTCCTATGTAATGTGAAGAGATACATAATTGTATCTAATTAGACTTTGAAATACTAATTAAATAAGAATATACACTTCGAGGTGCGAAAACACTTCATTTCAAGTGTTAGGAGTGATCTGGGTTGCATCTAAGGGTGTGTAGGGCCTAAATAAGGAGTTTACTCTTCAAGAGTAAGCCCTTAGGGGTGTTTACGGTCCAAATACCATATCCCCATGATTTTACGGCCATAAACTCATGGGTGGTGTGTTCTTGAATGTTTAAAGGCTTTACATTGTTCAAGGGAAGGTTCTAGGGTTGATTCCATGGCTTAGGAAGTGATCAGGACTTGATTTGACCTTGGAAAAGGGGTTTACGGTTCTTGAAGGACACTAGGGGAGTTTAATACCTTAAACACATGAGTTTATGGTCATAAACTCATGTTTGTCAATGAATCATGTGTTTTGGTGGTTGTAGGTTAAGCATACAAAGTTCTAGACCCAATTCTAAGCCATACAAGGTGTTAAGGGCACTTAAATACCCCTTTGAAGGTGTTTACGGTTTTGGGAGACCTTCCCAAACTGTAAACTCAAGTTTACTACTCAAATGTGAATCTATTGGTGCATCACATGAAGGAGTACAAGGTTCTAGGCACTTATGGAGGCTTTTGGAGGTGTTTAAGGGGCAATTTAACACCTTAAAAGGTGTTTATGGTCCTTGAAGATGTGTTTACAGTCCAAGAATGTTCTTGGGCTGTAAACTCATGTTTACTACCCAAATGATATGATTTTGGTGTTCAAATATCGTACATGCTAGTCCTTAAGCCAAATCTAAGCACTAAAAATGACTTGGAAGGGTTTTGGGGCTTCAAAACCCCCTTTAAGGGAGTTCACGGTTTTGGGAGGTGTTCCCAAACCGTAAACACTTGTTCTTGAGTGTTTTGGGTGATTTAAACATAGATTTTTATTCCTAACAAGTTAAACAACAAGGTAGGGTAGATTACTTACGATTTTGGAAGCTTGAAGAGGCGTTTTTGGATCAAACTCGAGTTTTAGAGAGAGAGTAGAGAGAGAAAGTTATGAGGTGGTGGTAAAAGGCTAAATTGAAGTTCACTCATCCTTTATATAAGGCTTGAGTTTGTGGCCCGGTGGAAATCTACCCGATACCGACGTTAAACGAGGTTTATGGTCATACCCGATTTAATTTTCGTAACCCGACGTGGTCGAAACTAAAAAATTTCCAAATTAAAATTGGGGCGCTCTCATGTGTTTCTAATGGGTTTGGACACTCACGAGGTCATAATGAAAGTCTCAATTTAATTAATTTACCAAAAGTTAACGGAAAATTTGGAATACGAACGGTTTTATTAACGGGAACGGTTTATAGTGACGGAAAGTTTTCTGATTGTCACATAGCTGTATCGAACAACTTAGGTGTGGCGTTGTCAATCCCATATAGATCTATACACAACTATCTCGCTCTCCCTCCAGGAGACTCTAGTTATAATGCAGGACTTAAAATGTACGCTAGGTAGCTATGATAAAGAGAATGTCTCAAAAGAGCATTAACAGATTTACGTGAACTACGACTCCCTTTGTCTTGTTTAACGGAATTCTAATACCATTTAAACATCATAAATGTAGGGTTTTGTGAATCCCAAACCATACCCATTATCATTTGCCTTGTGTGTTTTTGTGTAGATTATTTATATATACATTATAAAAATATCTAGTTGTAATATTTTCTAATATTTATATATGTTATTAAACATAATATACTTGGGTTTTAACCCACCAAGACAGTGATGAATAAAAATATAGTCATTTCTTCTAGAAAACTACTTTTAGTAAAAATTTCCAAAAATTTGTAGTTTGTACAACTCATATTTTCCGGTTTATTTTTTTAACACGAAATAAGTTATGTTTGTATTATTTTTGCATGTCAACTTCATATGAAACAAAATTTGTGTAAAAGAATGGTGATATCTATATTCTTATACAAATATAATATTATATTCAAATAATAAGCATGAGGTATTCACATATCCAAAGGACAACATATTTTGATATGTATTATAGCTTGTACATCATATAATTTCGGGTTAACATATTTAACACAAAATAAATTATATTTTTGTTATCTTTGCAAATAAAACTCTATATGTCACGAAAATTTTGTGTGAAGAGTGGTGATGTTTACATTTTTATACAAATATTATACCATATTCAAGTAACAAGGATGAGAGATGCAAGTATGCAAAGGACAAACACATTTTGTATTGTAAAACCACATCAGTCACGATTTTTTAGATATATACGATGACTTATTATGCCAATAACACTTCATAGTTAGATAAATAAGCTAAAGCATGCAAATATCCATAGAACAAACACATTTTGACTTGTATTCCCCCCCCCCCCCCCTAAAAGCATGAAAAACATGAAAATTGGGGTATGAAGTTCACCTTAAGTTGGTTTTGTGGATGACTTGAAGTAGATTGAAGGAGATTTCAAGCCTAAGATGTAGATGATGAACTTGAAGAGCTTCTTGGAGGTGTTAGTATCCTAGTAAGTTTAACACATGAAAAATGTGTGTAAACATGATGAATTTGACAAAAAAATGCATAAAAACACTTGAGATTCATGAACAAGATTACCAAAAACTCTAGGACTGACCTTAAGATGGTGAGACTGGAAGAATATGATCTTGTTCTTAGAGGAAAGAATAAATTTGTAGTGAGAAAATGTATGGCAAGAGTGGGAGACACCTACTCTCAGATGAGAATATTTAAGGAGGGAGGGGGATTGGCTTTATTGTCATATGGTGGGTAATGACATGTCATGTATGGAGGTATGGTGTATTTCGGCATGTATGGTATGGATGTTTGTAGGATAAAAAGATGTATAGTTTTGAGGTGTCACCCATAAGTCAAACCTTGGGTCTAGCACCCAAAACCAAATTCACAAGCCAATGGGAAAGGGTTTTCGGTTTTTGGCTTGCATGGAAGAGGGGTTTTTAGCCGTAAAGTGGCCCATGGAGGTGTTTTCGGTTCCTAAGCCTCCAATAGAAAGGTTTTTAGTCAAGAGGTTTTCCTATGGCCGAAAACCTTAAGGCATTGCCCCACCTAGATTTATTTTTAGCTCTTTGATCAAATATGAACTTCTAAGAGTTTGTTACAAACAGACATATATAGATACACATATAAAAATTTCATTTTTGATTTATAAGAATCAATTGCAACAGGTTCCATATAGAATTTATTTGTAGATGGATACAATTTAGACTTGTCTGGGCCCAAGCTTGCTAGTTGTCACAAATATCTACAGAAAAACAATAGTCAGTAATTTTAGGATCATAAGAGCTTGGTGGGGTCTCCTTTTTTGGATCTCCTTGTCTTCTTTTTTGGATCATAACAACTTGGTGGGTTGCTCCTTTTTTGGATCTCCTTGTCTTCTTCGAGCATGGTGAATCTTAGTGCTCTACTTCTCACTTCATCCATCCTCCTACATAGAGTCATTACAAGGTCTTCATAGAAAGGTAAATCTTTATTTAAACCCATTTTAAAGGCTTTGACTGTAGTTACCATGTCGATGTTGGGGATACGTAGGGCTTCCCTGCCAAACCTGTTCACAAAAATCCTAAGGGATTCCTTAGGATCCTGGACCACCCGATAGAGATCACTAGGGATCTTTTCGAATGTTCTGCTATAAGAAAATTAGTTGTTCAATAAATCAAGTAAAAAAGCAAATGATGTAATAGAATAGGGAGGAACATTAAGAATCCATTTTAAAGTTGATCTTGTGAGGGTTTTACTAAAACCCTTGCACATGAAAGCTTCTTTAAAGTGAGTGAGGATGGGGATGATCTCCATCCTTTCCATGTATTGTGCCACGTGCTCCTAAGGATCCATAATCTCGTCGTAAGGCTTCATATCGGGGGTCTGAAAGCGCTTTGGGACTTCTATATCAGCTATTACTGGAGCGAATCTAGAGATTCCGTGGCTTATGGAGGGGGGGGGGGATACTTCTGGTACATGCTAAACTACTCTGGGTACGCTTGAGATCATTTGTCTTAATTACTAGAGTTCCTTAGCAATGATAGGCTTTAAACCTGTATCAAGATGCATTGAGTTAGTAGTGAATATATTATTATTGATGGGGTTACCATGATCCTTGTTATTGAGAGTAACAAAGGTTTCAGTGGGATCCTGGGTCGTATGGGCTTGTTCTTTCGGAGTCGTGCCCCAACCAGGAACATAGGTCGATGTTGAGGACCTATCTCGCGGAAAATCGTTGATGATCTCGTGTTATCAAAGTTCAGGATCCTGGGTTGCAAGATCGCAGGTGATGCTTCCTGAGGTTTGTGGATTTCTATCCTTATTCTCTCCACTTCCTTGAGAATTTTCCTGTTATCTTCCTGTTGTTGGGCGACTTGTCATTCTAGTCTCTTCATCATAGCGAATATTCCACTGTTGGAAATCAGCATAACGGGATCCTGGAGTCCTAGGGTAATGACCGAATAAGTGTTTTTCTTGGGTGCTTCTGAGGCTTTCTTAGGAGCCTCGTGAAGAGGAGGTGGAAGGGTTTTGGAGGAAAGGGGGAATTGAGGAAGAGGACATGTTTGATTGAGTAGACATGATTTTTTTGAAGGATTTTGAACACCATGGCCCCACAGTGGGCACCAAATTGTTTTGGTCAAAAAATGAACAAGCAAGAATTGACCAAAGTGTATGAGAGGCTATGATGTTAAGAATAATTTTAGTATAAAATGTTTATCAAAGTGACACAAGTTGTTTACAAGGAAAGCCCTTGATCCTTATTAGGATCTTTGGTATAAAACCTTGGGAGGTGATAATAATCATCTACCTTGATGATTTTATTGATTGAAAAGGTTGATTACAGAGAAAATGTAAAGAATATAAGTACGAGTGTTTTTGTTCTGCTATGTGTCCTGTATAGTGTGATTAATACAAGTGTTTTTATAGTCTAAAGCTAATAACAAGAACTCTGATAATTACGGGATCCTCCGAGATCAACTTCTAGATGTTACCTGACTTGGTATTCTGGGTCTTTTGCATGGTCACAATGATTATTCGTTGAGAATACGTAATTAGCTGATTATTTCTATACATGTGCGAAAAACAACAAATCACATTACTGGCATAAACGTTAGGAGAATACACGATAATAATCAGGATCCTGAATGTTATTTCGGGATCCTAACCCTAACAATAATGAGACTTGCAAGTTGGATCTATGCAACAAGGATGTTTCCTTCTCCTTTAAGACAACAACATCACCACCAAAATCTCAAGGACTCAACAATGGAGGCTAGGGTTTCATTAAAAGGATTGGAGGCTGAAAATGATGTCCTAAACCTTGAGTTTAGCTGCTTAAAGATAGAATAAACCTTATAAGATCATAAGCTTGGGATGTAGTTGATGTCATGTCATGATGGCCATCCCTGATACACATTAATGCAATTGGCATGCCACGTCGTGGTGTTCCATTCATCACATAAAGATTTTCCCAAAAACCTTACATTTGATCATTCTAAACCCTCAAACGATCTATTTTGGAAAACTAATGTTAAACTAACTATGTAATATTTTAAAATTATAAGGACCAGAGATACTAAAATCCAAAGTTATTACAAAGTTATCAATGAATTTGAATGTTTTGAAAATGAAATTTTGCTTACAATGGTAACTGTCTTTTTGTTTTATTCATATTTATACAAAAAAAAACAATTATATATATATATATATATATATATATATATATATATATATATATATATATATATTACCGTCAAGCATGTTAAATATATTTTAATGTTATAATTGTTACCGGTTATCTCTGATTATAATGATAATATAAAAAGACATTAAACATATAAAAAAGATGTCTGAAATAACAAAATAAAATTTGACAAATTCTAATTTTAGAAAAAAAAAAAGGACCATTTATGTCACTTTGTCAAAAAGATATTAAAAAATAGCATAATCATTCTGTTCTAAAGTGTATTACATTTATGTGATATTAAATAATTTACTTTATTATACTTTTTATCAAATCATGTATGTACATATATTTTAAATTAAAGAAAATAATGAGTATGAGCTACAGTAAAAAACCAAGGGTGTCGTCACTTTTCCACTACAAAACAAGATACCCTTGGCCTGCCTTATCACCCTCTACTCCATATGCGCACCAGGTCACTTCAACTTCCGTTAACCTACGCCGTATCAGTATGTGTACTTTTATCTTACGCCGCACATCATTGCATAAAGTCGTTGACCTTTGCCAGCGGCATCCCCACGGTTTCCCGTTTGTTTGGGAACGGGAGTGAAATTTCACGCGCTTCAAGGCGCGTAAGAGAAATGGTTGGGGTTTTTGAATGATTGCGGGAAAGGTACTCTAGACGAAATGTGGCTGGGGATGTTACTCTCTTTTTCTGTAAAAACGAGAAGCATGTTCAACTGAAGTTCATTTAACTATGCTACAAAATAAGATGATCCTTGTTTATCATCTAATAAAAAGATCAAATATACTTTTTATTTATATAATAAAATTATATCTTATTGGATAATCAAAGTTTGCATTTTTTTTGTTTGTAAATTATCTAACCAAATGAAATGTGGTTGTTAATTTGTATAAGTCGTAAATAGTGGTAAAACCATTTTATATAAATTGATTAAAAAAAAAATGAATATTGTCGTATAAAGAAGATAAAATTCCACAAAAATCATTAAATTTACATAAAAAAAATCTTAAAATTGCATTACTTTATTGTCTTAAATTGGATTCGTTTAATAATTTGTTACAATATTAATTATTTAACCGATCAAACAGTTTCTGTGTTGACATAACATGATCACTTATCAATTTTGATAACATGATATATTGTTTGACATTATATGCTCATATGACATTATTTGTTGATTCTGTTAAAAGATAATTTTATACATGATCTATGTTAATAATATTCATATTTAATGAATTTTTTTACATTTTTTAGAAAAAATGTTGTAGAAAATATAAACAAACAAAACATCAAAAAAAAAAAATTAATTGTATTCAAGCAAAACCTCAAAAAAACTAGAAAAAATTATTCAAAAATATCAAAAAAAAATTAAATGAACTAAATGTAAGAAAAACATTAAAGAATATATTCAAAAAAACTATCGAATAAATCTAAATAATAAATAATATAAATAAAATAAAATAAAATATAAGAAAAAAAATATAAAAAAAGAGAGATTAAATATCCTTCTACTTTCCTTCCTACATATCTTCCTACATATTTAAAATGATAACAAGTTTATTTAAATATCATTAATTTTATCCAAATATTACACATGTCTCCATTTTATATTAGTAGGAAGATAAATAAGAAGAATATGTAGGATGATATTTAATTTTTCTACAAAAAAAAAAATTAAACATATATATATATATATATATATATATATATATATATATATATATATATATATATATATATATATATATATATATATATATATATATATAACGAAAACAAAATTATAAAAGTAAGGGTAATGGTCTTTCTAATTATAGTAAGGATGTACAGTGTAATTTCTTTAAACGACAACAATACATCTTGTTAAATTTTCAAAGATTTAACCGAATGTACAAATATGATCAAACCACAATGACCAAAACTGGAATTTACTCTATTTATTTTAATGTGTACTTTTTTATACAAAAAATAATAATAATAAAGGATGAGTTTTTTTAACTATATACTCATCAAGTAAGAATTGGTTGCCTACATCATAATATATATATATATATATATATATATATATATATATATATATATATATATATATATATATATATATACACACACACGTGTGTGTTCAGGTTCATTTGAGACCATTCTAATTTTGTGAGATCATGACACCAAATCTAAAAATAATTTAAAAATGCAAAATAAATGGAAAAAATCCAAAATTTTTTTTTTAAATATTATTTTTGAAACTTGAATTAACTAAAAAAATAAAAAAAATAAAAAATCTCTCTTTTTTTTTTTTTTAAAATACGTGAAATATTCTAATAAAATATTACACTAACATATTCTAAAAAATAATTTTAAAATGAAAAATGAATGAAAATATCTAAAAAAAATTTTAAATATTATTTTCGGAATTTAAATTAACTAAAAAAAATTAAAAAATAATTCCATTTTTTTTTGAAAAATACTTGAATTAATAGGTGAATAAATGTTGTTTGTAAATGTGTGGGTAAAATCAAATAAACTACAATTTTTGTTTCGTGGTTTTATGTAGATTTAGTACACACGATTGTCATCTGCATCTTTATTTGAATCAATGAAATTCATCCCTTAGAGATGTTATATTTTTGTGCCTTTTCTTAAAATTTAACATATATATCGTCTCCTTACATTAAATTCTAAAAATATTATAATTTATAAGGGGATAATGTTATTAATGAGTAATCAACTTTTCAAAACTAAAAAGTTAGTTATATATATATATATATATATATATATATATATATATATATATATATATATATATATATATATATATATATATATATATATATATATATATATATATATAACACTAAATTTTTAGTTTTGAAAAGTTGATTACTCATTATTATATATATATATATATATATATATATATATATATATATATATATATATATATATATATAATCATTCCGCGAACCATTTGTAGACAATTAGATCTATTTAGAATCTTTTTAATGTAATGTTAACATAATCAATGACATAATCTATAATTAAAAAGAAATAAAATGGTATGTGCCTAATAGTAACTAGATTTTTTAGGGTATAGAGCTAAATGAACATATATACTCGTTTGTCCCCCAATTTATATTATCAATTATGATCCCGAAAATCATTCATTATTTATCATCGTATATAGGGGTGTGTATGGGGCGGTTTGGTTCGGTTATTGGTCAAAACGGAACCATAAACGGTTCTGAAAACAGTTCGGTTATTATGGTTCGGTTATATTGGTTAATTTGGTTATGGTTCGGTTTTTCGATTATTATGCTCACTCCTAATCGTATCTCATCCCCTAACAAACCCTAGTGTAAACTTTTCCTTTTTGGTGTAATCGGCCAGAATTGACTTGAATATTTATATTCAAGAACTCACTTGTTACCAAATAAAATCTCTTTTATTTTCTTGCGTGATCTTTATGAAACTGTCTAACACCAAGACATTTCTTCCCAAAAGATCCAGTTTAGTTTTTGTTTTTGAGATTTTTATTATAAATCATGTTACTTCCAAACTATCATACCTACTTGTTCAACAGACCACATCGGTCTCACAAGTTCTTCATTCAACGTTCGTTCTTATATCAAGTATCGACGTTCGGTTGAAGATTAACCACCCACTGCAGCCTATGTTTAAAAAGAAGCATTTCAATGTTTCTTAACAAACAATTGATCGTATTCTCACGGGAAACCACACAATCACTTCAAGTCTCTCTTGACTTTGAAGGAAGAGATTCGTACCCGGGATCCTCTGCTCTATGTCGTATTTGACATCACTCACATCTCATACACTTATTGCTTTATTTCTTATTTTTTTGGCACGCTAATGCACAAAAATCTTCATGAGTTTCCAAAATTATGGTACGTGACAATTATGTGTCGTTTTTACTTTCTGCTCTAACCATTAAACAAATTTATTGAAGTGAAAGGGTATTATGTATCGTGAATGAACAGCAGATCAACGTAGTTGAATGGATAAGAAGTTGAAACAGGTCTTTGGATAAGTTCAAGAATGGGCATGTGAAGTTGAAACGGCTCCTAAACCTTCGTCGTTTGACGTCTATCTGGGGAAAACCAAGGTGTCAAATCCTGCTTTTCCAGGCGCTTTTTCAGAGATCTTCTCATCATTATGGCAGATTCTTTCTCTCTTTTAGCAATCGTATATAAAGGAATCCTCGCACCACTGTACCTTCTCACCATTCTCCAATTCTCTCAAATACACCAGTGAAATTCAACTGTTCATCTTCTTCACAAGTTTAACAATGGTGGAATCTTCATCACTTCAAGATCAAATTGCATCGTCATCATTGCTCACAATCAAGCCTAATCAGAACATGATCATTCAGATGATTGCATTCCTATATGACTCTTACATGCTTTAAGTTGTGGAATGTCTTAAGTATTCTCCTCTGGTAATCGCTCTTACTCAAGTGGAATCTGTTCCGATGTCGCTGTTGTCTCAGGTGTATTCTACAGCGACTTACGACAAAACCAAGGAGAGAATCTACTTTCAGATTTTTACTCACAAGGCTTCCATCTCAAAAGGGTGATTTTTCTCATTGTTAGGGCTTGTCGTAGACGCCTCAGTCATCTCTCACGATTTCATCACCACGACTCAACTCTTTTCTATGTTTTATGAGATGGGCTACACTGAGGTGCTTACTACCTTCACCAAATTCAAGAAATCATGCTTGCCTCCTCAATGGAATGGGTTATTCACTCTTCTACACAAGGGGTTAGCTGAGCATGTTGGTGGGTCTGATGGTTCGAACAAGTGCTTTATGATGATTTTGTATGGTCTTTACAACTGACTCAACCTGGACTATGGTTCATTGATTTGGACCCAACTGGTGCAGAGCTTGAACTCTTCAACGAAGCATTCATAAATCTCGTGTGGTCACTTTTGGACTCTTGTCACACGAAGGGCTATAAACTCTTTTGAGATTCCGGTCATGAAGGATTCTTTGCTCTCCTCTGTCTCAGCCTTTCATACAAAGAAGATCATTATAGCCGATCCTACCAGATTCTTTCACATTTGTTCCATTCCAGAGACTATGTATCGATGTGTATCTTCATAGAGTGAAATTATTTCAGAATACAAACCGCTTCCTCCAAAAATTCCATGCAAATTAACTCCGGAGATACAAGCTGCTCTGGATGAGGTTGAGAAACCAGCAAAAAGAGGGAAGAAAGCCAATCACAAGAAAGATGCAACCGAAGGTCCCTCCTCCAAATCAGCCAAATCCAAGAAACAAAAAAGCAAAGCAACTGACTCTTCTACTCCAAAGAAAGTGAAGAAAATGACACGATGCAAACAAACTCATCTACCTTCCCATTCAGAACAGAAAGATGAGCAATCTGCCGGTGAGGAAGACGAACAGCAACATGAAGGTTCACTTAGGGGGAACACACCTCCTCGATCTCCATCTCCAGAGAAAGTTGTTAATTATACTATTCCCACTCCTCCTCCATCTCCACCCAAATCTACTGTTCAGGATTCGGTTCCACCTCCACCTCCACTAACATTACAAGCCTCTTCTACAATTGCTCCACCACCGCCTGTCAGTTCTACTCCTATCACCACTGCTCCATTACTACCTCCTATTTTTTCCTAAGAAACTTTCACCACTACACCGATCATCACATCTACCACAGATTCTTCGGTTGAATTCAACACATCTGATGTGGTGGCTAAGACTGAAGATCCTTCTAAATTCACTACCAAACAAATTTCCCCAACTCCCTCCAGTAATTCTAATCCAGTTCTTGGAGGAGCCAAATTTGAGTTTGATTCTACTTACTACAGTCCCTAGAAAATCCAAAGTGACAAGGATGAATCTGCTCCAGTGACCAAGCAGCAGATCGACAATGTTAATGAAAAGCTTGATGCATTGATCGAGACATCCAAGAAGTGCAAGGATGTTGTCATGAAAGCCTTTCTGGATATTGCTTTCCACCAATATCATGAGTCCATAGACAAATGCACTGTTGTTGTGGATGATTCTACTTCCTTGTGCAAGAACGCTACAACTGATGTCAAGAACCTCATTCATGATTCCAAGGTTTTCCTTGATTCTCTCAAGGGTCATGCTGAGTCAAATGATTCTAAGGTGAATGCATCGGTTGCTTCCCTATCTCAGTCTCTTCAAGGAGAACAAGCAAAATTTGAGACTCTTAGGTATGATGTTTTTACTGATAACAAGACTTTTTTGGCATTTATTGACTCTCGGTTAGACAAGCTCAATGTTGATTTCCATATGGTAAGGAAACTACGAGATGATCTTGCTTAACAGATTGCTATCAATGAAGTGTAGAAGTCTGAACTTGGCAGAGCGGAAAAAGAGATTTCCTTGTTAAAACCGAACGAGTAGTTTTTAGAAGCTGTGCTGGGGATGTTCTTACCCAGCTACACAAAGTGCTTCAAGGTCATGACCCAATTCTTACGCTTACCATTCACAATCATCTTACCTCCAAACTCCTTCCAGCTATTCATCTCTAATGGGAAATGAAGGGTGTTTCGGAGAGGCTGGCCACTCCGTAACAAGGGGTAGAAAGTACTGTGATCCCTCCTGATGTTAAACCGAAGGTGACTGTGAAAACCAAACTGAAGGATAATGTAGCTTCGGGTTCTGGTAATAAAGAAAAGAAGAAGCATGTCATTGGGGAAGATGATGATAGTGAAGAAGATCAAGAAACTATTTCTGAGATCCTAAAGCGAAAGAAAAGGGATCAGGAGATAGATGAAAATCTTCAAATGGCGAGGGAAGAAGAATAAAGACAAAGAAAGAAGAAAGAAGAGGATGATGCACTGAGTTGCAAGAAGACGTTGTACCTTCCTTGGACTAGGGAAACACTAATCAAATAAGCTATAGAGTCTCCAAGCACATACTGGCTGGAACCTGTGACTTCGTTTGACTGTGATAATACAAGGGATTCACAGTTTGATATGCCTATAACACGAAAGGCATTCATTTTTCACTGTTTTGATTCGACTGCTGAAGGCCCTTCACACCATCCTCAGATTGACCGGGAACTTATTGATTTTTATCTTCAGTTCGGTCAGCTTCAGTACCTGACCTAAAGCACACAGAAAATTACAAAAGTCAAGGTGCTGAAGTCATTTCCTGCAGGGAAGTTCATTAATGTTCAACTCAAAATAACCTGAGGTTCAGATAACTCGGTATCTTTGATTTCCCTGGCAGATCTTCCCAACTTAAATCCTCATGATTGGATCCTGATGTTTAATATTTTGCTCTCTAATGTGAAAGAGTATGATCCGATCCTGAATCATCTGAACAGGATGTTGGCTTACTACATCCATGAGGTTGCCAAGATGGATCAGGAAGTAGCTTCTATTTTGAGAAAGAAACTGACGGTGAAGCCCACTGTACAGCCAGGAGATGTCAACAAAATGCATCTTGGTCAGATTGATTATGCTCACTTAACTGTAATGTAAAAAATTTTGTTTGCTCTTGTTGACAAGCACCTGTTCTCCATCGATTGCTTGGAATTCATTATCAATCTTGTTCATCGGTTTAAGGAGAATTCTGCTTCAGATAAGAAGAACTTCACGGACATACTGCGGTGGTACATCACATTCAGGCAAAATCTTTTGGCCATCATACCGAGTGTGTTCAAGATGATAAAGAAGTATGATGTTGCTCAATAGAACTGAGCTCTCGGCTCCATTGACGCAAAGAGGGAGATTGTTGGGTATTATGTGTTGCATCATGGGCCATTCTTTTGTATATCTGGTTTGGGCTTGTCCAACCATGATTGTAGATTAGGGTTACGTTTTATATATAGTGCATGCATCTATGTCTTAGAAGATACGATAGACATTTATTATCTCCATTGCTTTGTAACCCTAAAAACACCTCTACAGTCGAAGTTCTTAATCAAGCTCTTCTGAGGTGTTCAAGTTAATCATTCGACATCAGTTAAACCATTCTTGTGTTCATCTATTCTTTATCTTTATTTTTCTACTTGAATCTAAAGATCTTTAAGAAGTTTTTATTCCAACAACTATTGGAAGTTTCGATGTGATCAGTAGAATGTATTAGTTATCAATTCATCAAGAAAAAATTTTATGTTGCAAAAAATCCATTTGACTATCCTTACCAGCTCTTGTGATTTATAGATATAAATCAGGAAAGAATCTAAGAATCATCTCTTGCATTAAGGAAATAAAGGGTTTGCAGAAGAGAAGTTTTGCTTTTTTGGACCACATGGTGTATATAAAAGGAAATGGTAAGGAAATCAAAGGTATTGCGAAAGTAAGCGACTACCCAAACATATTTCAAGAGGATCTACCTGGAGTACCTCCAGTCAGACAGGTTAAATTCCAAATCGACCTAATCCTGGGTGCAACACCAATGGTAAGATCTCCTTATCGCCTGGATCCATCGGAAATGTAAGAACTATCCAGTCAACTTCAAGAACTTATTAAAAAGGCGTTATCCGAAAAGGCTTCTCTCTATGGGGAGATCCAGTATTCTTTGTTAAAGAGAAGGATGGATCGTTCAGGATGTGCTTCGACTATCCAGAGTTGAATAAACTCACCATCAAAAACTAATGCCCATGTGCAAGGATCGATGATATGTTCAATCAACTACAAGGGTCCTGCTACTACTCAAAGATTGATCTAAGATCCGGATATCATCAACTCATAATACAAGAAGCAAACATTCCAAAGACGGCATTCAGGACTCGGTAGTGTTACTGCGAGTTTCTAGTTATTGTATTCAGACAGACCAATGCATGAACCGTATTCATGGACCTTATGAATCAGGTGTGTAAAGCCTACTTGGATAAATTCATGATTATGTTCATCGACAACATATTAAAATCTTCATGAACCACGGAAAAACATGGTCATCGCGCAATTAATTCTGGAATTGTTAAAAAGGGAGAAATTTTACACAAAGTTTTTTAAATGTGAGTTTCAGATTAACGGAGTGCATATTCTTGGTCTTGTGGTCACTAGCAAAGGGATAAGGGATTCATGTCGATCCTACGAAGATCGAAGCAGTTAAGGATTGAAAATCACCAACGATGCCAACCGAAGTACGTCAATTCCTAGGGCTTGTAGGCTATTATCGGAGATTCAAAGAGAACTTCTCCAAAATAGCCAATCCTTACACCGCTCTAACCCAGAAAGATAAAAAGTTCGATTGGAGAGATAGCCAAGAGTTTGCCTTCCAGAAATTGAAACAATTGTTGTGCAGTGCATCGATTTTGTCTCTTCTAAAGGGAGTAGAAGACATTGTAGTATTCTACGATGCCTTTTAACAAGGGTTATGATCCGTGCCTACACTACCCATGACTTAGAGTTGGGTGTTGTAGTGTTAGCCTTAAAAATATATTATTCAACTAATATATAAACACAAATATATAAAAATTTCCTAATTACATTTTCCTACAAATAAAGCTCATGGATTTCTTTGAAATCCTTGTAACGAGATTCCAACCAACACATCCAGATCATATGACCTTAGTGTGCTAGATTTAAAAAGACCCCTCAGGTTTACTTGCCCGAACCTCACAGGCCACATACTAGCTTTATTTGTTATTATTAAGTTCATGACTTTCTATGAAACTCGTGCAGCGAACTTTCAACGCAATTGGTCCCAAAAATTTTATCTTTAGGCGATTAGGTATAAAACACCCCTCGAAGTTTACTTGTTCGAGTCCCAAAGGTCACAGATTAACTTAATAATAATTTATTGTTTATTTATTTTATTTTATTTTTTATTTTTTTTATTTTTTTATTTTATTTTATTTTATTTTTATTTTTGTAACTAAGAAACACATAACACTCTTATTAATTTATTTGCTAGGCCTATTTCATTATATTTTCGTCCTTGACTTTTCTATAGTGGGACATATCACGGTCTACTACCGTGAGGGGCTTCTAGACATTTTTTTCGGGGGGACGGAAGTCAACATGCAAAGACCCGTAGGTATAGTTGGAAACTGTGTCCCCAAGTAGGGTATATAAAAGGGAATGAGTAGAAAGGACGTTTTAGAGCACTGGAAGGCTCGAGACTTTGAGATTTTTTATTCTGTTTATAAATTTGGCATTTTAGTTCAATGAGCATTTACTACTTATAAGACCAGTCATATGTCCCAAAGAATTGACTCATACCTGTTGATATGCTTCAGTGTTGAAAACCTTTTCATTTTCTGTTTTGCACGAGTAGCTTCTGGAGGTGTGCACGTGTGTGATTGGATCACTTGAAGGTTTTAATGAAGAATGAGAAAGTTTAATATCAAGGCATACGACTCACTTATCAACTTAACTGTTTTAAGAAGATTTGGTTTCTTGGAATTGGATCAAAATTTTTTATTTTTTTTTATTTTATTTATTTATTATTATTATTATTATTATTATTATTATTATTATTATTATTATTATTATTATTATTATTATTATTATTATTATTTTGTTTTTTTTATGTAAAACCATGGAACATGAAATACCTCATACCCCTCCCCAAGCTTAAAATAAGCATTGTCCTCGATGCTTGGAGAGGGGCGGGACGATCTACTCGCGAGGAGGCGGCTGATATCATGGCTAATGACGAGTCCAATGGCACCCACACGTAAGGTATTTCAAAAAGGTAAAAATGTATTACTTTACAACTCTCGTTTTAAATTAATTCCTGGTAAATTGAGGTCCTGTTGGGTGGGACCATTTGTTGTCACTAATATTTTTGAGCATGGTGCAATAGAAATCACAAGTGAAAAAACAGGGAAGATCTTTAAGGTAAACGGTCATCGTTTGAAGCCTTATTATGAAGGATTTCAAATCAAAAACAAAGAAGTGGAGGAAGTAACGGATCCAAATACCAATATTGACAAATAATTGGGGTCCAAGTAGAGCCAACGACATAAAAAATGGGCGGCTAATCGGGAGGCAATGCGGGGGTATTTTCGTCATTTTTCCATTTTTTGCATTTCATCGTTTCTAATTTCTCCAAATGACTTTTCAGCTTTCATATAATAAAAAAATGAATTACCAAAAAAATGAATTTTGAGCATCAGAGGATACCGAAATGAAAAAATACTGAAATCCCACAGAACGTTTGACACGGGTCGTGTCATTTTTTACTAAATTTGACATGGGGTCGTGTCTGTCTTTTTGCTGAAAATTTAACCAAGTCTGGGAATGACACTGGCCGTGTCATTTTGCCTTTGTTTGACACAGGGTCGTGTCTCACGCATTGTAACGTTTTTTTATGAGAAAAATATAGGTTTTGCTCATTCTTTCACTTCACCCACTGTTTGAACTCGTTTTTCTCTCTACTTTTCTTCCCCAAAACCGATTTTACTCTTAAAAAACCTTAGATTCCTCAATTCCAAGTGAAATCTTTTCCCAAGGTATGAAATTTCTTTCTCTACACTTCATCTTCTTCATCTTGAAGCTCTTTCTTGGACCTTTAATGGTGAAATCAAGTTTTTCTCATAAACCCTAGGTCCGAAAATTGGCTTTCAATTGTGTAAATATGCTCACTTTGTTCTGTAGGATAAGCTTAGGGTGGACAAAGGAGGAATCTTTACGACAAAATTCACACATTCAAGGATAAATCAGGTATATTCCTTCTAATACCTATTTATTTGCTTGAAATTGTTCAAAGTTTGCATTTTTGTGTGATTTTTTTGGTTATTGGTGCACAATTTAATTTCAAATTAGCTATCTTTTATATATTTGGAACCCATGACACCCAAAACTTCAAAAAAGAGAATCGTATTAATTTGTGCCATTCATTGCGAATCTCCTCAAGCTCTTGTATGTCCATCTTCCTCTTCTTTCCCGACTCATTTAAACCCATATTGAATTGCTTGACTGTCCAATAGGCTATATGCTCTAACTTAACGGGTAATCGACATGGCTTCCCAAAAACAATGTAGTATGGAGACATTCCAATTGGAGATTTGTATGCAATGTAGTACGCCTACAAAGCATCATCAAGGTGTGTACTCCAATATTTCCTTGTTGTATTCACAATTTTCTCCAAAATACCCTTGATTTGTCAATTGCTTACTTCGGATTGTCCATTAGTTTGTGGATGGTATGTTGTGGAGACTTTATGAGTAACACCATACTTTTTCAACACACTTCCAAGCATACGATTGAAAAAATGTGTACCACGATCACTGATTAAGGACTTTGGAACACCAAATCTGGAAAATATGTTAGCCTTCAAAAAATCTATCACAACTTTTGAATCGTTAATACAAGTAGATTTTGCTTCCAACCACTTAGAAACATAATCCACAACCAAAAGAATGTTTGTGAAACCCGAAGATGATGGAAAAGATCCCATGAAATCAATAGCCCAAACATCGAAAATCTCACAAACTAAAATGGGATTGAGGGGCATTTGATTCTTTGAGCTTAAAGAGCCCATCTTTTGACATTTATCATAGCTTGCACAAAAAACATAAGAATCATGGAAAATACTTGGCCTGTAAAATCCACTCTCTAATACTTTTCTTGTTGTTCTTTGAGGACCAAAATGCCCTCGACAAGCATAAGAGTGACAAAATGTTAAGATAGAAGGTACCTCATATTGATCCACACATCGTCTAATCATTTGGACAGCACAATATTTCCACAGATATAGCTCATCCCAAATGTACCACTTGCCTTCTTTCTTGATCTTTTCTTTTTGCCATCGAGTCAAATTTGGTGGAAATTGATTTGTGACGATGTACTTCACAATATCGGCATACCATGGGGCAACTTTTGCTGAAAATAAATTCTCATCGGGAAATGCATCATAAATGGGAGTCGAGTCATCAGGAGAAACAATCCGGCTAAGATGATCAGCTACAAGGTTTGACTTTCCGCTCTTGTCCTTGATTTCAATATCAAACTCTTGTAAGAGTAATACCCATTAAATGAGTCTAGGCTTCAAATTCTTCTTTGCAAGTAGATACCTAATAGCTGGATGATCAGAATAAATAATGACTTTAGAAGCTAGCAAATATTGACGAAATTTATATAAAGCAAAGACAATAGATAGCAATTCTTTTTCAGTTGTTGAGTAGTTGGCTTGTGCACTATCAAGTGTTTTTGAGGCATAGTAAATGACATTAGGCACTCGATCTTTTATTTTCCCCAACACTACACCAACTGCATGATTGTTAGCATCACACATGATTTCAAAAGGGAAAATCCAATCCGGTGAATGAAGTATTGGTGTTGATATTAAGAAATTCTTCAACTCATCAAAAGCTTGCTTGCACTCCTTGGAAAACTCGAATTCTGTATCTTTTTGTAGGAGCTCACACATGGGACAAGATATGTTGGAAAAATCTTTGATGAATCTTCTATAAAATCTTGCATGACCAAGAAGCGAGCATACCTCACAGACACAAGTGGGATAAGGTAAAGACTTGATGACATCAATTTTTGCTTTCTCTACCTCTAACCCCTTAGAAGACACAACACGATCAAGTATGAGACCTTTATCAACCATAAAATGACATTTTTCATAATTCAAAACAAGGTTGGTCTCAATACATCTTTGAAAAATCTTTTTTCAAATTGGCCAAATATTCATGAAAAGATTTACTATAAACTGTGAAATCATCCATAAAAACTTCAATGATCTCCTCAACATACTCTGAAAAAATACTTAATTACCATGCACCTTTGAAAAGTGGCAGGAGCATTGCAAAGTGTGAAAGTGGTTTTCTCTTGATCCTCAAGTACAATGAGTATTTGATGGAAACTGGAATACCCATCCAAGTAACAATAGGGTGTTTTTCCCGCTAATCTTTCCAACATTAGATCAATGAAGGGAAGTGGGAAATGGTTTTTCCGGGTTGAGGAATTGAGTCTTCTATAGTCTATACACACGCTCTACCCTTTTTGCACACGGGCAGGGACTAATTCACCTTGGTCATTCTTTTTAATGGTTATACATGTCTACTTGAGTACAAGTTAGAATGGACTTACCCACTTACTATCCGATATAGGATAGATCATCCCCATATTCAACAACTTTAAAATCTCCTTTTTTCACAACCTTCATCATTGGAGGGTTTAAACGCCTGTGAGCTTCTCGGGAGGGCTTCTAATCTTCTTCCATAAGGATCTGGTGCATGCAAAGTGAAGGAATTAGCCCTTTGATGTCGGATATAGTCCACCCAATAGCTTCCTTATACTCTTTCAAGGTGGTGACAGGCTCTTCTTCTTCTTTTGTTGATAACTTTGTGGAGATGATCACTGGTAAAGTCTCTTTCTCTCCAAGATACGCATATTTGACATGCTCGGGTAAAGTCTTAAGTTCTAATTCAGGTTCCTGCACAATAGATGGAACAACTTTCTCATTAGGCATTGGTAATTTCAGCTTTGGAACATCAAACCTCATTTTCTTCTTTTGTTGCATGCACGATACAAATTCCATAATCTCTTCATCAATTTTAAATTGCTCGGAAAGTTTTTCCATTCTTCCTTTGGAAGATTCCTGTCTAAAATAAGAGCTAATACATCAACATTAGACAAATCAAAACACTCTTCGGTTAATGGTTCTATGACATCTACAAAATTCAAAGATGAAATATCACTCGGATATCTCATAGCATCATAGATGTTGAAATTTATCACCTCTCCATTAAATTCCATGAACAATCTACCATCATAAACATCAAGTTTTGTCCTGGTTGTTTTCAAAAAGGGTCTTCCTAGAAGAATTGAACTCAAATTTGGTGAGTCATCATCATCCATGTCAAGGACATAAAAATCTGCTGGAAATACTAATTCATTCACTTGGAGTAGCACATCTTCTATCACATCTTTTGGATGTACTAAAGATCTATCAGCCAATTGAATGATTACCCCAGTCTTCTTCAATGTGCCAATATTTAAGGTTTTGAAAATAAAATATGGCAAAACATTGATAGAAGCTCCAAGGTCTAGCCTAGCTCGTGGAATATGAAGATTACCTAGCTGGCAAGGAACTGTGAAAACATCCGGATCCATACATTTTTGAGGTAGTCTTTTCTAGAACACTGCAGATACATTTTCTCATACTTTGACAATTTCATTCCCTTTCAATCTTTTCTTAGATGTGCATAATTCCTTGATGAATTTAGCATACCTAGGGACTTGTTTGATTGCATCAATAAGAAGAATATTTACCTTAACCTTTCTAAACATCTCCATGATTTCATTGTCTTCTCTTTCACGCTTTGACTTACTTAACCTTGTGGGAAATGGAGGAGGAGTGACTTTTACTTCAATGGGAACTTGATTTGAAGGTGTTTTTGACTTCTCTTCTTCTTTCTCTAACTTCATCTATTATTTTTCTTCAATCATCTTAGGACCTTCATATTCTTTTCCATTTCTCAAAGTGATGGCACATGCACTATGCTTTGGATTCTTTTCAGCTTGTGCGGGTAGTTTTCCTTGTGACTCCAATTTACTCACAAAAGTGGCGAGTTGAGTCATTTGTTACTCCAAAGTCTTGAGACTCGCCTTGGTCTCATTTTGAAACGTTTGAGTACTTGTGACCAAATTCTTGACAATGTCTTCCAAAGACATTCCCGATCCTCTTGAACTACTTCCTTGTTGCATGTGTTATGGTTGGAATTTAGGTTGATGAGGAGGTTTATTTGTTTGGAAATGTGGTTCATAATTTTGTTGATGATACGTTTGATTTTGAAATGGAGGTCTTGCTTGAAAAGATGGTGGCCTTGGCTAAAAATTGGCATTGGGTTGATGCCAATTTGGATTGCTTCTTGGATGAAAGTTTCCCTATTGTGGACTAGAAAATCCCATAGCTTGAACTGGCTCTACATCCTCTTGTAACATTGGGCACATATTGGTGGGGTGTCCAACTTGTGCTCAAATACCACAACGTCTAACAGCTGGTGGTTGTATACCCTTGTCCTTAGCAATCATCATCACTATTTTAGTCAACTCAGAAAGTTACTTTCAATTTTTGGGGTAGAAATATCTTTCACTCCTCTTGGTGCATCACTGTACCATTCTTCTTCTTCAATTGTATGCTTGGACTCTTCTGCCATGTTTTTTTATAAGATATCTGATTTTTGTTGGAGTCTTATCAGCTATTGATCCACCAGTTGATGCATTGAGTAATCTCCTATCCCAAGATGACATTCCCTCACAAAAATATTGCAACAATTGATATTCTGAAATCCCATGTTTTGGACATCTTGAACACAACGTCTTAAACCGTTCCCAGTAAGTATGCAAAGCTTCTCTCTTTTGTTTCCTGACACCAATTATTTCTCTACGTAAAGCTGAAGCTCTCATTTCTGGAACATATTTATCCAAAAACATCCTTGCAAGTTCATTCCATGTTGTGACTGACCCCGATGGTAAGTCATATAACCACTCCTTGGCTGAACCTTGTAAATCAAAGGGGAATGCCCTTAACTTAATTTGGTCTTCTGTAACTTCATGTGGCCGCATACCTATACAGACAACATGAAATTCCTTAAGGAATTTATGTGGGTCTTCAGTTTCAAGACCATGGAATGAAGGTAACAGGTGAATGAGTCTGGATTTCAGTTCAAAATTTATTGCTGCAGGATAGTTAATGCACAAAGGTGGTTGGGTGACATCTTGAGTGGCCCACTATCTAAAGGTTTGTTCAAGTGGTGGATTTAGGGGATTTTGGTTTCCTCCATGGTTGTCTGTCTTGGTAGGAGTAAGGATAAAGGTTTTAAAAACGGGTAAAGGTGAAGATGGTGGGGTGGTATTTTTTGATGTTCTTGAAGATGTCGTTGATGGGTTTGATGAAGAAGCTCCAGATTGTTGTTGTTTCTTTAAAAGTTTGGCTTCCTTCCTTCTTTGTTTTGCAGATTTCTCTATCACTAAATCAACTCGCAAAGGTGTACCTCTGTGAAAAGATCTTGGCATAAACAATTAGTACTACCTTATCCCCGATAACAGCACCAATTTGTTTGGTTGCCAAACCAACAAATAATAGGATAAAATAATAATAGTCAATGCAAATCACTGCTACTACTTACACTAAAGATAATATAGAGTAAACAGGGTCGGTCCACATGAATACGAGACTTCTTATTTAGCCATATTCTCATGCATCATACAACCAATATTAAAATGGGGGATTATGTTTGAACTTGAATTAAACTTTATAAATAAACAAGTTTGATAACAAAATTCAGTAAAAGAAATACATTTTCGATTTTGATTCCTATACATGTATTATGTTGATAGATGTAGTATGAAAATGACTCATGTTCAATCTAGGTTGGTAATTTAGATATTAATCAACTCTAATATCCAAAATGAAAAAGGTGTTTTATTCAAAACATGTCCATCAAATAAAACTTCATTTAATTGATTCAATTCAAACAAGCTCTTGCATCACAACATTAAGTTCTTTCAACAATTACCAACAATGTTCAACATTCCTCATAAGCTTGGGATTATAAACATTTAATCTTTGATTACACTTATTTTGATCTAATTACAACCAATCAAGTGCATGTTACTAACATCAAATCATAAAGCATATACGAATTTTACAGTTTGATTACAAAATTGATAAGAACCATAATTCATTGATCAATTGAAAGAGAGAACCAATAAAACATATAATTAAGATCAAATCAAAGATTACTAGATGATAACATAAAGTCAATTTCAAATTACAACCTAACAACAGACACTTAAGAATCCAGAATCAGAAATGATTAAGTAATCAGCCACACGTATCTAAGTTAAACTACAAATTCCACAAGTTTGATCTTCAAATTGACTTACAAAATGCAAATTAAAGTGTTTCCAAATGATATCTTCAAGCTACCAACTAAAATATTCATCTCAGAATCGTCCCTGATGTCCTGGAATGAGTATGAGTCTGTCTAATAGTTTAAAAACCTAAAATTTATTCATCAAATAAAATTGTCCTGGAAGTTATACGACAGACACGACCCCGTGTCAAACTATGAAGGAATGACACGGCCTCGTGTCATCCAAAAACTTAGGGTACTTCTTGATTCACAGCTACTGAACATTGACTAACCAATTGATATGACCTGTGTCAACCCTTCTGTGACAAATTCTAGTTTTCTTCAATTCTTCTCCAAAAAATCTGAATCTTTGCTCCTGGTCCCCTTTCACCATCTTGATTCATCTCCAACCTTCAGAACCACCTGAAATGGCATAAAAATTGTGGAAATAAAAGTGTGCCACGTTTTTGTCCCCAAAACAAGTAAGTTTCATGGATTATCACTAAATTGAAATGCAAAAGAATGAATTAAACATGCTTCAATAGTGCAAAAAAATGCACTTAACAACATGATAGTGGGTATGGATAGGATGAGTAGGTTTAGTGCCATGATTGATTATGAGGGTTAGCGAGTGGTAATTCGAACCCCAAGTGGCGGAGAACTAGTTATCTATTGAGGGGGCACCATGGTTGGTTCAAGGTTTTGTTTGGCAGATTGGGCTCGACAATATATTCAACACGGGTGTGCAGGTTATTTGGCATATTGGTTGATAATCAGGTTGGGGAACAGACTTCAGTTCCATAGGTTCCAGTTGTCAGGGAGTTTGCTAATGTTTTCCTGGAAGAGTTACTTGGTATACCTCCTGAGAGTCGGGTTGAGATCATGATTAACCTTGTGCCAAGTGCGGCCCCGATTGCCAAGGTGTTGTATTGCTTGGCACCGCCTGAGATGTAGGAGTTGTCATCTCAGCTTCAGGAGCTTCTAGGCAAGCCATTCATTAGACTGAGCAGTTCTCTGTGGGGAGCACCGATATGCTTCTTCAAGAAGAAGGATGTTTAACACTTGGTGTGCATTGATTACCGAGAGTTGAAAAATTTAACAGTGAAGAACCGTGATCCCCTCCCATGGATTGATAAACTCTTTGATCAATTTCAGGGTACATCTTGGTTCTCCAAGATATATCTGAGGTTTATATATCATCAATTAAGGATGAGAGAGGAGACATGGAGAAGACCATGTTTTGGACTCCTTTTGGGTGTTACGAGTTAGTTGTGATGTCATTTGGGCTCACCAATGTGCCTGCTGTCTTCATGGATTTGATGAATCAGGTATGTAGGCTGATGCTCGACCAATCTATCATTAAGTTTATTGATGATATCTTGGTGTATTCCAAGACTAGAGAGTAGAAGGAGGAGCACCTTCTAGAGCTTCAAGGGGTTTTAAGGCAGGAACAACTTTATGCCAAGTACTCAAAGTTTGAGTTTTGGTTACGAGAAGTCCAGTTCCTTTGGCACCTCGTTAACCAGGATGGGATTTTGTTTGATTCGGACAAGATCAAGGTGGTGGTGTAGTGGGAGGTTCAGAAATATACCTCTGAGATCAAGACTTTCTTGGTTTTAGCAGGGTATTATTACAGATTTATTCATGAATTCTCCAAGATTATGGTAACCCTCACTCGTCTGACAAGAAAGGGGGTGGATTTTCCGATATGGCCTTGAGCAGCAGTCAGTGCTGGAGACTCTTTGTCATAGATTATGTGAGGCCCCAATATTGACCCTTCTAGAAAGAGTTAAAGATTTTGTGGTGTTCTGTGATGCATGCATCACCAGTTTGGGGGCAGTCCTTATGCAGAGAGGATGGGTGATTGCTTATGCTTCACGACAGTTGAAGCCGGATGAGACGTGATATCCCACGCATGACCTGGTGTTAGGAGTAGTGGTATTCACCCTCAAGATTTTGAGGCATTGTTTTTATGAGGTTCATTGTACTGTCTACACGGACCACAAGAGTTTGAGATATCTTATGGATCAACCGAACCTAAACATGAGGCAGTGCAGGTGGCTGGACGTAGTCAAGGATTATGACTGCGAGATCCTTACCATCTGGGTAAAGAGAATGTAGTAAATGATGCTTTGAGCCGCAAGTCGGCTGGTTCTTCGGTTAGAGAGGCCTGTATGAAGATATCCATGGATTCTTTTGTAACGCCCGGTTCCCGGTACGAATTTTAAATATGAATTTTTGCATTTTTATACTGGGACTCGACGAGTTGGAGGCCCCAAACTCGTCAAGTAGGGGCGAATCTTGGATGTGGGAGGAACAGTCTACTCGACAAGTCGGAATCCCCAAATTTACAAGTATAGCTATCTGAATGAAACACTAGATTTTAGCGTTTTCACCCTATTTAAACACCTTATATGGCCTCCACTCCAACCTCCATCACCTTCAGACCCTATAACGAAACCCTAATCAGCGTGTGAGTATTCTTGAGTTATTTTGTGTCATTTTAGGGATTTACAACTTGGAGAAGGAAGGAAAGACTTGGAGATTCAAGACGAAAGCAGTAGATCCAGAGCTTAGGTTGCATTTCCAGCTTGTTTGAGGTATAAAGCTTATAAATTGGCTTCCTATCACTTAAATCTTCTTTAGGGCTTGTATATTGTCATTTTAGGCCATTTTTAAGTCATATTCGAGATTTGAGTGCATATTGGACTAATGAATTCAGATCTGGAATCATTTGAGCTTAGGAAGCTTAAATTTGCACCCTTTATTGAGCTATGGCCCTATCCCATGCATTAGAATTCCTTTATAGAATAGTTTTAGTGTTCTAGCTTTATAACACCCATGCATGCATGTAAAGTTTGTAAGTTTACATGTTATATTGACCCTAGGAGGTCTGATCTATGCTTCATATTCAATAATCCCGACTGAAATCGACTGAATGGACTTGGAATTTGGGGGTCTCGACGAGTCGTTTGTTGGAGTCGGTGAGCCCGGTCATGGTTCCCCAACCATTTCTGTTTCTAAGAAATCTTGTTGAGTAAAGAAGAGGACTCAACAAGATGGATACGATTATGGACTCAAAGATCAAAGAACTCGATGAGTTCAAGGAAAAACTAGGCGAATCAAGGGCTAAATGTCCCGACTGATATGAAGTAGGACTCTACGAGTTCAAGGATGAACTTGGTGAGTCATGAGCAAAAGGTCTCGATTTTGTATGAAAAAGAACTCGACGAGTTCTTGAAAGACTCGACGAGTAGGATCGAAGTTCCAATATTTT
Source organism: Lactuca saligna (assembly GCF_052625555.1). Taxonomy (NCBI): domain Eukaryota; kingdom Viridiplantae; phylum Streptophyta; class Magnoliopsida; order Asterales; family Asteraceae; genus Lactuca; species Lactuca saligna. The sequence goes on along the minus strand of NC_136420.1, from coordinate 261,588,533 downwards.
GAGGATTATGGAACTCGACAAGTTGGTGGACCAACTTAGCGAGTTTAGTCAACTAGATGTTGAGTTTGACCAGGGTGTTGACCTTAACTTTGAGTTTGACCGAGTTGACCCTTGAAAGGGTTAGGAGTATGAAAAAGTAATTAAGGAAGATTGTTATGTGTAGGAGTTTGAGAGGACTTGAACCTAACAATGAGGATAATTCAGACACTACATGACATTGAGGTAAGTTACCTTCCAGTAGACGTGGGTCGAAGGCAACAATGCCGACCCACTAGTAGTTGATTATAGTTAAGATAATTGTTTGTGTGATAATTGTCTGGAACACCACTATCTGTTATGTGTTATGTGTTAGTATGATATGATATTATGTGATAGTTGTAGGAGGGGTGGATGGACCCCAATATCGGTTGTAAGGATTGACAGGGTAGGTCGGGCACCTAGATATGCCTGACAATATGTTATGCTATGATATTATGTTATAGTGGTAGGAAGGGTGGATAGACCCCAATATTGGTTGTAAGGAATGCCAGGATAGGTTGGGACCATAGATGTGACTGGTTGTATGTTTATGCAATGTTATTATATGGTAGTAGTAGGGGGTGAAATAATCCCCGTAAACGGTTGAGATAAACCAGAGGGTATGTCAGGCACCCCAGAATTGACAGATAGGGTAGGTCAGCACAATATAATTGCCAAATAGGGTAGGTTGACACCCCATAATTGCCCGATAGTATGTTGGTTATGAGGTATGTGTTATGCTAGGGGAACTCAGTAAGCTTTGTGCTTACAGTTTTCAGTTTTGTTTTCAGGTACCTCTTCAGCGAAGGGGAAGGAGCTAGCATGGTAGCATCGCATCACACACATATGATTTCCGCATTATGAGATTCTTGAGATTGCACTCTGACATTGTTACTATTTCATGATATGGTTTTGAGACATGTGGCGAGTGTTTTATGAAATGAAGTGATTTGATGAGTTTTCCATATAATTGTTTGTATAAATCGTTATATAAAAATGAAATTTTTGGTCTTGAAAGTTAGGTTGTTACAAGTTGGTATCAGAGCCTTGGTTTGAGGCATTCAAAAACCCTTTCGAGAGTGTTTGGACTCAAATTGAGGGTTTGAAAGTTTTTCACACGAAAATAGTTTTTCCAAAATTAAAGTGAAGAGTTTTGAGAAAGAACAATGTGGGTGATGTGTGCAACCGGCTGAGTTCAGTTAGGTTTTCCCCAAGATGCCCATACATTTTATCTTATGATTTAATATGATTATGAGGATTGCATGCTAGATTAGGGCTAAGGATCTAGGAAGGATGCCTTTTATGCCTACTGTATGTGTATGAGAACTGCATGCTAGAATAGGGCTAAGGATCTAGGAAGATGCCTGATATGCCTGTTATATGTGCTTATTGAGCTGCATAATATTACTGAGTAGTTAGTAATATGATAGCCTGGATAGGATATGCTTGGTTTGGGATACTCAATGCCTAAATGCTGGTTACTTTGTGCTATTATGATTTCTAGTTATCTTTAATTAACTAGTAAACGAATACACTAAGTTACATATTACGAGGACCAAATAATTTCATAGGGTTAGGCTTAGCCCTATTTCGTAGCACACATTTGAGTCTAACCTTTGTAAGGAGAGACCTCTTATTCGAAGAATTATATGGTCTTAGTAATATGTAATCGTATTCGTGTACCACCCATAAAAATTCCAACCAATTTAAACTTTTAAAACATTTCAAATCCATTAAAAATTACAAACTTGTTTTCAAAAAGTATCATATCAGAGTATCCCAGAAACAATTTCATAAAAGTGAGGAGCTGTACGATCACGCCTTTGCCTTGCCCTGATCCCCTGAAGTACCTAAAATAATGAACTGAAACTGTAAGCCCGAAAGCTTAGTGAGTTCCCCCAAAATACCAATACACATACAATCCACATAACCATGTCAGCAACATAATAACATAACAAACTCAAAAGAATGCAACGGATCCACAACTTTACAAACTGGATTACCCCTGGGCCCACAGTGTGAGTCTGGATTGCATTGCGGGCGCACAACTCACATCTGGCTTGCCATCGTGCCCACAGTGCGGGTCTCCCTTATCCCGTAACTAGAATGCTCCCGCGTTTGTTGGTTACCGCACGAAGCAGTCCCACCTCAACCCATCCCACATCCATATCAACATACAACATAACCATTGAGCATGCAGATAATCATATGACAAAGGTAGTCCTATAGATCTAATAACTGGCATAACCACTACGCATGCAACATTAACTTCATACTCAACATACTAACACTACTAGGATAACATATTGAATGGGCCGGCCTTGCTTCCTTAGACACCTTAGTATAGTGAGGATAACTCACCTTGCAAATGTCAGCTAGGTAACTAAACTCCAACTCTCAGATCACGACCACAAACTCCTCCACCTATTATCATAATAGAGCCATACTTGTAAATTCTCAATCTTCCAAGGTACCCCATAAGTCAACTAGTCAACCCCTGGTCAAAGTCAAAGTCAACAGTCAAGGTCAACATTCCATGTTAACCCTTACTCGTTGAGTACCCTCGGCTACTCGCCGAATTCCTCGAGATACTTGTCCACTAACCGAGTCCCCAGAGTGACTCGTCAAGTTCCTATGGTTCGCGATCAAAGCCCTAAGGCCACTCGTCAAGTTTTCTTTCTTGCAACTCGACATGTTCACACACATTCATAAATTAGGGGGAAACCTTAATCGACTCACCGAGTTGTACATCCACTTGGTCGAGTTTATGACAATCTTCATCAGACTCGTCGAGTTCAATGTCTATCTTCATATGACTCGCCGAGTCCCTTCATCCCTTTAACTACACACACTTTTTAAGCCATGCCAAGGCCCCAAATTGCATATCCAACTTCCTTGGGTATGCTTATCACGTAAAGTTTCAAACTTTACATGCATGCAAGGCTTTAAGACCCTAAAATGGCACAACTAATCTTGCAATGAAGTCACATCCTTGAGAGAAAACTCACACTAGGCAAAGCTGATGAATTTGTGAATCTAAAAGCCAAGGGGAGTCCAGATCTGAAGTTACAACTTCAGATCTTGGCTTAAACACAAGAACCCTTTCCTAAAATGTTGCACAAAAGGGTTTAGGAGAAATGAGCCAAGGGAAAAACGATCTAATACCTTCAAGAGAGCCCTTTCTAATGCAGAACTTGAAACCCACAAATTCTTGCTTCAACTAGCTTGCTTCCTAAGTGATTCCTTCACCAAAACTACCCTCCAAGCTTAAACCTCCAAAGAATACACACACACACTCGAGTGAGGGTCTTTCTAGACTCTCAATGGACTGTAGAGAGGCCAAAGGAAGCTTGTGCTTCTTTAAATATGGTGCAAAGCCCCGGGATTTAGGGTTTCATCTGCCAGCTCCTACTCGTCGAGTCCCTTCTTGGACTCGGTGAGTATGCCACTAAATCCGCGAACCAACTCACTGCTACTCGACGAGTAGGGCAACCAACTCATCGAGTACACCTTGGAAAAAAAAGAATTCTTATTTAAATCAATACCTGAGAATGACGGCGTTACAAATATCCCCCACATGAATTAGACTTCACCCTCGAAGTCCAGTACGATGAACAATGTCGGGTAATGCTCCCGCATTTCTGCCTCCGGCTCCTACTTCTACTCAGATCCCTTCCGATGCTCCCACTATACATTTACCAAAGGTATCTCCTTATTCTGCAAAACTTTCATCTTCCTTTCAAGTATGGCTACAGGCCTCCCACGTAATTCAGGTGCTCATCAACCTGAATATCATCCAATGACACCACTACCTCCTGATCCACAATGCACTTACGCAACTGCGAAACATGGAAAGTGTTATGGATCCAACTAAGCTCCTCCAGAAGCTTTAACATGTATGCCACCATGCCAACCCTAACAATGACCCTGAACGACCCAATGTATCGGGGACCCAATTTCCCACGCTTCCTGAAGCGAATCACACCCTTCTAGTGTGAGACCTTCAGGAGCACCATATCATCCACCTGAAACTCTAACTCGGATCGACACCTATCGGCGTAACTCTTCTGCCGAGTCTGAGCGGTCTGCAGTCGCTGCCTAATCTGTTGAATCTTCTCAATAGTTTGCAGGACTTCCTCCGTCCACTCCATTACTCGGTGTTCGTCCTCACCCCAAAAACCGGGGTGCGACATCTACGCCCATATAGTAACTCAAACGGCGGAGTGCCAATACTGGAATGGTAGCTATTGTTCTACGTAAACTCTGCAAGAGTTAGGTCGGAATCCCAAGTCCCACCAAATCAATGACACATGCCCTTAACATATACTCGAGGTTCTGAATAGTCTGCACACTCTGACCGTCTGTCTGCGGATGCAACGTTGTTCTAAAGTGCAAGCGTGTGCCTAATTCCTCGTGGAACTTCTGTCAGAAATGGGAGGTAAATCTGACATCTCGGTCTGAGACAATGGAGACCGAAATCCCGTGGCAAGCAACGATCTCGTGCACATATATGCCCGTCAATCTCTCAGCCGAAGAACTCTCCCGTATTGCCAATAAATGAGCACTATTGGGTAATAGATCCACGATGACCCATATAACATCGAACCCTTTCACCATCCTTTGCAGCTTCGTGATGAAATCCATCATGATATGTTCCCACTTCCACATGGGGATCCCAAGAGGCTGCAACTTACCATGCAGCCTCTGATGCTCGGCCTTGACCTTCCTACAGGTCAAGCACCTTTCGACATACCAACGATTTCTCACTTCATACATGGCCACCAGTAACTCAAACTCAGATCTCGGTAAATCTTGGTGGCCCCCCGGTGTATGAAAAAATGAGACTTATGAGCCTCCTCCATCACTCTCTGTCTGAACCCATCAGTCGTCAGAACCCAAACTCAACCACATCGGGTCAATAACCTCCAGATATCCTAAACAAACCGAGCGCTTTTGCCCTTGATCCTTTCTACTTTCCAGTTCTTTTGTCGTATGCCCTCGTCCTGGGCATCTCTGATCAAACTCATCAACAAGGAATCTACTGCTATCCTCATACACTTTGTCGGGGTGGAAGACCCAGCTGACTTGCGGCTCAACGCATTCACAACCACATTCTCTTTACTAGGGTGGTAAAGGATCTCACAATCGTAGTCCTTGACTACATCTAACCACTTGCGTTGTCTCATATTCAGGTTCGACTGATCCATGATGTGTCTCAAACTCTTGCGATCCGTGTATATGGTACAACAAACCCCATATAGGTAATGTTTCCAAATCTTGAGAGCAAAAACCACCGCTCCCAGCTCCAGATCATGTGTAGGATATCTCGTCTCATGCAGCTTCAACTCTACGTAAGCTATCATCCGTCCGCTCTGCATGAGGACTGCCCCTAAACCTATGATGGAGGTATCACAAAACACCATGAAATCCTCAACACCCACCAGGAGTGTCAAAAATGGAGCCTCAAACAACCGCTGACAGAGGGTCTCAAACGCCCTCTGCTTCTCGGGGCCCTACCAGAAATCCACCCCCTTCCTCGTTAGACGAGTGAGGGGTACTGCACTCTTGAAGAAGTCTCGAATAAATCTCTGGTAATACCCCGCTAGTCCCAGAAAACTCCTGATGTCTGAAGGAGACCTTGGCACCTCCCACTGCATAACTGCCTCGATCTTGGCTGGATCGACCAAAATCATATCCTGGTTAATGAGGTGACCAAGGAACTAGACCTCTAGTAACCAAAACTCGCACTTCGAGAGCTTCGTATACAGTTGTTCCCGTAGCAGAACCTCCAATGGCACCCTTAGGTACTCCTCGTTCTGCTCTCGGGTCATGGAATACACCAAGATATTATCTATGAACACGATGACCGAGCGATTAAGCATCGGTCTGAAGACCCCATTCATCAGGTCCATGAATACTTCTAGCGCGTTGGTGAGCCCAAACGGTATCACCACGAACTCATAGTGCCCATAACGTGTCCGAAACGTGGTCTTCTCCACTTCCTCCTCTCTAACCCGGACCTAATGATAGCCTGATCTGAATTCAATCTTACAGAACCAAGATGAACCCTGTAACTAGTCAAATAGATCGTCTTTCCTCGGGAGTGGATAATGGTTCTTCACCGTCAACTGGTTCAACTCCCTATAGTCAATGCACATCCGATGCGATCCATCCTTCTTCCTAACGAAGAGAATCAGTGCTCCTCTTAGAGAATTTCTAGGTCGAATGAACTGCTTACGCAATACTTCTTGCAGCTGTGAAGACAACTCCTGCATCTCGGGTGCCGCCAAACGGTATGGTGCCTTGACAATAGGTGCCGCACCTGGTACCAGGTCGATCCAAAACTCGAACTGCCTCTCTGGAGGTATCCCTGGAAACTCCTTCGGAAACACATATGCAAACCCTGACCACTGGAACCTCTAAAACTGAAGTCTAGTCTCCAACTCATGTATCCACCACGTACACTAAGTAACCCGCACATCTGTGTTGAATATACTACCGAGCACTGGCGGCTAAACAAAACCCTGACCCTACTCTGGTGCCCTCGCCATATACAATCAGTTCTCCCCTACTTGGGGTTTGAACTACCACTCTCTAGACCTCACAATCTATCATGGCACCGAAACGACTAAGGCAATCCATACCCACAATCACGCATACTTCCCCCATGGGATTCGGAATCGAATCTATTGGAAAGACCACTCCGAAGATCTACAACTAACATCCTCAGTAGTCCGAAGAAGCAGAAACTCCACGTTCGTTGGCGATGGAAACTCGCAATAGACTCTCTAGCTCGTCAACTGGTACACCGAACCCCCTACTAAACGTTTGAGAAACGAAAGACCGACTCACCCCTAAGTCAAATAAAACCAAAACAGGCAAGGAGTTTACTAAAAATGTACCTAAGCATAGTACCACATATATTCATAACACATATACAATAAACGAGGTAAAGGAGAGAGACATACCAAAAACCACATCTCGTGCTGCTCTAGCCTGCTTTACCGTAAGCTGGAAAGCACGCCCCTAAGCCCTTGGTGACTCGGCCTTAACAGGCCTTCCATCAGTGATCCTCAAAGTAGCTGGCACTGGAACTTGCACTGCTTGGCGGCTAGCAATGGGCAGTTGGCCTTCACATGGCCAACCTGATGACAGTGGTAGCATAACCTCATACCCGAAACACGGGCGCCTTGGCAATAATCCTTCACATAATTCCCCTCCTTGTCGCACCCGTGGCACCCCTTACCCGCTCGACACACTCCAAAATGACTCCTACTGCACTTCCCATATGTGCGGCTCTACTGACCTCCAACCCTAGAATCAGCGGTCTTAGACCGCTTCGGCGCCAGCTGAGACTGTGTCGGGGCCGAACGCTGCTCCTTCAACTACAGCTCAAACTCCAACTCACACCGCCTAGCGGCCTCCTGCAACTCCAACAGAGTATCACATCGTTGGGTGGACACAAATTGACGGATGTCAGTTTTGAGCATGCTCAGATAACGAGTCATCTGAGCATGCTCAGATCCAAACTCTGGGCAGAACATCGCCCTCTCTGTGAACATACAGGTGTTATCCATCACCGACTCTCCATCCTGTCTGAAACTCAAAAACTCCTCAGCCAACCACTCCTGATCCACCCGTGAAACATAGCGGGTGCGGAACATCTCCCTAAACTGCTCCCAAGAAACAGCAGCTCTCTGATCACTAGTGTACAATCTGGTCGTCAGTCTCCACCAATCCTTGGCCCCTAGCCTCAGCAGGTTCAGGGCACATCGGACCTTCTGGTCAGTAGGGCATGAACACGTGAAGAAACAACCCTCCACGTCAGACAACTACCTTATAGCTCTAATCGCATCATGTGTACCATTAAATGTTGGAGGCTTCATGTTATCGAATTCCCAGTAGTAGAAACCCCGTCGAGCTCCACCTCCTCCTGCCGCTGTTATAGTTGATGCAGCTGCGGCGACAGCCATCTCTGCAAGGCCTGCGTAACGCTCGCGAAAGTACTCAATCATAACGGTCTTAATAGACCCAAACATCTCTGGTAGCTGCACCCAGAACAAAGTGGCAACCTCATCATGCAGGACCTCTCGAATCCTGGCATCTAGCTCATCTGTCCCCATCTGTACCACAGGCTTAAGTGCTATCGGCACCTCCTGGCCTCCATCCCCCGATCCAGATCCCGACCCGGATGCAGTCACAAAACATCTCGTCATCACCATATTGAAAACACAACAACAGATATCAGATAATCACATATCAATAGGGGAACTACTCCTGACTAAGCCATATGGGTTGTGACTTCCTTGCTACGTGTATGGGTTCTGTGCTTTCAAAAGTACGGGCCCATACTACCTTCCACACCTACCTATATTTGTCTCAAGTATCACCATAACACCCTAACAATATACATAACATAGCTAGTGCCTAACCCTCATTCTTAGAGGAATGCTAAACCATCTCACGACTGTCCTTACGGCTTCTCACGACCCACCCATCCATGAAACTTCCATCAACTCTGCAGTACTAGCGTAGGCTAGCTATACATAACGATGGACCCTACAGACTTTCGAATATCCGATCCTACCCTAAGGTCGAATTAAAGATTCGCAGGCTATAAGACTTTGATTACATATAGTGGTGAGGTATACACATGTAACTATAGTAATGATGTCAATCTCATATAAGGAAAACCCTAGGCTAGAAGGCATCATGTAATAAGGAAATTCTATCATGCAACTCCTAAAGATCCCTAGCCTAGTACTAGCATACTGTTCTTACATATCACATAATCAAATAGCTGTATGGTATTTTGGGATCTACTTACTGGCTCCAACTGATCGTACACCTTGCATCCTCCTTCACTTAGTTTGAAAACCATTTTAGAAATCATTTGAAACCCTTTCCTTGATTTGAGACTGGATTCACACGAATGTTCCTCCAATTTACTTAAACCAAGGCTCTGATACAAACTTGTAACACCCATAAAAATTAAAGCCAATTTAAACTATTAAAACATTTCAAATCCATTAAACATTACAAACTTGTTTTCAAAAAGTATCATATCAGAGTGTCCCAGAAACAATTTCATAAAAAGTGAGGAGCTGTACGATCACGCCTTTACCTTGCCCAGATCCCCTGAAGTACCTAAAACAATAAACTGAAACCGTAAGCCCGAAAGCTTAGTGAGTTCCCCTAAAATACCGCTACACATACAGTCCACATAATCATGTCAGCAACATCATAACAAAAAAAAAAACAAAACAAAATACAACGAGTCCACAGCTTTACAAACTGGATTACCCCCTAGGCCAACAGTGTGAGTCTGGATTGCCTTGCGGGCCCACAACTCACATTTGGCTTTCCATCGAGCCCACATTACGAGTCTCCCTTAGCACGTAACTGGAATCCTCCCGGGTTTGTTGGTTACCGCACGAAGTAGTCCCACCTCAACCCATCCCACATCACATATCAACATATAACATAACCACTCAGCATGCAGATAATAATATAACACAACATACTACCTATCTGGCATAACCACTTAACATGCAAAATTAACTTCATACTCAACATACTAACACTGCTAGGATAACATATTCAAGGGACCAGCCTTGGTGCCTTAGACCCCTTAGTATAGCGAGGATAACTCATCTTGAAAATGTCGGCTCGGTAACTAAACTCCAACTCTCAGATCACGACCATAAACTCCACCACCTATTATAATAATAGAACCATACTCGTAAGTTCTCAATCTTCCAAGGTACCCCATAAGTCAACTCGTCAACCCCCTAGTTAAAGTCAAAGTCAACAGTCAAGGTCAACATTCCATGTTGACCCTTGCTCTCCGTGTACCGTCTGGTACTCTTCGAGTTCCTCGAGATACTCGTCCACTCGCCGAGTCCCCGGAGTGACTCATCGAATTCCTAGGGTTGACGATCAAAGCCCTAAGGCCACTCATCGAGTTTTTCTTCTTGCAACTCGACAAGTTCACACGCATTCATCAATTTGGGGGAAACCTTAACCGCCTCGACGAGATGTTCATCCAACTCTTCGAGTTTACGATAATCTTCATCGGACTCGCCGAGTTGTTCATACAACTCGTCGAGTTCAATGCCTATCTTCATATGACTCGCCAAGTCGCCTATGCGACTTGCCGAGTCCCTTCAGCCCTTTAACCATGCAGACACATTTTAAGCTATACCAAGGCCCCAAATTGCAGATCCAACTTCCTTGGGCATGCTTATCACGTAAAGTTGCAAACTTTACGTGCATGCAAGGCTTTAAGACCCTAAAATGGCACAAGTAAGCTTTCAATGAAGTCACATCCTTGAGAGAAAACTCATACTAGGCAAAGCTGATGACTTTATGAATCTGGAAGCCAAGGTGAGTCCAGATTTGAAGTTACAACTTCAGATCTTGGCTAAAACACAAGAACCCTTTCCTAAACTCATGCACAAAAAGGTTTACGAGAAATGAGTAAAGGGAAAAACGATCTAATACCTTCAAGAGAGCCCTTTCTGATGCAAAACTTGAAACCCACAAATTCTTGCTTGAACTAGCTTGCTTCCCAAGTGATTCCTTCACCAAAACTCCCCTCCAAGCTTAAACCTCCAAAGAATACACACACAATCAAGTTAGGGGCTTTCTGGACTCTCAATGGACTGTAGAGAGGCCAAAGGAGGCTTGTGCTTCTTTAAATATTATGCAAAACCCTGGGATTTAGGGTTTCATCTGCCAGCTCCTACTCGTCGAGTCCCTTCTTGGACTCACTGAGTAGGCCACTAAATCCGCGAACCAACCCGCTACTACTCGACGAGTAGTGCAACCAACTCGTCGAGTAAATAACTCATTGAGTAGAGCTTGGAAACAAACGAATTCTTATTTAAATAAATACCTGAGAATCGGGGCATTACAATTAGGGAGCTAGTTAGATAGAGATGACAGGGACTTCTTATGCAGCTGATGGCGGAGAGTGGGTTGGAGAGTTACCTTAAGGTAATCCTAGGATAAGATTAGCACAGGTTGCAGTAGTAGTAGAAGGGACTGGATGAAGTCAAAGCAATCCTTGAGGAAAGTACGGATAGATGTGGATGGTAGTATGGGTCCGTACTACTTAAAGCAGAGGATCCGTACTCGAGTCAAGGAGGGTCGAGATAGAACCTGGGAACCTGTAGAGTGTGTGACACCTCTCGAGGTATGTATGACCTTGTCAATTATATGTTTTGTTTCATAATGGTGGTGACACGACATGGAGAAGGAGGTTTAGGGCAGCTTCCGAGCTATTTGATGATGGACAACGCAAGTTCATCGCGTCTGAGATCACAAGAGGCATCCTTGAGGTGACCCCGATGATTTTCAGGTTGATCAAGGAAGGGATTATCAAGCTGATGGATGATCACCTTAAGGCGTTCAGGAGTTACACGGAATTTGGCCAGGTAGGGACACGTACACTCTCCTTCAAGGAATTCAGGGGATGTGGTGTGCCAGACTTCCATAGGGTGAAGGACCCCATTGTTTCCAGTATATGGATTGCAAACATCGAGTCTGCACAGTTGACGAGCTTCTTCCCAGAGGGGTTGAAGGTCTGGTATGCTGCAGGTTGTTTAAGAGATTGAGCTAGAGATTAGTGGGAGTCAGTTGGTGATTCACTAGGAGCCCAACCATTAAGGCTATGAGTTGGTCAAATTTTGTGGCCAGGTTTAGGGCTGAGTTTGCACCGGCGGTGGAGCTTCAATAGCTGGCCAGGGAGTTTCTTGACATGAGACAGACTACTGAGTCGGTGGTGGAGATTACCACCAAGTTCAGGTAGAAGGCCTTACTGGTGCCGCAATATGTAGTGGATGAGGAGATGAGGAAGACTCGGTACCACGACCTGTTGAGGGCTAACATTCGGAAACATGTCAGCTACTCAGCATGGCCGGCATTTGATGACATGATCGCGAGGGAGAGGGAAATGGAGATTGATATAGAGCACCTCAGGAAGAAGAAGGCTTGGGATGGATATGTTACAGGGGTTCCGGGGCAGGAACCTAATGGAACTGACACCAGGTTGAAGGGCCAGCTCGGCCAGCGCCGATGCAAGAAATGTGGCAGGCCATATGAGGGAGTTTGTAGATTAGGATCATCGGGCTGTTACAAGTGCGACAAGACTAAGCATTTTAGCAAGGATTCTACTGCCCCTACCCCCACAATGCATATAGTAGACCTAATTTTCTTTCACTACAATTAGAAGGGACATAAAAAGGCCGATTTCCCAAGAATAATACCAGCAACGACAGTGGCGGCGCCAACTCCCTCGACCTTGTGGATCATAGATGGCCAACAAGGCAAGTCAGATGCTCCACTAGTGAGGAGCCATAATTTGCATCTGACCACTAAGGAGGTACGTGCAACACTGGATGTGGTGATGGGATCGTTCCTTGTGAATGGTATCCCAGTTCAGGTGTTATTTTATTCGGGGGATACCTGATTGTTTGTCTCTCTTGTACTTAGTAAGAGGTTCCTTGAGTGTTCGGGCATGTTGGATTGCCTTCTAGAGGTTGAGATTGCTGATGACCAATCAATACGAGCATCAGGCGTTTTTAGAGTTTGTTTTTTGAGGCTGTATGAGGAGCGCTACCTAGTAGACTTGGTTCCCATTATGTTGCGTGGGAACAAGATTATCATAGGCATGGACTAATTGAGCCCTAATGGGGCGGTGATCGACTGTGCGCAATAGTTGGTAGGGGTCAGGACCCCAAATGGGGAAGAGCTGGTAATTTAGGGTGAGAGACTGAAATGTGAACCAACTATGTATTCAGCAGTGACGACTAGGCTCTATCTACAACACGGTTGCACAGTGTATGTCGCCTACGTTTTGGATACCCAAGAGGCGGGCAACACGACCATGAGTGATATGCCAGTTATACGAGAGTACCAGACGTATTTCTAGAGGAGTTGCCAAGAATACCCCTGGAGAGAAAGGTAGAGTTTAGGATCGACCTGGTCCCTAGTGCGGCACCGATAGCCAAGGCACCATATTGGTTGGCTTGTCCTGAGATGCAAGAGTGGTCTACATAGCTGCAAGAGTTTTTAGACAAGGGATTCATTAGGCCGAGCAGTTCACCCTGGTTCGCATCGAATGTGTATAGATTATCGGGAGCTGAACAAGGTAACGCTGATGAACCATTACCCCCTCCCAGGGATTGATGATCTCTTCGACCAACTACAAGAGGTATCTTGGTTTTGCAAGATAGATTTGCGTTCAGGCTACCATCAGATGAGTGTTAGACACGAAATGTACAAAAGAATACTTTTCAGACTCGCTATGGCAACTACGAGGTCGTGGTGTTGCCCTTTGAGCTAACAATGCTCCTGCCACGTTCATGGATCTCATGAACCGTGTATGTAGACCGATGTTGGATCAGTCTGTGATGGTTTTCATTGAAGACATCTTGGTTTATTCCATGACACAGGAGCAGCACGAGGAGCACTTGTGAGAGGTGCTGGATACCTTAAGGAGAGAGAGCTCGTATGCTATGTTCTCCAAGTGTGTGTTCTACTTGCACAGGGTGGAGTTTCTTGGGCACCTTGTCAACCAGAACGGTATCTGTGATTCAGAGTTTCCTTAGATTGGCAGGCTATTACAATATATTCATTCAGGACTTCTCCAACATAGATGTACCCTTGACCCGGTTGACGAAGAAAGCCTTGGTCTTTCGTTGGGGGCCTGAACAGCAGCCAATGTTTGAGACACTGAGGCAACGATTGTGTGAGGTGCCGATCCTAGCCCTACCAAAGGGCATGGAGTATTTTGTAGTGTACTACGATGCATCCATTTCTGATTGGGGTGTGATATTGATGCAGAGAGGGCATGTTATCGCCTACGCTTCGAGGCAACTGAAGCCTCATGAGGTGAACTACTCGACACACGATCTAGAGTTCGGGGTGGTTGTTTTTGTTGGATTAATGTCTAAGTCCATAACTATAATTGGTAAGACTTGACCCGACCCGACATGGTCCATTTGGGTTGCATACCATCATGCACTTGGATAGACTAAATGAGAGAAATAAGACACTTACGGTTATTAATATATTATAAGTTCTAATATATTAATAATAAGAATAATAAGATTATTTAATTAGTATTGATCAAGAATTAATCTAGGATTAATTAAGTGATCAAAAGAAGACTAATTAAATATATGGGTTGATTGTGTAAATCATCCATACTTGTATAGTGGGCTAATGCTCCATGGATTATCTAGTTGGGCCAAAACCCATATGATACTCCATGGATGCTCCATGGTGTATTTGAACCCATGGATCCAAGGAAATGGAAAGTCATGACAATTAGAGTTTACCCTAATTGTAACACTATATATAGATATTATTCTTGACCAAAATCGGCCACTAGTGAGAGTAAGAAAGGGCTAGCCGATTTTCATGAAGTGTAGAAATCTCTCAAGTTATTCTAAGTGTTTTGATGTTTGTGAAACATTTGAGGTGTCACACTTGGGGCATTAGGCACTCAAGCTTCATGAAGATAAGCACCATCAAAGAGGTATGTATTCTATCTTGTTATATTGATAGTTTTGTATGCTAGATTAAGATAATACCTTGGATGTTCATATTTGCATGTATAATAGAGAAAACATAGATCCAAGGTATTTAGGGTTGCATGTACACTTAGGAGTGTTAGAATGCTCATAACCCAACAGTGGTATCAGAGCCTAGGCTTGTTTTCTTGTTATACTTGCAATAGAAGATGAAAAATCGAGTTTTGTTGCTGTCTACCCAGCAGACTCGCCGAGTCCATAAAGGGACTCGACGAGTCCATGAAGGGACTCGACGAGTCCAAGGCAAAATGCATCCAACTCGCCGAGTTTTGTTCATGCACTCGACGAGTTGGACCCTAGACAGCATATCTTCGAGGTTTTTGGCTAGAAATGGACTAGGAACATTACCCTAAGTTGTTTTTTGAACTTATAAACTTGTTTTTTTAATGTGGTAATGTTCAGGCTAATCCATTTTCAAAGATAATTATCAATAGATTCATGTTTTGTATTAGTTTAAAGACTAATTACATGAAAAAGTTTGATTTGAATTATCTTGTTCTTATGAGTTGCTTAGATTAATAGAAAAGTTGAGTGAAAAAGTTGTTTTCAATCCAAATTAATCTAAGAGTTGATTCTAAAATGTGTTTTTGTAACTTGTCCTAAAGTTATATGAAAAGTCACATTTAAGTCTCATAAAACTCATAAAATTGGCAAAGGTTACAAAAATGAAGAGTCTAGTTCGAATTATTTGGAGTTATGACTCCATAATTTGTCCTCAAGTTATGGAGGACCAAGAGTCTCTTCATTAAATAATATATATATATATATATATATATATATATATATAAAATAATGTAACCTTAATTAATTCCATAAGTTATAAAAATAAAGAAAAGTTAATTCTTTTATTAGTTTAAAGTCTTCCATAAGTTATGGAACTTGAAGAGTTTTTTGGATTAAAACTACTTTAAACACATAAGTTATGGAATTAATTAGTTTTGAATAGTTTCAAAACTCGCCCTCAAGTTTTGGAATTTGTAAAGTTTTCTCTTATGAATACTTTAATTCCAAGTTATCCCTTAGAATTTTAAAAGTTAAAATTCAACCCTTATACTTTGTAATATTATAAGTTAATAATATATATATGTATAAGAGTAAAGTCGGTCTTACCGCTAGTACGCCTCATTCACGAAGCCGGTCTATAAGGTGGGTATAAGGTTGTTGCCTATAAAATGGCAACTTAATGGGTGTCCACTCTCACCCACCGCTTGCTTGACTGGTGGAGGGTCGTTAGCCGAACGGGTTTGACATGACTATAATTCTCCCTTCATTAAAAGTATTAATGATAAATACTAAGTAACTAAACTCTAAATAATACCCAATCTTAGTTACTTAGGAAATTGTGAATAAGGTGCTAATCCATGAAATTACACTTTGCACTTTGTTTAAGTCGGTTAGTGGAGCGTGTGTGGTTAATCAGCACACTAACTCGTATTTAACAAGGTAGGCAAAGGGTAACTTAATGTTTATCATAGTATCGATGGAGCGTGTATGGTTAATCGGCACATCGATTGAGGGGTAAACACTTAAGGGTACCAAGTAATTTGCATGGTTACTTCACACCTTGTTTTGTGATCCTCGGCATCCCAGTCACAAAACCTGAAGGGCACACTCGAGATTGAAACATGCCATTGAACAGTTCAATGAATCTCAAAAGATCTAGGAGTTTCAAATCCAATTAAAACCTAATAATACATTTCGTTTATCTTGGTGGAAATTGGTGAATCGTCATTCACCTACCTTCGAATTGTTTTATAGCTTGGATTACGGCATACCTCTTCTAAGTTATAAAATAGTCTGTTGGGTCCTAGCCTTAATATTTCATATTGGGTGTCATATTAAGGACTTTAAAATCAACTATCTTGAATATCTCCCAAAACATGTCTGGTTTAGACATTTATGATCTTCCCAAATCTCTTGAAACAAGCCTTCCTAAATGAAGATGATGTTCCAATGGAAATCATACTTCTTTCACCTCCTCCAATTATTCTCCCTACCCCACAAGTTCTTGAAAAGTTTAAGGTCACTCAAGCCCTATTGGCAAGGCAAGGTCTAGGTGTGATCACATCTTGGATATGTAGTCACATATTGACAAGCCGGGAGAGTTGGGTGTCAAAGTCTTGAGAAAGTTAATGGCTCAACTACTTTCTAAGTCACATAGTGAGTTCTTTTGGAACACCTATGAAACAGACTATGACAAGACCCTTAATGATCTTATCTATTTGCTAAGATCAACTTCCTGAAACTTTATGGACATTGACAATGGTGACACTGGAAATACAGAAAAAGCATTCTGTTCCCAATGGAAAGGGATCAGCCATAGTCAACTCGGTTGAACAAATGGTAAAGAGAAAAGCTAAGTCTGTGATAGTCCCGTGTACCATTATCAAAGGGTCCATATGTTTATATTGCCAAAAGAAAGGGTTATTATTTGCGAAGCTGCCAAATTTACCTAAGGATGTTAAAGTCAATAAGGTTGACTCTACTTCAGGTAAAGTCCACTACTCTATCTCTGTTAAGTTTCTATTCTGAGATTCCTGATACATGATGTGACTGGGTCACATGGTGATGTTTTAAGAATCAAAGAAAAGTGAAGAAACTTAAAGAAAGAATATGTTGAATCAGATCGCGTAGATGGATTTCTATCGCATAGTTTGAAGATTTGATTCTTGAGCTAATTCTTAGGAGTTATGAGATATTGCTAAGGAATAGATAACAACAAGTTTTTCATATGGATTGTAAGGATAAGTTTTTCCGCATAGTTTTAAAATAAAAGAAAATTTTGATTTTATTTATTTTAAAATATCCTTAGAATGGCATTTGAGGAAAAAAATTTTTGCTTATATGATTCCATTAATAGCAAGAGTGGAAATATGAAATTGATTCCTTCATTTGTGGTAATGTCTAAATTTACCAAATAAGGAAAGATTCTCATCACCAAGTCTCAATTGGACCGAAACTTGGAATCATGCAAGTTGTATAGCATGATGAATGAGAACATTCAAGTATTGGAAAAATTAAGACTAATTACTTATTCACATGGATGTGTGAGTAAAGTAATGGACTAAGGGATCTAGTACACATTCTTGTGCACTGGTCAAGTCCATCACAAAAGATTGATAATACTATTCGTCATAGTTTACTAAAGCTCAGTAAATATGATTATACTTATAAGCTTAAGTGTAACTCTAAGACATTGGAAAAGGTTTCAATGCATGGCAGAGCGGATAAGAAGAATCAAATTAGGCAGAAGGATAAAAGTTCCTCAAATCTGAAAAGATGGGAGAGTACTTTAGTATCAGCTTTGTGATCATCTTAATGATTATGAAACCATATCAAAATTAGTTCTCTAAGGAAGTCTTAGTGCATTCTTATGACTAAGAAGAAGGGATCTTGAATTGTTGAAATGGTTAAGTCAAGAAGATGAGTCATACTTCGTTCCAATACAAGTCTTAGAGTCATACTCCAAGACTATAATTTGAGTGACATATTTTAAAGAAAGGTTTAAAACACTTGTCAAATGTAAGAGTAAAAGTTTTCTACTCTTGTACATTTGAAATTGGTAAGTTGTGATGTTTTGGATAAAACAAAGACCAACTCAGGCCAATTGTGTGAAGCGTTTGTCTTGATAAAGAATCCACACTATCCCTTGAATATTTAACAAGAGAGTGTTATATGTCAAGAGGACAGTGGGAGTCTTAAAGGTCTTGAAAGTCTCAAGAACTAATCAAGAATAAAACCTGAAGTTCTTCACTAGCACACGACTTGAGGTTTATAACCTATCATGTTGACATATTCTGTGCCCATTCTAGTTAAAGTTGGCTTTGCATATGAGTTCTTAGAGTTCTCAATGTGTTGCACAACAACTTGGAAGCAATGGTAGGCCCTTGAGCTGCCAGGTGGCAAGAAATTAAGATTGAGTTCAATCCATATGGTTTTGGATTTGTCATTATCTTTGTCTTGTTATTATGGTTTTGACAAATTCACATGGATAAGAACACATATACCATATAAATCTAAGTGTCATAAGGTTTCTCTCCGATTCATGAAAATGATGGTGAGGAAACACTTTCACTAAGTAGATTTTAGTTAGATAGCAATTGTGATATTTGCATTCTCAAAGTCGTTAGTGGAGCGTCTGTGGTTTACCGGCACACTAACCTGGACTTGTGAGAAGTGGCAAAAAAGGTCTAGCCATTATGATTATGGCATCCCTCTTCATAATTGTTTAGACATACAAGTGTGATCTCTAAGGGAAGGTGTATGTTTTTTTGATAAAGTTTTATCAAAACAATCTAGTATTAGAAATCTAAACGTTGGTAAGAAAGTCAGCTGATTTCTGAGTACATGTCAAAGCTAGTGGGAGCATAAGTGTTATGCTAATAATCATCATGTTAGTGGGAGCATGATAATTATGATAAAGATTGCAAGTTAGCAATGTTAATTATAGAAAACAAAAGGTTTCAATTGGGAAAAAGTTGTTTTGCTATAATTAAGGGAGAGGAACTTATACTTCATCTCAAATCTATAAGCTTAGATCGTGAGGTTTTAATCATTTAGTCAAGGATATATATGAGTTTCATGTTAGAATGGCTCAACATAAGGAAATTCTGTATATGGTTCCATTATTTGCGTTCTAAAATTCGATTATGATTACGGCATCCCTTTTTTATTATCTGAATTATGAGAACTTGGCAAATAGAAATGGAAATGTTATAGCAAAAGACTGGTTTAGTCTTTATGTGAGACATCATGAATCGTGTCCCATATGCTTCGGATATAGGATCGATTACATGTGCTATAGTTATCCGTTCTAAAAGTTTCCAAATGTCTGTGGCATTAAGAAGGGAAAAGGTTTAGAACTGGATATGACTAAAAGGATTAAACAATTGTCGAGGACAATCTAAGGTTTACCAAAGATTGGTTGCTCAAGGACAGTTGGAAGTATAGTGATAATTCTGGAAGGACCATATTGACATAATCTGTAAGGAGGCAACTCTTGTTCAAAGTGATAGTCAAAATGGAATCTGGAAATGTTTCAGAGTTAGAATTTTCAATATGTTTAAGATTAGGAAACTTAATGCAAGAAGGATGTTTCCAAGGGGTTGATCTCCTTTGGAATGCTCTGCAATGATTGTTGCCAAGTCTTTCTGACTTTGTGCATAATCATTACAAGAGGATCAATGCATATAAGTTTAGAATCTTACAGATTTCAGTAAATGGCATGAATTTGGAATTCTTGCATTTGCAGTAAGGATTTGGGAGTGTGAAAGCAGAATCATTGAAGTTATGTTCAATTGATCTAGTTCACAAAGTAAAGATCATAGACAAACATAGTATGCATACTTGGTGTATGGCTTGACTAGTGTTTAGAAAAACATAGTGTACATGCTTGGAGCATGGGACAACTATTGTTTTAAATTCAAGAATAAAGTTGATAGCTGAAACAGTATACAATGAATAATGTGTAATCATATGGTGATAAATAAAAGGTGTTTTATTTATATTCATAAGTTCTGAGACCATATTGGATTCAATTATTCTTGTGTTTCATTTTGCATGTTTTGACTTCCCGAATAAACTAGGTTATTCTTCCGGAATGACTAAGTTATTCAAACCATCCACAGTCGGTCAGATGTTGGAAGTAGATATGAATTAAGACTGTCATGGGTTGGCTTGTAGAGGTCTAAGATGTTGGACAAAGGGCTACAACACTCATGAGTGCTCATAAGTTCTGAGTATTGGATTCAACCCGCGCTCATTGGAATCACTTCATGGATTTTATCACGAGTGATCATGAGACGATAATATCTTATATTCTTCAAACCTAGAGATATGAGTTGTTACTATGAGTTGGTTGTACATTGATTGCACGAAACTGCATTTGGTAACTTGGTGCTATAAAACGTGTCTTTGTGTATGATTCAACAAGTAGTAGAATAAGCCATATGAGTCAAAGTTTATCCATTCCTTTTACCTTCGGGATAAAAGCGATATCTGTGGGCCCCTCGATGATTTGATGATGACAAATGGAAGTGCTCGGCCGGGCCAAAACTGATTTGATTTGTTCAATTAGTCAGTGGTCATAAATCGGAAATCGGGAAACAACAAATGGGCAGAGAGAATGATTATAATCCATGTCTCAGTCCATATGATATCTAGAATGGAGGAATATATGATCCCTTATCTAATGGACAAGTCATTGACAAGATCAGAGTTCATCTACAAGGTCAGAGTTCGACAGAAGCTTTTGAGAGCTACGATTGCCAGTTGGTTCTTGAAGTCATACGCAATAATAGTTTTAGACTTATCCAAGTGGGAGACTATTGGATTAATGTCTAAGTCCATAACTATAATTGGTAAGACTTGACCCGACCCGGCATGGTCCATTTGGGTTGCATACCATCATGCACTTGGATAGACTAAATGAGAGAAATAAGACACTTACGGTTATTAATATATTATAAGTTCTAATATATTAATAATAAGAATAATAAGATTATTTAATTAGTATTGATCAAGAATTAATCTAGGATTAATTAAGTGATCAAAAGAAGACTAATTAAATATATGGGTTGATTGTGTAAATCATCCATACTTGTATAGTGGGCTAATGCTCCATGGATTATCTAGTTGGGCCAAAACCCATATGATACTCCATGGATGCTCCATGGTGTATTTGAACCCATGGATCCAAGGAAATGGAAAGTCATGACAATTAGAGTTTACCCTAATTGTAACACTATATATAGATATTATTCTTGACCAAAATCGGCCACTAGTGAGAGTAAGAAAGGGCTAGCCGATTTTCATGAAGTGTAGAACTCTCTCAAGTTATTCTAAGTGTTTTGATGATTGTGAACCATTTGAGGTGTCACACTTGGGGCACTAGGCACTCAAGCTTCATGAAGACAAGCACCATCAAAGAGGTATGTATTCTATCTTGTTATATTGATAGTTTTGTATGCTAGATTAGGATAATACCTTGGATGTTCATATTTGCATGTATAATAGAGAAAACATAGATCCAAGGTATTTAGGGTTGCATGTACACTTAGGAGTGTTAGAATGCTCATAACCCAACAGTTTTCGCCCTCATGATTTGCTGACATGACCTCTATGAAGACCGATGTACCATTTACACGGACCACAAGAGTTTGAGGTACCTCATGGATCAACCAAATCTGAACATGAGGCAACATAGGTCACTAGATGTGGTGAAGGATTATGATTGTGAGATCCTCTACCACCTAGGGAAAGCCAACATTGTGACTGATGTGCTTAGCCACAAGGTGGCCCTAATTAGAGACATTTTCTTAAGGATGACGGTAGTGACTCCACTGTTGGAGTGGATCCGAGAGGAGCAAGTTGAGGGCATGAAAGAGGACCGCCGGAACTGTAAGCGAATCGTAGGCTGGGTGGCCTCGTTTGACTATGATAGTCAGGGGCTGATGACCCTGCATGGGAGGGTCTAGGTTCTATACTGCTGAGGAGTACGATAGATTTTTTTGGATGAGGAACACAAACCCAGGTTTTCTATTCATCCTGGGGCGACGAAGATGTACAAAGATCTCTGTCTTGGTTATTGGTGGCCCTACATGAAGCGGGATGTAGGCTAGTACGTTGCAAGATGCCTGACCTGCAGGAAGGTCAAGGCCGAGCACCAGAGGCCTCATGGCAAGACACAACCATTGGACATCCTTATGTGGAAATTGGAAGATATTACTATGGATTTCATCACACAGCTTCCCAGGACCGCACAGGGAGTAGATTCGATTTGGGTCATCGTGATCGGTTGACCAAGAGTGCCCATTTCATCCTGATCCAGGAGAGTATTTTGGCCAAGAAGATGGCGGACATCTACATCAGGGAGGTAGTATCTCGTCACTTCTAGATTCTGGTAGAAGTGTCACGACGAGTTGGGTACTCGTCTACACTTTAGCACCACTTTTCACCCGCAGATGGATGGTTTGAGCGAGCGGACCATCCAGACTTTGGAGGATATGCTGTGGGCATGTGTTTTAGAGTTTGGTGGAAATTGGGATACATACATTCCATTGGCAGAGTTTTACTACAATAATAGCTACCACGAGATGCTATACAGGAGGATGTGCAGACCCCTATATGTTGGGGTGAGGTTGGATAGAGGGTTGTGGGGAGTACCGAAGTGGTACTTAAGACGATGAAGAGGATCCAAAAGGTCTGAAGCAAGCTTCAGATTACTTAGATTCAGCAAAAAAGTTATGCCGACAAGAGTCACTCGGACCTGGATTTCCAGGTCGGGGATGTGGTCCTCCTGAAGGTGTTACCTTGGAAAGGTGTCATCTGATTCAGAAAGTAGGGCATGTTGCACCCCAGGTACATTGGACCTTTCAGTGTTGCAGCCTGGGTGGGCAAGGAGGGGTATAGGTTGGACTGCCATCCAAGCCTAGCTAGATTCACAGTACCTTTCACGTCTCCTAGCTGTGGAAGAGCTTAGTAGATGACTCTGCAGTGGTGCCTCTAGAGGATATTCAATTTGATGACATCCTAAACTACAGAGAGCGACCAGTAGCTATCCTCAAAAGGAAGTCGAAGGATCTGAGGAACAAGAGGGTCGAGCCGGTGAATGTACAATGGCAGCAACGCAAGGGCTCAGAATGGACTTGGCAGCTAGAGGACGATATGAGGGAGAACTACCCCGAGCTTTTTTCGGATGTAGCAGCCGACTTCGAGGATGAAGTCTAAAATAAATGGGGGAGAATTGTAATGCTCGGTTCCCGATACATATTTTTAATATGAATTTTTTCATTTTTATACTAGGACTCGTCGAGTTGGAGGCCCCAAACTCGTCGAGTAGGAGTGAATCTTGGACGCGGGAGGAAGAGTCTACTCGATGAGTCGGAAGCTCCGACTAGACGAATAGAGCTATCGGAATCATACCCTAATTTTTAGGGTTTTCACCCTATTTAAACACCTTATATGGCCTCCACTCCAGCCTCCATCACCTTCAAACCCTATTCACGACACCCTAATCGGCTTGTGAGTGTTCGTAAGTTATTTTATGCCATTTTGGTGACTTAAAGCTTGGAGAAGGAAGGAAAGACTTGGAGATTCACACTACTAGAAAAACAGCCTTTTACAACGCTCATTGCGCGTCATAAAAGGCTCCGACGACGCGCAAATGCGCGTCAAGGAAGGCCCTGTCATAAAGAGAGACGACGCGCTTTTGCGCGTCCTCTATAGACGGCGCGCATTTACGACGCTCATTTACGACGCGCAATTACGACGCGCGTTTACGACATGCAATGTGTATCAAGGAAGGCCCTGTCATAAAGAAAGACGACACGCATTCGCGCGTCGTAACCTTACGACGTGTGTGTTAATGACACGCAATGCGTATCAAGGAAGCCCCTGTCAAGAACGGCTATTTCATAAATGAAGATGACACACATTTTTGCGTATCGTAATTTTAAATGTTAAAAAAAAATATTATTTATAGATTTACTAATTTTCAAATTAAATTTTCATTTAATGTCTCATAACAAAAAATAAAATACTATATACAAAAAATACAATCCATTGCATAAAATTTAATATCATACAAATAATCGATCCTTAGAAAGATAAAACAAATCAATAGAAGTTGTTTTCTCCCTATACATGATTATTACATACTAAATAACAAACTTTATTTCATATTCATACATATGATTACATTATTCATTAAGAAAAACATATACCTACAGCTAGACTTGGAAGATCCATGTCAGTGTCTTTTGAATCAGAAGGATAACGATTTTGGAAATTGTAGAAGGATTGTGAAGGAAGTGGTGACAGAATTCCTCTAGGGTTTACAGAAATCTGCAAGGAGGACTATGGAGGAAAGAAGGAATAAAAAGAAACATGAAAACATAAAGATCATCAACTAGATAATAGAAGTCAGACCTTTGACCACTTCTTTAATGATACCATATAACAGATCCAAGTTCCATTAAGTTTCAAAACTGCATGAAAACATTATATAGGAGATTAACACATAACACTTAACAGTGTCTCCTGTTAATTAAAATATGACATGTAAAATGTGGTTTACATGCAGTTGAGAATAAATAGGTCGTTTTCTAGTGACTTGAGAATATGTCAGTGGTAAAAAAAGTAGTTGAGGATTACCTTCCTCAGAAAAGTGTAGTGTAGGGCTACATTGATAATCTCATGACAATGTATAGCATTATACTTACAAATTTTTACTAACCAGGACATTATATATATATATATATATATATATATATATATATATATATATATATATATATATATATATATATATGTTGCTGTATAACCAACCTTATTCATTGCTGCCATTGCCTTGGTAGC
The DNA here is from genome assembly GCF_052625555.1 of Lactuca saligna. NCBI lineage: Eukaryota > Viridiplantae > Streptophyta > Magnoliopsida > Asterales > Asteraceae > Lactuca > Lactuca saligna. The sequence continues at coordinate 261,563,559 of NC_136420.1, read as the reverse complement.
ATCTTTCATCCCAACAGCCACAGAAGAGTGTGCAACTAATGCCTGGGAGAAGTTAAAACCATAGAAAGTCAATCATGTGGTATAATTTATTTATGACAAAAAAGATACAAGTTGCCATTTGAAAATTTACCTGTGTATGTGTTGTTATGCCCCTCATTTGAGCCCGACTACTTTGTAGGTTGGCTATTTGTTGTCTAAGCCTCACCAATTGGCGTGCCAAAATCTTTGTTGATGCCTGCATAAACCAAATGTTAATGCACAAAAATTTCATCTTCTTATAATCAACAAAATTTCATCTTAATATTCTTATGCGTTGGTGTTAGTTCATATGGGCTCAAAAACAACCTGATTGGTATCGATTCACATGCAACGTATATAACTTCATTAATCAACTCTAATTAATCAACAAATATATAACAACCCATTGTTTCACAAGCAGATAGCCTCCGAACCTGCACGTGAAAAATTACCAAAATGCCCCTGAGAGATTTATAGTAAACAAAATTATAAAACTTACCAACGCTTTATCCGACATCATTTTTCGCATCGAGTATGCCAGCCTGTAATTATGAGCAACATGATTTATATTTTACTAATCAGAAACTCATTTAAAAGAACTAGATTAATAATTATAAGAAAATGTTCAACTTACGTTAATGTGACAACTAATGGAAGTCCTTCTAGAACCGCAACAACAACAATCATGACCTAAAGATTCATCAAATTAGAAGAATGGTAAAAAAGGAAACTTAATAAAAATACATGAAGTAAATACTAGTTGCTAAATACATTCTTCAATAGTGAAAATTTTGATTGCTCCATCAACAGCATCCCCAAGACTAGTTTTCCCAGCAATAAATACCACTTGATCCTTATCGTCCTTTTTGTGTCCGGTAAAAAACCTAACAAACAAAATTTACCATTTTAAAAGCAAGAATGAGAGGTGAAATGACAATTATACCCATGCAAATTTGAATTAATTACCTTATGAGAAGGATGACAAGAACAGATACAGCCACCACACCTGGGGAGACGTTTACATCTGAATTCATTCTCCCCCCCCCCCTCTCTGTAACACCCTCACCACCACATCTGGGGAGACGTTTATATCAACCTTCTTGTACAATCTTGCATAAGCTTCCCACCACTTTCTTTGAGAAGAAGATCTTATGTCCGCAACTGCTTCAGAAGCAGCGAGTACGAAGCTCGCAGCCACAAGCAGATCCCTTCCATCATCATCCACTATGAATTGCAGCAGGTGTCATCAAACCATGTCAAGCATTAATTAAAAAAAGAAACATGATTTTAAATACCTGACAATTACTGCAGCAAACAAATGGCTTCCTTCAACTCTAAGGACCAGATCTCCTGGTTTTTGAGACCTCTATTTGTGAAACACATCATCTTCAACTGGACTTTTATCTTCCATGTCATTCGAGAGATATGAGGATGATGTAATCTCCGAACCAATTACATTGCTCTTCGCAGACAACTTATTACCAGCTTCTTTGTAAAGCTAATGGGCAGCAACTCCATGCTCAACATATTCATGCATGCTCTATTAAAAAAAAATTGTTATATATATATATATATTGTATACCTGCGTTCTTATTTAGACTTCCAAGGGTGAGTTTTCTGGACCATGCACTGCAGTATGCAGAGACCGTATAAAAAGAGAGTCAGAATTTGTGGGCATTGACAAAAATAAGAGATAAGAAGGAAACAGAATGCATTACTCACACAAATATGAAAAGGTATACCTAATATCAGCAGCATACAAAAAAGTATAGTGAGATAGATATTTACCTGATATCCGCCTGACTTTGGATTGACAATGTAATCGTCAAACTCGCCATCAATTGGTGTCCAAAGCCTGCAGAAGATGAACCAAACAACTTTTATTTATATTACACATCTGTCACTTATTAAGAATTTTTTTTTCTTCTTGTCTGGGCATAATAAGTTTTAGCATGTAGTTATCCATTTTATGCTACTTATATAAAGTATAAACTTGTGTATGATATTTAGAAGACTGTAGCAACACTCGACAGTTTGTCCATTTAAAGTTCCACTTTTATCTCCAACAATTACTCTCAGTGCACGTGCATCATATACTTTATCAATGCTCACATCTTTACGATTCATCTGAGAGAAATATTAGCATAATCATCTACATAACTGAATCATGTATTCTTTCTAAGATTATTTATGGAGATCACTTATACCTACCTTACTATAGATGCTGTAAAAACTTTTAAGGCGGCTAGATAAGGTTACCTCCATTCCAGGAACATAGCTGCACAGGTAAGAATGACAAGCACACCAGAGTCAAGGCAGGGTAAACAAGACTGAAGGCTGAAGATCTATCTCACATGATCTTACGAGGTTGATATAAACAACTCGCGTTCTAGTTCTTCCTCACAAACGACCAGAGATGCTAGGGCAATCCCAACATCCCTCACGACCTTTGGTTTTGTTTGGACCTCTGAGCATGACCCTGGATCTTGAATATATTTAATACGTTTTCTTCGATCAAGCAGGAGATCAAATGGAATAACAGCCTGCAAAAGATCCTGTGGGTTGAAAAAAGGAGTCACCAATTCATATCCTAATTAAATATATCTAATGGAAAGTCAAACACCTAGTAGTGTATATATATATAAGGGGAAGAAATGAGGGGGGAATTACCTTCATGCTGACTACGACATCTTCTGTTGATGCTTCATACTCAGGATTTGAGCTACTTTTGGCTGATAGTCTTCTCAGGTTGCCTACCCTGCTACTGCTGTTGCTGGGTGTCCACAAGGAGGCCAGGTCAGATCGCATTTGCTGGAAGATCTGAGGCTGCACACACTACAAGTATTAGTTGGAATCTTATTTTAGCACATGCAACATATGATTCGATCATTAGTTGCGTAGAATGAACAATTGAGATAAATATCATGCATTAGAACACATTCATGATTCATCACTATATTAGCTTTATAGTGTAGAAACCACTGACCTGAAGAACAGCAAAACAAAGGTCTTCAAGTTCAGCTTTTAAAGCCCAATGGCCCAATCTGGAAGCAAGAGAGCACCAAATGACCAAAGTATCCTGTGCTACAGCTTTAGCCTTGCCCGAAGGTAGAGCATAACTGAAAGCAAGAGAGTGTAAACTGTAAGTTAAAGCATTGCAGTGAGTGAATAACTTATTGAATAGAGTGTTAAACCTCCCTTGACAAAAAGAAAGAATGAATTTTCTCTACTTTCCAAGACCTTTACCAACCAATGAACAAGAGAAGTAACAGTGAAATTAAAATCACTCGAGTTTGAAATGGAATTATCAGAAATATTTTTCTTGTCGGGATCATGCAATGCAAAGATTCATGGTAGATATGGAAACAAGTCATACATGGTTCTCATGTTGTGTAGACGGTCTGCAAGCTTGATTAGCACCACACGTGGATCATCAACCTGTGCAATTTGATTAACTTCATTGATTGAACCTTTGGATTTAAGTACAAATTTATGGATGTTGCAAATACAAAGAGTCTAAAATCAACAAAATGTAGTCAATACATTATACTTACAAAAACACTTCGTTGTTTCTGCATATATGTTTGCTAATTTGCTATTATTTCAAAGTGGGATACAGATGAAGCATCTTTTGGAGCTGCTCCTGCTGGGAAATGTATATGGATGTCCCGCCCTTCAAGCATATTCCCTTCTCCTTCTCCACAACCCAGATTAAGCTTTGCTTCCCTTGCTCTTACCTAATAACAAAATTAAGTAAATAAACAAACACACACTTATATAGATAGCAATTGAAGAGGAGATACCCAAGTCAATGCAAAAGAAACAGTGTAACAGATTGCCCAAAAACAACAAAAACCACATTGCTTACCAATTTTAAAAAATAATGTGTATAGAAATAGAAAACAGGAGATATTGAAGGAGCTCGTGCTGCATTTCAGCTTTGTGATACTTCTGAATCTTATTCATCTTTCATTGAAACCCTAATAAAAGAGGCTAATATGTTACAGCCTCAGTTATCAAACTTGATAGATAAATTTCAACTTGCTGAAATTTGTTCAGAGCTTAAATACTTCACAATGGAGGACAAGAAAAAAAAATGGATTATAATATTCACGTATATATAATTAGAAGATATATAGAAAATTCGAATAAGCATCAATCGAACCTGTAGTTGCTGTCGGGACAATAGGAGAAGAGGGAGAAGGTGAAATTGAGATCACTTAGTCTTTTACGAAGAAGGACTAGCGCTTCCTCAGCTATTCCCCGACCCATTGGGCTCATCCGTACACTTTCCTCTCCGAGTCTCCGGTAGACTTCAACTATGAATCCGGTGTGAGAATACAGGGTTCTTGATTCCTAGGGTTATAAGAACTCGTAGAACCAAAATCCCCTATTTCCCAAAATACATCTTCTCACATACCAAGGCGCTTTCCCTTGATCGTTTCTGAGCGTCAAAAACGGGGCGAGCATGTATTTGGGCTTTCTGCAAAAGATTGAAACAAAGGAATTTGAGGTTAGGTGAGCATGAGATCGTCAATGAGCAGAAGTGAGCAAGGGATTGCCGGAAGGTGAGGCCAGGTCGTCGGATCGATGCTATAGAGCACTGAGTGAGCGAGTGTTTTGAGTCTTAAAAAAAGCCCTAGAATTAATATCAATATCGGTTCATGTGATTTTGTTATTCGACCCTTTTATGTTCGCCATCTCCCTCTTCCTTCTGCTCTGTTAGATGAAGAAAGGTGAAGTGAGATAGCAGTCGATGGTTTGCAGGGAAGATGGTTTGAGGTGTAATGGCACGATCTGGTGCTTCTAGATATATTGATGGTGGTTGTTGTTACGGTAGAGATATCAACAGTATCGTTCTCTGAAGCGGCGGCCATGAAGACGAAGGCCCTAGGGCTTTTTCTTGCTAGTTGGAAGAGGCGGGGGGTTTAATTTTTGGGATTCAATAGGTGGGTGAAATCCCGCCTTAAAAACGCGTGTTTCATTAAAATTATAAAGCAACACATTTAGAGGACGCACATTTTATGAAAGGCACCCTCCGCATTTCTTTTTTTTTTCTTTTCTAACACTAATTTTAGGGCACGCATAAATGCGTGTCTACTATCCTTCAAATTTTACAAAATTGACATTATTTTTTAGGGCACATACAAATGCGCGTCCTTTATCAGCGAGTGTCATTGTTTGCGCGTCATTAAAGGGCTATTTTCTAGTAGTGTCAAGAGGAAGGAAGTAGATCCTGAGCTTGGGTTGTATTTTCCAGATTCTTTGAGGTATAAAGCTTATAACTTGGCTTCCCATCACTTAGATCTTCTTTAGAGCTTGCATATTGTTATTTTTGGGCCATTTCTAATTCAATTTCGGGATTTGAGTTCATATTAGTGTAATGGCTTCAGATATGGAATCATTTGAGCTCAGAAAGCTTAAAATTGCCACATTTATTGAGCTATGGCCCTATCCCATGCATTAGAATTCCTTTGTAGCTTGGTTTTGGTGTTCTAGCTTCATAACACCCATGCATGCACGTAAAGTTTGTAACTTTACGCGTTATATCGACCCTAGGAGGTCATATCTATGCTTTGGCTGTAATAGACTGAAATCGAATGGATGGACTTGGACTTTGGGGGACTCGACGAGTCGTTTATAGGACTCAGCGAGTCGGGTCATGGTTCCCCAACCTTTTCTGTTTCTGAGCAATCTGGTTGAGTCTAGAAGAGGAGTTAGCAAGAGGGATGTGATTATGGAATCGAAGGTCAAAGAACTCGATGAGTTCAAGGAAGAACTTGGTGAGTCAAGGGCTAAACATCTCAATTATGAAGTAGGACTCTATGAGTTCAAGGATGAACTCGACAAGTCATGAACAAAAGCTCCTGATTTTGTATGAAGGAGAACTTGATGACTTCTCGAAAGACTCGATGGGTAGGATTGGAGTTCTAGTATTGTGAGGATTATGGAACTCGACGAGGTGGTGGACCAACTCAGTGAGCTGAGTCAACCAAATGTTGACTTTGACCAAAAGTTGACTTTGATCAGGGTGTTGACCTTGACTTTTACCGAGTTGACCCTTGAAAGGGTTAGGAGTATGAAAAAGTAATTAAGGAAGATTGTTATGTGTAGGAGCTTGAGAGGAATTGAGCCCAACACCGAGGACAGTTCAGACACTACACAATATTGAGGTGAGTTACCTTCAAGTAGACGTGGGTCGAAGGCACCAATGCCAACCCACTAGTAGTTGATTATAGTTAAGATAATTGTCTGTGTGATAATTGTCTTGTATGCCACTATTTGTTATGATTTATGTGTTAGTATGCTATGAAATTATGTGATATTAGTATGAGGGGTTGATAGACCCCAATATCGGCTATAAGGACCGACAGGGTAGGTCGGGCACCCAGATATGTCTGATAGTATGTTATGCTATGATATTATGTGATAGTGGTTGGAGGGGTGGATAGACCCCATTATCGGTTGTGAGGACCGCCAGGGTAGGTTGGGAATCCAAGATATTCCTGGCAGTATGTTTATGCTATGTTATTATATGATAATAGTAGGGGTGAAATAGTCCCCGTAGCTGGTTGAGATAAACCGGAGTGTAGGTCGGGCACCGCAAAATTGCCAAACAAGGTAGGTTGGCACCCTAGAATTTCTAGAAAGGGTAGGTAGGCACCATAGAATTGCGAGACATGGTAGGTTGACACCCAAAAATTGCCAGACAGGGTAGGTTGACACCCTAGAATTGCCTGATCGTACATTGATTATGTGGTATGTGGTATTATGGAGGAACTCTATAAACTATGTACTTAGAGTTTTTGGTTTTGTTTTTCAGGTACCTTTTCAGTGAAGGGGAAGGGCCTGGCATGGTAGCAATTCCTCACACACACATGATTTCTACATTATGAAATTCTTGGGATTGTACTCGGACATTGTTACTATTTCATGATATGGTTTTGAGACATAAGGCTATGGTTTTATGAAATGAAGTGACTTGATGACTTTTCAATATAATTTTTTTTTATAAATCGTTATATAAAAATAAAATTTTTGGTATTGAAAATCAGGTTGTTACATCTTCGCTTTTGGGATTGATTAGAGAGGAACAGACAGAGGGAGTTTGTAAACAGAACTACAAACAAGAAAGGATTAGGGCGGAGATCAATATGGTTTTCATGGATAGTCGAGGTTTATTGACCCGGTGTGTTCTGGTTTCGGTACCTGTTTCCACAGGGATCAGACAGATAGTGCTGGAGGATGCTCATAAGTCTCGCTTTTTTATGCGCCAAGAGCCACCCAGATGTATCTAATGGGTTTTATACAAACAATCCTATGTGTGCATACAACCCTAGATTTGGATCTATGTTTTCACTATTAGATACACAACATTATGAACACAAGAAGAACCTTAGCACGCACCTAGGTATTTTGAAATCTATATAGTAGAAGGAATTACATACCTCTTGTTGTTATATTGATAATAACAACACTAGTCTTCAATCTCCTTGTCTTGGGAAGCAAGTACCACAAGTGTAGTACCTCTAATGGCTCACAAACAACACAAGCAAATGGAGAGGCAAGAGAGAGAGAGAGGTAGGGGGAGAGGCAAAAATCGGCTCTAAGTCTTCTTGGGATCAAGTGGCCGATTTTCTAAGGCCTAACAGGTCTTTATATAGGGTAGAGATTAGGGTTTCAGTCCTTATCCTTATCTGGTTACTTGCCCACCAAGCAGCCCATAAGATAAGCCTTGAATCCTTATCATGGACGAATTCTAAGGCCTTATCACCTTGAATTCGTCCACCCCATCCTTGGGGCATCCAATGCCCTAATTTGCAACTATCACATAATTACAATTCAGCCCCTCTAGTTCAATTAATTACATTTGATCATAGAATTAATTCTTAATTAGTTATTGACCAATATTAATTAAACAAATATGATCTCTCCGTTAATATATTATTCTTATAATATATTAATAAATCATAATAACCTGTTTCTCTATTATTTCTCCAGTCAAGTTGCTTTAGTGAATGCAACCCAAAAGGCCATGCACAACCGGGTCAAGTACTTACTAAATATGGTTAGAGACTTACACACTAATCAAACAGTCTCCTACTTGGATAACTCTAGTAACCACAAATGCAAGTATAACTCGATTAGCAATCATATCTCTCAAAGATGCTATCAAACTCTAATCTTATCAGCAACCTATCCTTTAGATAAGGGATCATACAGTCCTCTGTTCAAGATATTCTGCGGATAATCTCATGGAACATAGTCATACTTATTTTCCAACAACTTGTTTCACAATATCAGATTCATTTTACTTAGAACTTAATTGAACACATCAATTCATTCCTGACTGGGCCCGACACATAAGTCAAATAAAATCATCAACGGGCCCTGATATCGCTTTTACCCTCTTAGGATAAAAGAAATAGATAAACTTCGACTTATATGCATTTACTACCCACTAATCAAATTATACACAACAATGTGATTTATGACATCAAGTTACTGATGCAGATTTGCATTATCAATGCACAATCAATTAGAAACCAATAAACCATATATCTTGGTTTTAAGACCATATGATATTATCGTCTTGCGATCACTCGTGATAAATTCCATGAAGTGATTCCAGCAAGCGCGGGTTTATTCCAATGCTCAAAACTTATTCATAAGTACTCATGAACATTGTAACAAACCTTTGTTATGTCTAATACCTTTCAGACAATCTACACATCAATTCATGACAGTCTTCATTCATACCTACTTCCAACATATGAACGACTGTGGACCGTTTGAATAATTAGATTATTCTTAATTAACTGAATTATTCAAGAAGTCAAAACATGCAAAGCAAAATAATAGTTAAACAATCAAAATAAGACACTAACTGTACTTATATATAATACTCCTTTATTTAATCATCAAATGTCAATTACATTTATCTATTACACATTTCTAAACTATCTAATCCAAACTAATATCATCCTCCAGCCCAAGTCTCCTAGCATGCTGCAATTTCTTAACCCTACTAAGTCCCTTCTTAAGCAGATCTGCTGGGTTATCTCTGACGATATCCTCTTAACTATGAGAAGTCCTTCTTTTACCCGATGTCTAATAAAGTGATATTTTCTATCGATATGTCGAGATCCATCATGATCCCTCGATTCCTTGGTCAAGGTAACCGCTCCTTGATTATCACAAAAAATTTCCATAGGATCCTTTATGGAAGGTACAACTCCAAGGTCTCCAATGAAGTTCTTCAACCATATCGCCTCCTTTGACGCTTCACTCGCTACAATGTACTCTGATTCGCACGTTGAATCAGCTACGGTTTCTTGCTTGGAACTTTTCCAAGTAACTGCTTCTCCATTAAGGGTAAAGACCCAGCCCAACTGTGAACGATAGTTGTCCCTGTCGGTCTGGAAACTGGAGTTAATATACCCTCACACCTTTAAGTCATCACTCCATCTGAGTACTAGAAACCATTCCTTGGTCCTCCGAAGTACTTAAGGATATTCTTAACTGCGGTCCAATGTGCTCTGCTAGGGTTCCCTTGATATCTAATGACCATGCTCAAAGCGAAGGCCACATCAGGGCGAGTAAGTCATAGCATACATTATTGAGCCAACTGTGGAAGCATAAGGTACTCAGCTCATCTCTGCTATCTCAGCTTCGGTACTCGAACTTTGAGTCTTACTCATCTTGACATTACTTTGGATCGGTAATTCTCCCTTCTTCGAGTTTCCATACTAAAACATTTTAGCACCTTGTCCAAGTAAGTATACTGACTAAGTCCTATTAGTTTCTTACTTCAGTCTCTCACTATCCTAGGTCCTTCATAGCGAAGCACTTACCAAGCCAGCACTTAACTTCCTGCAGATTCGGGATGTCATTTCCTATGAGTAGTATGTCATCGACATACAATACGAGGAAGCTAATTGTACTCCCACTGGCTTTGACATACACACATGATTCATCTTCGCTTCGTACAAATCTAAACTCTTTGAGTTTCTCATCGAAGCAAGGATTCCATCTGCGAGATGCTTGCTTAAGTCCATAAATGGACTTCTCAAGCTTACACACTCTATTGGGATGTTTTCCTTGATGTGTGCCAACAAGGGAGCTTTCCCTGTCCATATCTCGTGACGTGTTTTGGCAACCTTCTTTATAGGGACTAAGTTCAGGATATGGGTGGCAATCTCTAAGGCATACCCCCAGAATGAGATAGGTAGTGAAGCACGACTCATCATGGAATGAACCATGTACAACAGGGTTCAATTACGCCTCTCAGCCACACCATTCAACTACGGTGTCCTAGGTGGCATCAATTGAGAAACTATTCTGCATTCCTTGAGATAGTCATGGAATTCAAGAATTAGGCACTCTCCTCCTCGATCGGATTGAAGCATCTTGATTTTCCTGCCCAATTGATTCTCCACTTCTTGTTTAAACTCTTTGAACTTGTCAAAGGTTTCTGACTTGTGCTTAATTAAGTAAATATACCCACATCTACTATAATCATCGGTGAAAATCACATAGAAGCAGTTCGCGTGCCTTGTGGTGGATCTAAGGGGCCCACACACATCGGTGTGTATGAGATCCAATAAACCCTCACCCCTTTCACAAGTGCGAGTGAAGGGTGACTAGGTCATCTTTCCAAGTAAACAAGACTCGCACACGTCATTGACTCTAAGGTCGAATGACTCCAATACTCCATCCTTTTGGAGTTGGGCTATGCGTTTCTTGTTCACATGTCCAAGATGAAAATGCCCCAAGCATGCTTTATCCGTACTATTGAAAGAATCCACACAATACATCATTTCCTAGGTTATCTATAACCATAACAGTTTCATAAATTCCATTACAAGGCAACATTTCAAAATATAAAACACCATTTAGATAAGCATAAATCGAACCTTTCTCATTATCAAACGTATATCCAAATCCTTGTCTAAACAAACCATGAAATGAAATGATGTTTCTTGCCATATCTGGCGAATAGCAACACGTATTTAAATCTAAACGTAATCCATTACTAAGTGCTAAAGAGTACTCTCCAATCTTGGTGACAGGCGACGATCTTCTGTTCCCCATGACCAGATTTATTCTCCCACGCTCCACGTCCCTATCTCTTCTTAGTCCCGGCAAATCAGAACATTTATGAAAAACATATCCTGTATCAAGAACTCAAGAAATAGCATGTGATGAATCATTAGATTTAATTTTGTAAATACCTGCGAAAGACGGCTTGATCTTCCCATCTTTGATGGCTTGCAGATATTCCGAGCAGCTTCTCTTCTAGTGCCCTATTTTGTGGCAGTGGTGGCACTCTGCTTCCTTTGGGTTTGAGTTGGGTTTAGCAGAACCAATTTTGGTTCCACTAGAAGAGGTACCATCTTGGGGCTTTCCCTTGTGGTGGATCTTTGAAGGATCCTTACTCTTTTTCCCTTCCCAATGGCTAAATTAGGAGCAATGGGTGGAGTGGGAGTTGATGCAACAAACTTGTCCTTGAGGTTGCTTTCAGCAGTCCTTAGGAGCCCTTGGAGTTTTCTTAAGGTGACCTCTTCTTTGTTCATATGGTAGGTTTTCCTAAATTGGTTGTAGCACAAGGGCAAGGAGTGGAGAATGATGTCGATTGCCAAATATTCCCCAAAGTTAACATTTAACTTGCGAAGACGATCAACGTACCTCTGCATCTTTTGCAAATGCGAGGTTAGGGACTCTCCACTCCCTATCTTAGCGGGGATCATGTTGGCGATGATCTCATAGCACTCTTGCCTTGCGCTTTGGTGGTACCTCTCTAGCAAATCTTGGTGCATTTCGTAGGGATACATGTCCTCATAGGACTTTTGGAGTACAAGATTCATAGTGGCCAGCATAATGCAATGAACTTTCGTTGCATCACGCTCATGGGCCTCAAAGACGACCATTTCCTCAGGAGTAGCGATTTCCAGATTGATCTTTTCAAGCTTCTTGTCGAGAACATATTATTTGTCCTCATAACGATCAATCATGCGAATGTATCTTATCCATTCATTGAAATTCGATCCGTCAAATGTCACTTTTTGACATAGGCTCATTAGCTAGAATGAACCAGCAGCAGCGTTGTTGGTGTTTGCGTTAGACATCTCTAAATAGAACGGAACAAAGTTTGATTAGAATTGAATCCCTAATTAAACACCCAAAATGAAAAATTAGGGCTAGGATCCAACAACATTATTTACACATTAGAAAAGGGATGCCGTAATCCAACATGCAAATAATTTGGAGGTAAGTGAATTACGATTCACTAAATCTTCACCATGAAAAACATAAAAGGTTTAGGTTTTAAATGTATTAATAATTCCTAGATTCTTTTGAGATTCATTGAACTTTTCAATGGCATGTTTAAATCTCGATATGCCTCTCTTGTTTTTGACTGGGATGTCGAGGATCAGAAAGCGGGTGTGAATAACCATGCAAATGTACATGGTGCCCTCATTGTTACAGTCACCTATTCGATGTGCCGGTTAATCACACACAATCCATCGAACTATGCCAAATAATGAGTCACCCTTCGCCACCTTTGCTTAGAACCAATCAGTGTGTCGGTTAACCACACGCACTGTCACACCTCAAAACCAAGAACGGCGGAAACATTCTGAGGCGGAGGACGTCATGTATAGTATCAAAACACAGTATAATAGTAAACAAGCAACAACAACATCCATTGCATTAAATATATATAATTTTAATACAAGCGTGTTCCGTACAGTTATAGACACCAAAAATGTAAATCAAATAATAAGATGAGTCTTGAATGCGCTCCATCTTCTCAAAAGCTGGTCTCAGTACCTGTCTACTGATGACCTGAGAATACAAGTTATTTTGAAAGAGTTTATCAGCGTTAAAGCTGGTGAGTTCATAAGTATTTTAGTGTCGGTGGTTGTATCAAAAATGTTTGAACGTAGTTATAAACATGAGTTTGTAAACATTGGTAATATAAGTACGTCAATGTTTGTAAGTCTTTGTAAAAGTTTGAATCTCTTAGAAAAACCTATATTTTCTATTAAAAGTAGCCTTCTACCAAGGCGTAACTGTTTTGTATGTTCGTTTACTGTAAAAGTGTGTAATTTTCCCAAGTGTAACTATCATTCTCAAAATATAGTTTGCACATTAATATTTAAGTGAAAAGATCACTAAATATGTAAAGGGTAAATTAATGTAGTACAGTAGTATTGTATTATAGGAACTACTGCTATACTAACTACCTTAAACATGATTTATATTAAGGTATCATGTGATTAATTGTACCATACTGTCGACTGGATAAACAACGACAAATGTAGCTCGTAAAATGAAATGACGTTTGCCACCCGCAGACCTGCATGTCCAGCTGTAGCTAGCAACAAGGTGTAGGATAGTCAATCTAGTATAGATCTATACGCAAACTCACGCTCTCCCTTCAAGAGACTCTGGCTACTACACATTCCATGACATTGAAGTCATGCTCCGATACGGATCACAATGTTTAATGTATTCATGTATATGTTATGTAATGTTACTCGTACTAGTATTGTTGTATATGTTCTCTTTCTAGTATAGTTGTATATGTTCTCCTTCTAGTATAGTTGTATATGTTCTCCTTCTAGAATAGTTGTATATGTTCTCTTTCTAGTATAGTTGTATATGTTCTCCTTCTAGTATAGTTGTATATGTTCTCTTTCTAGTATAGTTGTATATGTTCTCTTTCTAGTATAGTTGTATATGTTCTCATAATAATAAGTATTGACTCATGAATGAACTTACTCATTGATCTAACAATAGTATAAGTATGATCCTGCGTTACCCCGATGGTAACTTACAAATGATGTAACTAGTACGTATGAACATGGAAGAACTTTTATGACTATATATGTACACATGATATGTAATTAATATTGAGACGACCTTCGGAAGGCTACCCGATATCCCACCAGACCACATCCAAATAGAGGAAAAGGAAATAGGGTGTGCGGCCTTCCTAAGCCTTTTAAACATTGCATATATAACTATACATATACGGGCATGCAACTTATAATAAGTATAACAAAGTTTAAGTAAAAGTATTGGATAAGTAAAATAGTTTGTAAAACGGTTTGAAGTAAACAGCTTTGATAAATAGTTTGAAGTAAAACAGCTTTGATAAACAGTTTGAATAGCAGTAAAATCATTGGTTTTGTAGTTATTAATCACATGTGATTGATGAAATAACTATAAGTATTCAACTTGTATTCCCCCCCCCCCCTTAAAAGAATTTAAAACATTTAAAAGTATTTCAAAGGTTAATTAAAGGGGTATGAACTCACTTATGGTGAGTGGATTGGATTGAAGTGTCGCGTACGGTGCTAGGTGACAAATAAAGACTTGTACACACGCACGAGCCTAGTTATCATATAATGAATATATATATATATATATATATATATATATATATATATATATATATATATATATATATATATATATATATATATATATATATATAATTAGCCAATTTATAACTAATAAATTAAGTTAGGACACCCTAGAACATGAAAACACTTTGTTTCAAGTGTTAAAGATCACAAGGATTGTATCCAAGTGTTGGTAGGTCAAGGCTAGGGTGTTTGGAGTTCAAGGGTAAACTCCCTTGGAGTTTACGATTTTGATGGTCAAGACTTAGGGAGTTTACGGCAGTAAACTCTAGAGTTTACGGTCGAAAGCTCTAGTTTTAATGTCCAAGTGTTGTTTTGTGGTTTAGCAAGCCTATTGAAGCATTTCTACTAAGTGCTTTGGCCTTTGGAAGGGACTAGGGAAACAAAACACCTCTTTGGAGGAGTTTATAGCCTCATGGCGTTTTCCTTTGGGTTTAAAACCGTAAACCCATATGGAGGAGTGAATAGCCATGGTTTCAAGTCCTTAACATAATTAGGTAAGTGTACAAGCTAGTTTCTAAGCCTAAGAAAGGAAAATGACCCATTTAAACATACTTTAGTGTGTTCACGGTTTTGGGAGATCCCCAAACTGTAAACACCTATAATTGTGGGTATTTGATGTTTTTCAAGGCTTAAACACAATAAAGGAAGGTTTAAACATGTTAATGATGGTTTATACCTCAAACTAACGCTTAGAT
Organism: Lactuca saligna; assembly: GCF_052625555.1. Lineage (NCBI taxonomy): Eukaryota > Viridiplantae > Streptophyta > Magnoliopsida > Asterales > Asteraceae > Lactuca > Lactuca saligna. Next base: position 261,548,408 of record NC_136420.1, on the reverse strand, counting down.
AAGGACTTAGGCACACTTTGGTGCACTTTATGGTGTTTACGGCCCAAGCATCTCCTTGGACCGTGAACACCTCTTTTCTTGTGTTCTTGACATATTTTGCTGGTGTTTAAATGTAATACTAGTTTACAATCACTCAAGGATGGAAGCACTTACTATTAGAAGGCTTGATTTGAGCTAAAAGGCCAAGAACACTTAGTGTGTGTTCTTGGTGTTTTGGAAAATCTAAACAAAATACATAAATGAATGGATGGATAGATGCACAAACACTAGATTAAGTGTTTTAATAACTTGAAATGGTTGGAACACTTACAAGATTGAAGATTTGGAATTAAATCTTGGATGATACTTGAGAGAGTTTTTGGAGTTTACTCTTTTGACTTTTGGGGAGTAAACACAAATGACTAGTTTTTGGGGAGTAAACTCATACATAAGCATGAGTTCACAGTTTTGATTGATTTCTAAACCCAAAACATAAAAGTTTGGTCGGGTGTTTCTAATACGCGAAGTGTTTGCGGTTTTCAAAAATCAAAACCCGAGACGACACTTTCTTTCACCCGTTCATTTAAAAATAATATTAAAATAATCAAACGAACTATATATTTCTTAAAAATAAGAAATAATTCCATTAACTTATGATACGAAGTGGTTTACTTTTAGGGTTTGACCAAATGGAAATTTCGGGTTGTCACATCATCCCCCTGTTAACGGAATTTCGTCCCGAAATTAAAGTCTAAACAATATAAGTAGTTACAAATAACTAAGCAAAGAGATGAGGGTATTTTAGTTTCATCTGATCCTCACGCTCCCAAGTGAATTCTAGTCCTCGCTTGGCGTTCCAGCGCACCTTCACAATTGGGATACGGCTTTGCTTTGTTTACTTGACTTCTCGGTCCATGACTTCTACCGGTTCTTCCATGAAATTGAGGTTGTCGTTGATCTAGAGACGTGGAATGTAGAATGTACATTACGAAGTTCGTCGGGTAGATTGAGTTTGTATGCTACAGGGCCGATTCTTGCGAGAATCTCGAAGGGCCCTATGTATTTGGGATTAAGCTTTCCACGCTTACCAAAGCATATCAAGCCCTTCCAAGGTGAGACTTTGAGAAGGACTCGGTCTCCCACTTGGAATTCCAAAGGTTTCCTTCGCTTATCAGCATAGCTCTTCTGTCGGTCTCTAGAGGCTTTCAATCATTCACGGATCTGAACGATCTTCTCTGTCGTTTCCTGAATGATTTACGGGCCGGTGAGAGTACTATCAAAAGCTTTCCCCTTAGCTAATTGGGTATCCTCCACTTTAGCCCAGCACAGAGGGGATCTGCACTTTCGACCATAGAGGGCTTCGTATGGAGCAACCTTGATGCTCGTGTGATAACTGTTATTGTAGGAAAACTCGACGAGGGGTAAATAAGTATCCCATGCCTTTCCAAAGTCAATCACACAGGCTCTCAACATATCTTCCAATGTTTGGATGGTCCTATCACTTTGCCCGTCGGTCTGTGGGTGGTAGGCCGTACTCATGTCCAGCCTAGTTCCTAGGGAACTTTGTAATGACTGCCAAAACCTTCAAGTGAATCTGCTATCTCTGTCTGAGATAATACATAAGGGAACACCGTGCAGTCTTACAATCTCCCCAATGTAAGTTCTTGTAAGTTTCTTCATCTTGCCAGTTTCTTTGATAGGCAGGAAGTGTGCATACTTGGTCAATCTATCGACGATGACCCATATGGTATCAAGTCCACCCGTTGTCTTGGGAAACTTGGTTATGAAATCCATAGTGATCCGCTCCCACTTCCATTCTGGAATATCTGGTTGTTGTAGTAAACCGGAGGGCATCTGGTACTCGACCTTAACCTTTGCTCAAGTAAGGCATGTTCTTACGAAGGTAGCAATCTGTGCTTTCATTTTAGGCCACCAGTATAGCTTTTTGAGATCCAGATACATCTTATCTGAACCTGGGTGGACGAAATACCGAGTATTGTGTGCCTCGGTCATGACCAAGTCTTGGAAACCACCATGTTTCGGTGTCCAGATCCGGTCCATGAGATAATAAGCTCCGCCACCCTTAACTTCCAAGTTCTTATCCATTCCTCTCAGGGATTCACCTGCCACGTTTTCAGGTTTCAAAGCGTCGAGTTGTGCAGCCTTAATTTGTGTGGACAAGTGTGAATGGATAGTTATAGTCAAAGATTTGACTCTACGACCAGAATATTCCTTCCGACTTAGGGCGTCAGCTACTACATTGGTTTTACCCAGATGATAACGAATTTCGCATTCGTAGTCACTGAGTAGCTCGACCCACCATCGTTGTCTCATGTTGAGCTCCTTCTAGTCGAAAATATGTTGCAGACTTTTGTGGTCTGTAAAGATAGTGCTCTTCGTACCGTAGAGGTAATGTCTCCATATCTTCAGAGCAAACACAACTGCTCCTAGTTCAAGATCATGGGTCGTGTAGTTGACCTAATGTGTCTTCAGCTGTCTCGAGGCATAGGCGATGACTTTACCTTGCTGCATCAGAACACACCCGAGCCCTTGATTCGATGCATCGCAATAGACTATAAAGTCTTCTATCCCTTCGGGGAGGGAAAGTACTGGTGCGGTGCACAAGGCTCGTATGAGCGTTTGGAACGCTCTCTCCTATTTCTCTTCCCAGTCAGGGCCATGCTTTTCTAGGTCAGTGTTGTAAGAGGTTTTGCAATTTGGGAGAATCTCTGTATGAACCTGCGATAGTAGCCAGCGAGGCCTAGAAATTGACGAATTTCTGTAGGCGAATTCGGTGCAGACCAGTTCTCAATGGCTTTAATTTTGGATGGGTCGACGTGGATTCCTTCTTCGCTTACCACATGTACACGTGGATTCCTTCTTCGCTTACCACGTGTCCTAAGAATTCGACTCTTCGGATCCAAAATTCGCATTTAGAGAACTTCGCATAGAGCTTCTCTATTCGTAAAGTTCCTAGAACCTGTCGCAGGTGATCGCCATGCTCTTCCTTACTTCGGGAGTAGATCAGGATGTCATCTATGAAGACAATGACGAACTGATCCAAGTAAGGTCGGCATACTCTATTCATCAGATCCATGAAAACTGTTGGTGCATTGGTCAATCCGAACGGCATCACCACGAAATCGTAGTGTCCATAACGAGTTCGGAAAGCTATCTTTGCGACATCCTCCTCTAGCACTCGTAACTAGTGATATCCGGATCTTAGATCAATTTTGGAAAAGTAGTTCTCCCCTTGCAATTGGTTAAATAGATCGTCTATGCGAGTCAGAGGGTAACGATTCTTGACCGTCAGTTTTTTGAGTTCTCTGTAGTCGATACACATACGGAATGATCTGTATTTCTTCTTAACAAACAAGATCGGTGCTCCTCAAGGCGAGAAACTTGGTCTTATAAAGCCCTTGCTGAGCAGTTCGTTAAGTTGGCCAGATAGTTCCTGCATCTCAGCTGGTGCTAATCGGTAGGGCGACTTGGCTACTGGGGTAGCTCCTGGGACTAAGTCAATTCTGAACTCGACTTGTCGTTGCGGAGGTAATACTGGTAGCTCTTCTGAGAATATGTTGGGAAAGTCGCTCACTACTGGAATGTTCTTTAGTTCTTTTGTTACGAGTATCGTATCGACAACGTGAGCAAGGAATGCATGGTAATCTTTACGTAGATACTTCTGTGCTTGAATACTTGATATAATACGAAGACTCGCACCGGGTTTGTCACCGTAGATGATAAGAGTTTCGTTAGACGGGAGGTTTAGACGTACTGCTTTCTCGTAGCACATGATGTCGGCGCGATGAAGACTCAACTAATCCATGCTGATGATAACGTCAAAGCTTTTAATCGAGACCAGCATAAGGTCGATTGGAAATGAATGGTTATCTAGAGTTAGGGTACATCCTAAGTATATGCTATTTGCACTTTTTGTTTTTCCATTAGCCATTTCTACTGTGAATAGTTCCTTAAGTGCGTGTGGTTGTTGTTTAAGCATGCGAGCAAATTTATAGTTCACGAAGCTTCGCTCCGCTCCACTATCGAACAGAATGCATGCATAGGAGTTATCGAGGATGAATGTACCAGTTACCACCGTCGGGTCAGCAACTGCTTCCCATGGCATATTGCTAGTAACCTCCCTGCTCCACCAGCATGATTTGCTTTGGGGCAGTCCCTCTTATAGTGGCCAGGCTTGCCATATCCATAACAGGTCTGGCTCACGCCAGAGCCGGGGACTTGGGTAATCGGCCTCGCCGGAGATTTACAGAAACAGATTGTGTGTCCTTTCATGTTGCAGTTAGTGCACTGCATTTCAAGGCAGGGGTCGTTGTGGTGGTAATTGCATTTGCCGCATTTAGGAAAATTTCCAGCAAACTGCCCCACCGAAGCAGTAGCAGCAGCAGGGGTTGTTGCAGTATGCACTGCCACAATTTGCTACTTTTTGGCAGCTCGCTGTTTCTTCTTCTCCTCCCAGAACTTCCGCTTAGTGTCAGCGGGTTTGGAGGGTTCCGGGATGGCTAGGGTTTTTGTTGTTGCAGTGGTTTTGACTCCATGGTCAATGAGTCGTTGTGCCAGTCGCTTGGCACTGTCGAAGGTAGTAGGGTTTAATGATAGGACATGTCTTTACTGAATTCGATATGCGTGGATTCGATTCGGAGAAGAGATTCTTTCTTGTAAGAACATGGCAAGCTAAGTTCATTCATTTAGAACTGGCAAGCACCCGGAAGCACAAGACCAATAAGCTAGTCCCCTGATACGGAGGCACTAGCCCCTATATGTACCTTTCGATCTTTTTCCCTTCAGTGGGAACCATATTGGGGCAGAGGGCCACCAGTTTGCTGAATCTGACGGTATATGCGACTATGTTGGAGCCCTTCATGGTTAGGCTCCAAAGCTCCTGCTCCAATTTCTGGATTTCGCCCATCGGGCAGTATTCCTCAATCATGAGGTCTTTCATGGTTTCCCATCCCATGTCATTCGCCACCACGAAATTTAGTGCCTTAACATGGTCATTCTACCACGTCAGGTCTTTTCCTTCAAAGGTGCATGCGGCATATTTGACTTTGCTCACAGCAAGGCATGAACAAATGTAGAAGACTGATTCAGTCTTCTCGAACCATTGCGAGAGGGCAATGACTCCGTCGGTGCCCTGGAAGGACTTCGGCTTGCAGTTGGTGAAATCCTTGTACGAGCACTCTCTCAAGCGCACAGGGATTTCAATAGGAATAGAGTCAACAGGGGTTCCACCTCTGCTGGCATCAATAGAGTGATACTGAGCCATGGCAGTTGCCACTGCTGTAGCTACGACAGCATTCAGGGCTGCAGTATCGATGACCGGAGGAGGAGGTGGTGGAGGTGCAGGATTATTCCTGAGAGATTTGCAAGGAGGCATCTTTCAGCTATAAGTTTATAAAGATAACAAAATGGTAAGAATCAATTGTAAGTGGGGTGAGAGTGACACATGGACTAACTAACCATAACCCAACTGTTGAATGAGTGTTTGAGATCACAACCAGGAAGATTAGTAGGAAAACACAAGTGTACAGATTTTTCCCACAGATTAGGTAGTTGTCAATAACACTGGTATTATTGACGTAATAAGTTCAAGGAAAATCGACCTAACAGTAGGTCTTACATCATACCATACGGAAAGTTTGACAGTTCCTAGGTTCCTAGTTAGAGTACTGAAAGTTAGGAATATTTTACAGACAAGTGCTACTTAGAGCACATATACTAAAGGCTAATCCTTAACCCAAAAGATAAAGATGTACTAGACATCTTCTAACGGTGATGGGAATTCCTCTGGCAAACCCTGAGGTCTCCCATTTGACGGATCGCCTCTTGAAGGTGTCGTTCATGAGCCCTCTGATGGGCTCGAAGTTCCATGACTTCGGCTTGAGAGGCAGCCAGCTGTTGCTGCAGGGTTTCATTGGTTCTCCTGGTCCGTTCCATTTCTTCCTCAAGACGGCGGATGCAGACTGTGTTGACACCAGAATTGGCATCAATCTCCATGACTCGGTCGATGGCTGCTCGACCTTGTTCATCATTACGGGCTATTCTGTGGATGATGACGGGCAGAGCTCGATCTGCAGAGCCACCTTTACTGAGGTTATAAAAGCTTCGGTCCCCAAAGTAAGCTAAGGGTTGACCTTGTTCATCGCTCCAGCGATTCAAGTTGGTTGCCCACAAGGGTGTAGGACCTGGGAAAACTGGTCGGGGGTTGTTGTTTGGGGCTTGACCTACTAGTGGTAGGTTGTTGAATTCAGGCTCAGAGTCAGATCCATCAGAAAATCCTTCTGCTTGATGATCATCCAAAGGGATTTGATGTTCATCGTCGTACTCTGCCTCAAGCCATCCATCATTTTCATTGGGTGAAAAGTATGGGTCGCCATGATGGAATCCAGCCATTTAGATCTACGCGAGAAGAGAGGTATAAGAATCTAGTGTATAATTAGCTTGTAGTAGCACAAAATACTCCTATAGTATTTTTAGTTTAATGTTATGTTCTAGTGTTCTCATTGTGGTATTGTAGGTAAGATTTTAGACTTGTTGCAACCACACAACTACACTTAGGCACATGCTAGTCAACCCTCGGATAATATAGTTGATCAGGCTATATCTTCCCAGTTTTGACTATATATCTCTAAGTCCACCTGTGTTGTTCAACAATCGTAATTCTTTTGTACTGTCCTATTGACACTGATTTTAGTATGAATGCAGACTTGTATACTTAATTAAATATTTTATTATTTATAAGTATAAACTCTTGGTCAGAGCATTTTAATCCCAATGTATTTATAGTTAGTATATCTTTTATGGGTTGATATACTCAATTCACTATAAACAATGCTCTGATACCAATCTGTCACACCCCAAAACCAAGAACGGTGGATACGTTCTGGGGCGGAGGACGTCATGTATAGTATCACAACACAGTATAACAGTAAACAAGCAACAACATCATCCATTGCATTAAATATATATAATTTTAATAAAAGCATGTTCCGTACAGTTATAGACACCAAAAATGTAAATCAAAATAATAAGATGAGTCTTCAATGTGCTCCATCTTCTCAAAAGCTGGTCTCGGAACCTGTCTACTGATGACCTGAGCATACAAGTTATTTTGAAAGAGTTTATCAGCATTAAAGCTGGTGAGTTCATAAGTATTTTAGTGTCGGTGGTTGTATCAAAAATGTTTGAGCGTAGTTATAAACACGAGTTTGTAAACCTTGGTAATATAAGTACTTGAATGTTTGTAAGTGTTTGTAAAAGTTTGAATCTCTTAGAAAAACCTATATTTTATATTAAAAGTAGCCTTCTACCAAGGCGTAATTGTTTTGTATGTTCGTTTACTGTAAAAGTGTGTAATTTTTCCAAGTGTAACTATCATTCTCAAAATATAGTTTGTACATTAATGTTTAAGTGAAAACATCACTAAATACGTAAAGGGTAAATTAATGTAGTACTGTAGTGTTGTATTATAGGAACTAGTGCTGTACGAACTACCTTAAACCGGATTTATATTAAGGTATCATGTGATTAATTGTACCATACTATCGACTGGATAAACAACGACAAATGTAGGTCGTAAAATGAAATGACTTTTGGCACCCGCAGACCTGCAGGTCCGACTGTAGCTAGCAGCAAAGTGTAGGATAAGCAATCCAGTAGAGATCTATAGGCAAACTCACGCTCTCCCTTCAAGAGACCCTGGCTACAACACGGGCCATGACATTGAAGTCATGCTCCGATACGGATCACAATGTTTAATGTATTCATGTATATGTAATGTAATGTTACTCGTACTAGTATCGTTGTATATGTTCTCTTTCTAGTATAGTTGTATATGTTCTCCTTCTAGTATAATTGTATATGTTCTCCTTCTAGAATAGTTGTATATGTTCTCTTTCTAGTATAGTTGTATATTTTCTCCTTCTAGTATAGTTGTATATGTTCTCTTTCTAGTATAGTTGTATATGTTCTCTTTCTAGTATGCTGTATATGTTCTCATAATAATAATTATTGACTCATGAATGAACTTACTCATTGATCTAACAATAGTATAAGTATGATCCTGTGTTACCTCGATGGTAACTTACAAATGATATAACTAGTACGTATGAACATGGAAGAACTTTTATGACTATATATGTACACATGATATATAATTAATATTGAGATGACCTTCGGACGGCTACTCGAATAGGGCGTGCGGCCTTCCTAAGCCTTTTAAACATTGCTTATATAACTATACATATACGGGCATGCAACTTATAATAAGTATAACAAAGTTTAAGTAAAAGTATTGGATAAGTAAAATAGTTTGTAAAACAGTTTGAAGTAAACAACTTTGATAAATAGTTTGAAGTAAAACAGCTTTGATAAACAGTTTGAATAGCAGTAAAATCATTGGTTTTGTAGTTATTAATCACATGTGATTAATGAAATAACTATAAGTATTCAACTTGTATTCCCCCCCCCCCCCTTAAAAGCATTTAAAACATTTAAAAGTATTTCAAAGGTTAATTAAAGGGGTATGAACTCACTTGTGGTGAGTGGATTGGATTGAAGTATCGGGTACGGTGCTAGGTGACAAATGAAGACTTGTACACACGCACGAGCCTAGTTATAATATAATGAATATATATATATAAATATATGTATATAATTAGCCAATTTATAACTAATAAATTAAGTTAGGACACCCTAGAACATGAAAACACTTTGTTTCAAGTGTTAGAGATCACAAGGATTACATCCAAGTGTTGGTAGGGCAAGGCTAGGGTGTTTGGGGTTCAAGGGTAAACTCCCTTGGAGTTTAAGGTTTTGATGGTCAAGACATAGAGAGTTTACAACAGTAAACTCTAGAGTTTACGGTCGTAAGCTCTAGTCTTAATGTCCAAGTGTTGTTTTGTGGTTTAGCAAGCCTATTGAAGCATTTCTACTAAGTGGTTTGGCTTTTGGAAGGGACTAGGGAAACAAAACACCTCTTTGGAGGAGTTTACGGCCTCATGGCATTTTCCTTTGGGTTTAAAACCGTAAACCCATATGGAGGAGTATATAGCCATGGTTTCAAGTCCTTAACATAATTAGGTAAGTGTACAAGCTAGTTTCTAAGCCTTAGAAAGGAAAATGACCCATTTAAACATACTTTAGTGTGTTCACGGTTTTGGGAGATCCCTAAACTGTAAACACCTATAATTGTGGGTATTTGATGTTTTTCAAGGCTTAAACACAATAAAGGAAGGTTTAAACATGTCTAGGATGGTTTATACTTCAAACTAGGGCTTAGATAAGGACTTAGGCACACTTTGGTGCACTTTATGGTATTTACGGCCCAAGCATCTCCTTGGACCATGAACACCTCTTTTCTTGTGTTCTTGACATATTTTCTTGGTGTTTAAATGTAATACTAGTTTACAATCACTCAAGGATGGAAGCACTTACTATTAGAAGGCTTGATTTGAGCTAAAAGGCCAAGAACACTTAGTGTGTGTTCTTGGTGTTTTGGAAAATCTAAACAAAATACATAAATGAATGGTTGAATAGATGCACAAAGACTAGATTAAGTGTTTTACTAACTTGAAATGGTTATAAAACTTACAAGATTGAAGATTTGGAATTAAATCTTGGATGATACTTGAGAGAGTTTTTGGAGTTTACTCTTTTGACTTTTCGGGAGTAAACACAAATGACTAGCTTTTGGGGAGTAAACTCATACATAGGCATGAGTTCACAGTTTTGGGTGATTTCTAAACCCAAAACATAAAAGTTTGGTCGGGTGTTTCTAATACACGAAGTGTTTGCGGTTTTCAAAAATCAAAACCTGAGACGACACTTTCTTTCACCCGTTCGTTTAAAAATAATATTAAAATAATCAAACAAACTTTATATTTCTTAAATATAAGAAATAATTACATTAACTTATGATACGAAGTGGTTTACTTTTAGGGTTTGACCAAATGGAAATTTCGGGTTGTCACACACACTCCATTAACTTCACAGCAAGGGTGCACAGTGTAATTTCATGGGATTACATCAATTCACTTTTGTCTAAAGTAACTAGGATTGGGAATTTTGAAAAAAAACGTTTAGTTACTTTATATAGATTTATTATACTTATTAATGAAGAGAGGATTGCCCTATCCTACCCGTTCACCTAACAACCCTCCACTAATCAAGGAAACGGTGGGTAAGAGTGGATACCCATTAAACGGCCATTTTATAGGCCATAACCTTATACTCCCTTATAGATCGGCTTCGTGAATGAGGCCTACTAACGGTAAGACTAGCGTTTTAGTTATACATACATACATACATACATACATACATACATACATACATACATACATATATATATATATATATATATATATATATATATATATATATTAATCTTGTAATAATATAATAGTATAGGGTATATTTTAAACATTTTAAAATACTAGGGTTTCAATTTAAATTTAAATTTTTTGAAATTTAGAACTTTTAAATTTAAATTTTAAATATTAAAATTCTAGATTTAATAATTATCTAAATCAAACAATTAATTTGAATTACTAAATCATAAAGGATTATCTTAAATTAAACAATTAATTTATCATAATCCCTTAAATCCCTCTAGATTTCGAAAATCAAGGGATGCGATAATTCAAAATCTTTAATTACCATATTTAACCATTAAAGAATAATTACAAGATATGGAATTATACAAATCCCTAAAATTTAGGATCTAATCTTGGGGAGGTGGCATATTTCAAAAATCCTAGGGTTTGGAAACCATAGATTTCGAAATCTTGGTTACAAAGGAAAGGGTTTCAAAAACCCTATCAAATTTTCGAAATCAGGGTTTCAAGAACCCTAATTTCGAAATCTTTCCTCCTAGGGTTTATTGGCCATAAACCGTAAAGTGTCAAATTCATACAGTTGTATAATTCTAATTGAAAACAATTAACCATATGCTCTGATACCACTGATGGGTTTTATACAAACAATCCTATGTGTGCATGCAACCCTAGATTTGGATCTATGTTTTCACTATTAGATACACAACTTTATGAACACAAGAAGAAGCCTAGCATGCACCTAGGTATTTCGAAATCTATATAGTAGAAGGAATTACATGCCTCTTGTTGTTATATTGTAATAACAACACTAGTCTTTAATCTCCATGTCTTGGAAAGCAAGTACCACAAGTGTAGCACCTCTAATGGCTCACAAACACCACAAGCAAATGGAGAGGAAAGAGAGAGAGTGGGAGAGGAAAAAATCGGCTTTAGGTCTTCTTGGGATCAAGTGGTCGATTTTCTAAGGCCTAAGGGGCCTTTGTATAGGGTAGAGATTAGGGTTTCAGTCATTATCCTTATCTGGTTACTTGCCCACCAAGCAGCCCATAAGATAAACCTTGAATCCTTATCATGGACGAATTCTAAGGCCTTATCACCTTGCATTCTTCCACCCCATCCTTGGGGTATCCAATGCCCTAATTTGCAACTATCACATAATTACAATTCAGTCCCTCTAGTTTAATTAATTACATTTGATCACATAATTAGTTCTTACTTAATTATTGACCAATATTAATTAAAAAAATATGATTTCTCCTTTAATATATTATTCTTATAACATATTAATAAATCATAATAACCTCATTCTCTATTATTTCTCCACTCAAGTTGCGTTCGTGAAGGCAACCCAAAAGGACCATGCACAACCGGGTCAAGTACTTACTAAATATGGTTACGGACTTAGACACTAATCCAACAATATTGGTATTTAAGATTTAGCTAATGGTGGATGTGTATGAAGATGGAGATAGCCTAGTATGTCAAGAGGTGCTTGACCTGCAAGATGGTCAAGGCCGAACATTAGAGACCGCATGGCAAGCTGCAACCTTTGTAGGTTCCCATGTAGATATAGGAATAGATCACCATGGATTTTATCACCAAGGTGCCAAGGAAGGCAAATGGTTTTGATGCTATATGGGTCATCGTGGATCAATTGACAAAGAGTGCCCACCTTTTGGCTATCCGGGAGGGCTCTTCCGCTGAAAAATTGGCCGATGTGTATGTCCGGGTGATTGTTGCACGTCACAGGGCTCTAGTGTCTATTGTTTCTAACTGAGATGTTCAGTTCACCTCCCTCTTCTGGCAGAATTTGCAAGAGGAGCTAAGCACGGGGTTACGTTTCAGCACTACAATTCATCCGAAGACTGACGGCCAGAGTGAGCGAACTATATAGACCCTCGAGGATATGTTACAGACAGGTGTCATTGATTTTAGTGGGATTTGAGATTCCTACCTGCCTATTGTGGAGTTCTCCTACAACAACATTATCACTCCAAAATTGGTGCTTCGCCATTTGAGCTTTTGTATGGTCGTAGGTGTCGTACCCTGGTTTGTTGGGGAGAGGTTGGTAATAGGGTTATGGGAAAGACTGAAGTAGTCCTTTAGACCACAGAGCTTATTCAGTAGATCAGGTAGAGACTACAAACAACTCAGAGTCGGCAGAAGCATTATGCTGACCGACGCCGATCAGAGTTGGAGTTTCAGGTCAGCGATATGGTGCTCCTAAAGGTATCACCCTTGAAAGGTGTGATACGCTTCACGAAGAGGGGGAAATTGGGCCCCTAGTTTAGTAGACATTTTTCGGTGATTGCCAGGGTTGGCAAGGTAGCTTACAAGTTGGATTTATTAGCGAGCTTAGTCAGATCCACAACACTTTCCATGTCTCTCTGTTGCGGAAGTGTGTGTTGGATAGCGAGGTAGTAGTTTTGTTGGATGATATTTCGGTCGATGAGCGCATAAACTATGTTGAAATACCAATGGCTATCCTAGAATGGAAGATAAAGATCCCGCGCAGCATAGAAATACCTTTGGTAAAGGTACAATGTGTAACACCCCGTTCTTTAAGTGTTTAATTATAAGTCCCTGAGATTTAAGAGGAAGGGTAATTCTGGTCCTTTTGCGAGAAATGAGTTCATCCAAGAAGGTTTCGGGCTGGTGTATGTGTTAGAATCATTCGGGCTTCCGTCACCCCCGTATGAATGTAAAGTTATTTGGGAACGGGTTTAGATTAGAGGAGTTGCGGTGTTCTGAAGATGATTATTGTTTATAGTTCTTTGTGGAATAAGAGGGAAATGGTCCCATGCATGCATGGCATCCATGCATGTTTTTAATCTTGAAGTCTGGCTGGGTACGCCCAGTGTAATTGGGTGAATGATGCGGGTTGGCCGGGTGAGTACGCCCAGCATACTCTCAGAAACTCCAAACCCTAATTTTTGGTCAGCCACTATATAAGGAACATGTTGGTTCACCCCTTAGCCTCCTTATACTCATCCTTAACCTCAGAAAACCCTAGAAGACCCATATTCCTCCATTGTTGGGTGTGTTTGACCTTGGAAAACTCTTTTTGGCAAAAGAAAGGCTTGAAGGAGAAAAGAGAAGCTGTCAAAGAAGAAGAAGAACGTGTGGGGCTTGTAGATCTGAAGAGATACCACCCTTTGGAGCTTGTTTGAGGTATAAAGCTTCTTGCTTGACCTTCATATTGCATAGATTTATGTATTTTGAAGCTTTGTCACCATTCTTGTCCCAAAAGTCCTCACCTTGTTGGATATTTCGTTTTGGTCAAGATTATCTGTCCTTTTAGACCTTTGGAGAGGTCTTGAGTGATAAAAATGAAGTCCCAAGGGCTGTAGTTGTTCCATGTATGAGATATATAGGTCTTAATGGGCTAAGACCTTGGATTAAGAGCTTAAGGACTTCCCAAGTGATAAAGTGTGAGACTTTATGAATTCTAATCATATTTGACCTATGGATCTGAAGTTTGGGCTTAAGAGCTTAAGCCATTAAGAGGTTAGAAAGACTTAAGGAATCTCGCAGTTACGCCCCGCGTAACCTTCGAGTACGCCCCGCGTAGCGGGCCAGTGCCCCGTTTTTTTTGGTGATCATTGCAGTACGCCCATCGTACCAAGGAGGGTACACCCAGCATACTCCTCCTGTGGACTTTAATTTTGGGCCTTTTGAGTTTGGGCCATTTGTGGGTTGTTGGTGTTTGGGCCAAGTCTGGAAATTATGAATAGAGTATTTTGGGGCCAATTAATGTAATGGACATTGGATCTAGGCCCATTTGGTAAGGTGGGCCCAATTTGGTAAATTGGGCCAATGTTGGACTTTGTGTGAGATTTGGACTTTGGTCTTGGCTCGATAAGTGGAAGTATGTTTGACCTAATGCTTATGCTTGTTATGTTGGTTAGTTCGGGATTTGCGGTGAGTTGGTGGTTCGAGAGTCTGCTTCTTCAGTTCAGAGTATCGGCATTCGCGAGGTGAGTTATCCTCACCATATCGACAGGGTCTAAGGCACCAAGGTCGGCCCTTTATTGGATTGAGATTCGGATATGGTTGTTATGTTATTGCTTGATATGTCTGCATCCTGATAGCTAGGATGGTATATGCTAAGGACCTGGTTAAGGTCGATTTCTCGATATGTAGAGTGATGCTATGCTAGTGACCGATTAGGTCGGTATCCTGGTTAGGGTAATGATATGTTATGTGATCTGCTTGATCGGTTTGTGGACTATGACTATTATATGATTGTATGTTACGTGCACATGGTTGTTTGGACTGGAGTTGGGTTGAGGCGGGTTCTACTTTGTGCTGTAGGCCAAGATACCCAGGGAGGACCAGTTGTTCCGAAGGCCCAGTAAGCGGTCCGGATAGGCTGTAGGCCCCACGAGGGTGAACCAGATGTGCCGAGGCTCTGAGAGTGGACCAGGGCGACTGAAGGCCTGATGCGGGCGGACCAGTCATATTGTAGACTCGGAGAGTGGACCAGGTAGGTTGAAGGCCCAGTGTGGGCGGACCAACCATACTGCAGACTCGAAGGACATGACTAGACACAGAGGGTGGACTGAAGGCCGATACAGCGGACCAGTCACACAGTAGACCGATATGCATGGTTGTTCTATGTTTTGTTATGTTATGTATGCTATTTATGTTATGGGCCGGAAGGCAATATGTTATGGGTCGGAAGGCAATATGTTTTGGACCAGAAGGTCGTAGCCTGGAAGGGTGTATATGTGGTTGGTATTTTGGGGGTATCTCACTAAGCTTTCGGGCTTACAGTTGTGGTTTAAATGTTTTTCAGGTTCTTCAGGAGACCGTTGCAAGGCGAAGGCGTGATCATACCGCTCCTCGTTTTTATGTTTATGGCATGACTCTGGGAATACTCTGATAATAAATGTGTTGAAAACCTTTTTGAAATAACATTATTAAAATGGATTGTTTTTTAAAAGTTTAAATTGTGTTGAAATTTTTGATCGTTACACAATGGTTGCATCGGAGAGGCTCCGAATGGACCTGGGAGTCGGAGGCTGAGATGTGGGAGCATTATCCTGAGTTATTCACTGTAGCCGTCTTCGAGGATAAAGTCTGATTCAAATGGGGGAGATTTATAACACCTGAATCCAGGTTTCAAATTATTTTCGATTTTTGTTTGATTTGTTTTTGTCCACGGTGTAATGAAGGCTCACCACAACGTGGCGATAAGATGTTGGGTCGTAGGAGTTAATGAACCACCATGGCATGGTAAAGGGATACGTTAACATGGTAGCAGTTGTTGGAGAAAACACTAAAATGTAGGGGTTGAGTCCCTATTTGAACTCTTTAAGCTCTCATAGCTTCACTCCTATCAACCTCCATTTCTCCAAATCATCCTTTACAAACCTAGATCCCTTGTGTGATTTTTTAGCCTTAAAGTGTCTCTCTATGTGTGTGTATGGTTCTTATGAAGGAAGAAGGTGGTGGAAGATCATATTGGGAGACCAAAGTAATGTAGATCCAAGACTTTATCTTTATCAAGCTTCTTAAGTATGTATAAAGTCTTCATTTTGATGATTTAGTAAATAGATCTTTGGATTTTGTGCATGTTTCTCTATGCCTTGTTGATTTTGAAGGTTGAACTTCTTAAAGTTTTATAACTTTTTGCATCTCCATACCATTTAGAGCATTTAACTCTTTGGATCTTAATTAGAATTAAGTTTTGAGGCCATGCATGGAATCTTGGCCAGTTTTACCTATTTTACCCTAATAAGAATTCAAGACGCGCATTGGACATGCATGTATGAAAAGCACCGATTTTTATGATGTGATTAGTGTTGGAGACTCTTTTGGAGCTTTTGGACAAGTAACTTTATGGATTGAGTGATTATTTCTTAAGCCATGTAGTGTTTTGGACCTTAAAGTTGAGAGCTATACACTTTGGAGGGTTCTATTGGGTAAAGTTGGAAATTTATCCATCTAGACTCTATTATGGACCAGATCTGAGTTGGAGACCATTTAGAATCGAAGAAAATGGTTTAATGAGTTAAGATGCTGAATACCCTTTTACCACGGCATAACAAGGCCACCACGACGTGGTGGTGGGGTAGATCGCGGCTACTTTTTCGTTCTTGCAACGACGACGTGGTAAAGGGCAACCACGACATGGTGGTCAGCTGAGTTAACTTCATGATTTTTTTGACTATTTGACCTAGTTTGGCCCAAGGAGGGTATTTTGGGATTTTGATCGACATTGGTCATTTGGTTTGAATAGGTGTCGGTTAAAGTTGAGATTCGAAGTCGAGAGCTCATCAGCTTTTGTCCAGTTTGCGGGGTGAATCTTCCTCACTGTACTTGCAGGTCAAAGGCACCAAGGCCAACCCATTGGATTAAGTATCCTATTTTGTGATAGTATGCTAACGTGTTTTAGTGATCGGATACTCGACATCCGGGTATATAGGATGATGCTATGCTTAGTGATTTGTAAGATCTCCCTGATTGTCTATTGACTGGTTATATGTATGTTTATCTTTTTATGTATATATCGAAATGTTATGTGTGGTTGGGTTGAAGCGAACCAGTAAACTGAAGGCCAATGGACCTAGGGCGTCTCGAATAGATTGCATGCCTTAGATACATACAAGTCAGGCCGAAGGCCCATAGAATTGTCGAGATAGGTTGTAGACCTGGTGAGGCGTTCTAGTCATGTTGAAGGTTCTTTGAGTGTTCTAGGTAGTCTGTAGGCTGGTGCGACATTCCATTCAAGTTAAAGGCTCTGTATTCATGTTATTTTCTATTATAGTTATTTGGTGGTACTTTGGGGGAAGCTCACTAAGCGTTGGCTTACAGTTTTGGGTTATTTTTCAGGTACTTCGGATGACCATGGGAAGGCAAAGGTGTGATTGTACACATCCTCTTGTTTATGACTTATGATTTTTGTTGACTCTGATGTTTGAAATATTTTGAAAACTATCATTTGTAAACAATTTATGAAATTGGGTTAATTTTAAATGTTTAAATTTCTTGTGATTTTATGGATGTTAAAGTCTAAAATTTAATAATTTCGAGACGAAATTTCTTTAATGGGGAGGTAATGTGACATCCCAAAATTAGGTCTAAAACTGTCGACGGTCAATTCATTACGAACCACTTTGTCGTTAATGTTTAAACCATGCTTGTAAGAAATCCCTACGCTCTCATTATTTTATGTCTTGCTTTTGTACTAAGAGAAGGAATAAAATAAAGGTAAGAGACAAGAAGTAACTCGCTTTTTACTCACTCTCTTGCTCTTATTTGGGGCTGCCAAATCCGAGCATTTCTTCCTCTTTCTCCCTCTCCTTTGTTCTTTCAAAAAGTGTTAGAATTAAAGGTTTATAAGTTGCTCTCTATTAAGACTTATTGAGATATGTCTTAATAGCTTAAAAGTAACTTATTTACAAGTGAAAACAAGCATCTATGATAGTTTATTCTTTCTTTAGTGGATATATTATAAAGAGTTTCTTCTAGGAGTTATAATGTCATCTTCCTCAATTTCCTAATTGCCAAAAGGAACGAAAGTCTTACCGAGATTGTAAAATTCTTCTTTGCTTTGGTTATATTTTAATCTTTCTAAGTCTTGCAAAATTATCATTGGTGGGTAAAATTGTTTTAGTTTATTCAAATATAAAAATGCTTCCGTTGCTAATTATGAAGAATTTTTCATTATAATTAAACAATTTTTGAATAAAATATCATTAACAAATAGAGCCATAAGATGAATATGTACTGAATTTTCATGGACAAGTTGTTTATTTATAGAGTTTGATGTCTCCAACATTTTTCATATACCTATAAAATGTGACAATCAAGTTGTCATTTACATTGCCACCGATCCTTTTTTCATGAGAGAACTAAAAACATTGAGTTGAACTGGCCTTTTGTTCGAGAAAAAACTATAGTTTGGAATCATTTCATTATCTCATGTAGCCACTCATGATTAGGTTGACGATGTATTTACCAACGCGGTGAATGGGTCTCAAAATCGCAATGCCATTTTCAAACCTAGTTTACTTCTGTATCCTCTAGCTTGAGGGGGGGGGGGGGGGGGGGGGGGGGGTCAGCTAAGCTGAAAGCCATTCTTGTAATTTAACACTAAAGGACGTTATTATCAGTTTCACTCGAGTTAATTACAAGCAGTTGGTAGTTAGATATGTTTTTTTTCTTAATCCATTTGTGTGTGTATGTGTCTATATATATATATATATATATATATATATATATATATATATATATATATATATGTATATATATACATACATACATACATATATATATATATATATAGTTAGGTTATTTTGTTTCTAGTAACTATTGTGTGCCAGAATGCACGGATCTGGACCATCGGATGAAATATAATCAAAGGTCATGATCTGAGGGTCTATGATATTAGAATAAGATAGCATGTACCATATAATCATATAAATTTCAGCATAAGGGCATTTTAGTCAATTAACCCATATTAAAAAAGGGAATATTCGGATTTTTAGGGATAATTAATTGCTTTATTTTTAAAAATTTGAATATTTTAAATTAATTCAAATATAAAGATCCGATTTTATTCTGTCAGAATGATAGAATGCTAATCATAAATTAGTAAATAATTTTTTCGATTTTATTCTGCCAGAATGATAGAATGCCAACCATAAACTAGTAAATACATTCTAAAATAATACACAAAATCAATTCATGAACTAATAATATACCAAATAATTACATTTTATGATTTTGATTCATTGAATAATAAAATTTTGAAAGAAAAAAGAAAAAAAAAACATCAAAATCTAACAAAAACACTAATCTATTATTAAAGAATATTATTTTTAAGCAACACTTTATACATTGTACCATAACACATTCTGGTATAATACACACTCTTTCTCTATGTTTTCTTCCTTCTCCACATCAATGTTAGACTCTTCAAAACTTAAATCCACAAAGAAAACATAATCAAGTTTCTAAAATTCCAAAATTCAATGTATTCTAAGAGAATAAAAACTATAAATCCTGACAGGATGTATTTAAGACTATAATTTTGACAGAATATAATAGAAAGTATCACAAATTCATTACCCGTTAAAAAAATATACTTATTATTAACAATTATTCTCAAACATTCTAACATAATACATTTATATAACTAAATTCTAACAAAATACATTATAGAATTCAAGACCTGGGATTGAATCATCAACACATATCTGCATTCATTCCCAGTCATGAATTCAAGAAAAAAACACACATGGATTCCCCTGTCAAATAACGAAACCCAAACAACCATGAGTTATATGCAATCCATTATCATAAAATTTTCAGGAAAACCTAAACATCCAAATGTCCATGTATTCAAATCAAAATAAGATGAAGAAGAAGATCACATGTTGGCCATGGATGCTTTCGTTAACGTCCTCTTCCTTCAATTAGTCAAGAATCGAGACCCTTGTCCCCATTAAACTTGTTGCTTTGCTGCTTCCTTTCCCCCTTCTGTGTCAATGGCCAACAACCCCATTTTCGTGTTTTTCCTATCCCGACAAACACAGAAAAACAAACACTTCCCAATTTTAGTATTTTGTTGCCATTCTCTCCCCTAGTTGTTGGATTATAGGACCAGAGGAAGAAGAACATGATGTTGCCGAAGCTTACCTCCGTCCACATACCTGTAATCGCCGGGAGTGATGACCTCCTCTGCCTCTTCCCCATCAAAAGACATCGCCAAACACCGACCATGACAAACACCACCTGATTCCCTCCCCGTTCGCTCTTCGCTTCTCATTCGCGTTCACGGACACCACAGCAGCGCCACTACTCCTCCGCATCCCCTTCTTTAGCCTCATCGAATTACAACGTCTATCATCGACTACGAGACGAGAGTAGAAAAAGAAGCAGAAGCAATGGATCAAATTTAGGGCTAATGTTCTAAATTTATCATCGTCCCGTGCGTGATATCAGGAATATTAGTTATCTACCATCATTAATTATACAAAGATTATTATACTACCCTTTTGATTTAATTAATTATTTAATTATTTGCTAAATTTTGATTGGCGCATTAGGAATACAATAATTACTAGAAACATTTGAACCAATTAAACATGACAACACATCACTTCCACAATAACTTCCACAATACATTACTTGTGAAGAAAGAAATGGACACGTATCATTTGATTATTGGTTCTGGTAGATGTTGCTCTAGTTATTTGTTTTCCATAGAACTCATTCCTATATATATATATATATATATATATATATATATATATATATATATATATATATATATATATATATATATATAATCAATTGAGCTTCTTACAACTTTTTGAAAACAAAATTCAATCACTCTTTCTCTCTCTAAAAATTAACATTCAACTTCTTACAACTTTTTGATAACAAAATTCAGTCACTCTTTCTCTCTCTCTGGAGATATTAACACTACGTCCTCACATATCTTTAATAATAATCTTTAAGTCATTCCTTCAAAGAATCACCCATAACAACACCAATCCTCCGATATCTCTTCTCATCTCTTTAAAACTTTAAGACTTAATTAGTAGAAAAATATGAATTTATCTTTATTAACCAATATCATGATTAACTAAAAAAAGATAAATTACAATGGTTTAATGGTTTAATAAGAAAATAAAATATTATCCATACTAAAATATGAGACTCTGTTCACAAATTTCACATTATTCTCGATTAGTACAATATAAGTAACAATATTACAATATTATGTAATGGTAAAAGGACGTGCCAAACATAAAGTGAATACTCTAAAAATAAATCTGAGTTGAAGTACACATTTTAAACTAGAATTGATTCACTTTTTGGATGAAAGTGAAAAAGTCATTTGGAATTATGGAATGCAATCCAACGCACACAATCCACTAGGATTCCACACAAGTTTCTTCCTCTTTTTTGCTATCACCATCTTGTATATTGGAATCCTCTATAATTAAGTATAAATAATTTTATATTCTTCCAGAGTTTATCAAGGATATATGATTTTTTTATTCGGTTAACCTCAAATTTTAAGCAAATTCTTAGTCTCACATCGGTACGTAACATGGACAATAAGTTGAACAAAGCCATCAAACGTAAACGTAACTTGATCATTTGATTCATTTTACAGTTGACTTTCTTTTGACTAGTTTTTTTTTTTTTTTTTTTTTTTTTTTTTTTTTTTTTTTTTTTTTGTAACAACAGAGAATTTTAAACTAACAAAAAAACGCCTACCAGATTCTAAACAAGACAAACGATTACATTGAGTTTATAACATTAAGTAAATTAAGATTTAATATACTACATCTATTAAGCAATCAAAAATAACTTTAACTCAATTAAGATTTAATGTATTACTTTTATTAAACACTAATAATATACGACATTATGAAATCAATCATAGTGGCTTTTTGAGCGTTAAGAAATCAATCGAATGTGTAATCAAAGTTAATATGAACATAAAGATGAAAATATAATCTGATTTCAACTCATATTATTTGGAGATGGTGCAAATACATTTGAAAGAAAGAAAAATGTACTCCACAGATACAAAAAATATGGACACCTTATTGTGAAAGAGATACAACATTAGTACCTGATAAAATACACCTACTATGAAAGAGATACAACATAATAGTATCAGGGATTGCACTACTACCACCACCGGCCCGGTATCTGATCTGATTTGCTTCGATTGCAATCACAAGGATCACAACAAGGCCAGTTATTCGAGTTTGGCAGTAGCAGCACAAGTGGTGGCAGTACCTCCAACAACTCTACAGATTACTGATGGTCACCAGGGCAAGGCGGATGCACATGTGGTCTGGAGCAGTGCTTTTCAACTGATGTCCAAGGAGGCTCGTGGAGCACCTGATGTTATGACGAGTATGTACTTCTCCTTATCTTTTTATTTATGTTGATTTCTCTGCTTATATTTGTGTGTTTTATTTTAGGATCGTTCTTTGTGAATAGTATCTATGTGTAAGTATTATTTGATTCACGGGCTACCTAATCTTTTGTATCGCTTGTGCTTAGCTAGAGGTTTGTTAGAGCTCTGGGGGAGCTGGATTGTCCCTTAGAGGTTGAGATTGCGGATGATCGATATGTCCGGGTATTTAGGGTTCATCAGGGTTATATTCTTGAGATGTTCAGCGAGCAGTACACGATCTATTTGGTCCCCATTCCTTTGCGCGAGAACAATGTTACTATAGGGATGGACTTATTGAACCCCAACGGGGCTGTGATTGATTACGAGCATCAGTTGGTACGTATTCAGACCCCAAGTGAGGGAGAGTCGGAGGTTCACGGAGAGAGAGCTCAACGTGGGCCGATTTTATGTTTAGAAACTAAGGTGAAATGCTATCTTCATCAGGGTTATTCTGGATATAACGCCTATGTTATGGATTCTCGGGATAAGGGTAGGGAGATTGTGGATCATGTGCCGGTTATACTAGAGTACTCGGATGTATTCCCGGAGGACTTGCCTGGGGTGCCTCCAGAGAGGCAGGTGGAGTCTAGGATCCACTTGGTTATGGGTGCGGCTCCGATAGCCAAAGCACTGTATTGGTTAGCTCCTCTAGAGATGCATGAGTTGTCTACATAGCCATAGGCTGTCTACACAGCTACATGAGCTGTTAGACAAGGGGTTCGTTCAACCGAGAACTTCGATGAAAAAGAATGGATCTCATCGGATGTGTATTGACTACCAGTAGCTAAATAAGCTAAATGTTATCCACTCCCGATGATTGATGATTTGTTCGACCAACTTCAGGGAGCCTCCTAGTTTTCTAAGATTGATCTTCGTTCGGGTTATCATCCAATAAGGGTTAGAGAGGGGGATGTGCAAAAGCTAGGCTTTCAGACTCGCTATGGTCATTACGAGTTTGTGGTGATGATCTTCGGGCTCATCAATGCTCTAGTCGCGTTCATGGACCTCATGAACTGTGTATGCAGGCTAATATTGGATCGGTCTGTGATTCTGTTTATTGATGACATCCTGGTCTACTCTAAGACCCAAGAATTTCATGAGGAGCCTTAACGGTAAGTGTAGGAGACCTTGAGGAGTGAGATACTTTATGCGAAGTTCTCTAAGTGTGCGTTTTGGTTGCGCGAGGTGCAGTTTCTGGGACACCATCTCAAATAGAACGGTATTCTGGTCGACTCGACCAAGGTGAAGGCCATGATGGGATGGGAAGTTCCGAAGTCTCCATCTAAGATTTAGAGTTTCCTTGGATTGGCATGTTACTATTGGAGGTTTAATCAGGAGTTCTCCAAGATAGTTTGGGGCCTAAGTAATAGGTAACTTTTGAGACACTGAGACAAAGATTGTGTGAGGTTTCGATTTTGACCCTGCTGAAGGATATTAAGGGTTTTGTGGTTTATTGTGATGCATCGATCACAGGGTTGGCTGCAATTCTTATTTAGAGGGGTCACATAATTGCTTATGCTTTGAGGCTTTTGAAGCCTCATGAGGTGAATTATCCAACACATCAATTAGAGATCGGGGGAGTGGTTTTTTCCCGCAAGATTTGTGATATTACCTATGTGAGGCCCACTGTACTATTTACATGGATCACAAGAGCCTGATATATTAGATGGATCAGCCGAATCTGAACATGAGGCAACACCGGGGGTTGGATGTGGTGATTGATTATGATTGTGAGATCCTTTACCATCCAGGGAAGGTAATTCTGGTGGCCGATGCTCTCAGTCGCAAGGCAATCGTGGCTCCGATCAGGGATATTTGTGTAAGTATGAAAACATTAATCCACTTTTTGAACAGATTCGAGAGGCTTATGTTGAGACTATGAAGGAATAGCACCGAAAGTGTGAGCATATAGTGGGTCAGGTGGCTTCCTTCGATTATGATAGCCAGGGATTATTGACACTCCATCAGAATATGTGGGCTCCTAATTTGGGTGGTGCACATCAGGTTTCGATGGAGGTGGCAGAAAAATTGAGATTCTCCATTCATCTCGGGGTGGAAATGATGTATAGAGACCTCCATCCTGATTATTAGTAGCCCTGTATGAAGCGGGATGTAGCTTGGTATGTATAGAGGTGCTTGACATTAAAGAAAGTCAAGGCCAAACATCAGTGGCCTCATGAAAAGATGCATCTATTAGACATCCATGTTTGGAAATAGGAGGATATCACGACGGATTCATTACGAAGTTGCCTTGGAAAACGCATGGATTGGATTCGATTTTGGTCATCATGAATCGATTAACGAAGAGCATGCATTTTATTCCAATTTAAGAGAGTATCTCAGTGGAGAAGTTGGCCAAAATATAAATCAAGGAGGTTATGCCATGGCATGTGGTGCTAGTTTCTGTGGTTTAAGATAGGGATGTTTTGTATACTTCCAGATTTTGGAAGAAGTTCCAAGAGGAGTTGGGTACTTGTCTGCATTTCAGGATGACTTTCAACCCGCAGAACGATGGACTGAGCGAGCGGACTATCGAGACCTTGTAAGGTATGCTTCGGGCGTGTGTATTGGATTCTCGTGGGAGTTGGGATACGTATCTTTCGTTAGAGTAATTTTCATATAAGAACATTTATCACACCAACATTGATCGACCTCCTTTTGAGATGCCCTATGAGAGGAAATGCAGGACCTCGAGATGTCGGGGTAAGGTCGGCCAACGAGTTATCGAGAGTACCGAAGTAGTACTCGACACTACCAAGTTGATTCAACAGGTTCGATGTAAACTCCAGATAGCACAAAGTCGGCAGAAGAGCTATGCTAACAAGCGTTTATCAGATCTAGAGTTCTAGGTTGGGGATATGGTTCTCTTGAAGGTATCACCTAGGAAAAGTGTCATATGATTCAAGAAGAAGGGCAAGTTGGGCCCCAAGTACATCGGTCCTTTCAAGGCTTTGGCCTGGGTGGACTGGGTTGCTTCTCACTTGGATATTCCTAAGGAGCTTAGTCATATCCATAGCTTGTTCCATATCTCTCAGTTGCGAAAAATTTTAGTGGATAATTTTGTGTTGGTTCCATTGAAGGATATTCAGGTGGATGATCACTTGAGTTATATTAAGAGACCACTGGTGATTCTTGATAGAAAGACTAAAACCTTGAGGAAAAAGGTTGTTGACTTGGTGAAAGTCCAGTGGCAGCACTGCAAGGGGTTAGAATGGACGTGGGAGCCGAATGTTGATAAGTGGGAGCATTACCCAAAATTATTTGTAGCAACAGACTTCGAGGATGAATTGTGATTCAAGTGGGTGAGAATTGTAACATTCAAGATTTGGTATATTTCCACTTCAATACTTAATGGAAAATTTCTATCAATTTAGTCCCTAGCTAGTACGCTTAGCGTACTAGCTAACTTAAAGATCATGAGTTCACCCACGTACGCGGGGCGTATGTGGGCATACACATGTTGTACGTGATGAAGGGGCAAACCTTGATTTTTAGGGTTTGTTCCATATTTAAGCAACTTATAACATCTACGGACCTTCTATTGATCAGCCTCCATCACTATATACCCTACTCTCAAAACCCTAAGTGCCATTTGTGAGATTTTTGCTTGAAAGTGAGTGTTGTTGGTGTTTTTGGTGAAGTAGACGAAGGAGAACACTTTGAGGTTGATTAGGAGTGGCTTGAGCTTGTAAACCTAGAGTCATCTTCAACTTAGCAAGTAATTTGAGGTAAAAAGATCTCATTGTGATGGTTCTTTATGATATATCTAACTTAGGGTGGTATTTATGCATTTTTTGGTCTTTTAAGCTATGTATTAGATTATGGTCTACTACAGAAGCCATGAAGGTTAGATATTATCACATATGACGTATGTTGTCCTTAAAAATGCAACCTTGAAGAGTTATATTGGTCCATGCATGAGTTATGTTCTTTGTTATGGATACTTTTAAGTTTTGGGTCTTATTAAGTCATGCATGTGTGTAAAGTTGCAAACTTTACATGTTAAGTCACCTTCTTGAATCAGATCTGAGAGTTTGGTATGTTGGCTTATCTAATTAAGTACTTAACAAGTTTGTTTGGTTGCCTGCAGAGTACGCAGGGCGTACCCAGCTTGTACACTGCATGTATTGGCCCCAAAAAGAGTACACGAAGCATAAGTCTAAGTACGCCCAACATACTCAGTTGTTTGACTTTTGGGTTGACCTACACGAGTTTGGGCCATATCTTGGGCTTTTAGGGTTTAGTCCTTGTTGGGCCATTGAACTTCTGACTTTGGGCCATGTGTAGACTATGGATTTTCTTGGAATTGGGTCCATGATGGTTTTTGGGCCCAATTTGGAAGTTGGGCCGTATTGGGCCTTGCAATGCCATTTAGGAATTTGGGCCTTTTGATAAAATGGGTTGGGCCTTAGTTTTGGCCCAAGTAAGAAAAAGGTAAAATGGTCCTTTACCCTGGATGCTGGACAAGTAAATTTTATTCTTGATTATGGGTCGAGATCCAATTATTAATTGGTTATTGTTTGATGAGGTTAGTGCGGGGATTTTCTAAATCAGCAGACTCAGATTTTATCTGAGAGATTCAACAACTTTAGGTGAGATTCCTCACAATGTTTAGCTGGTCGAAGGAACCAATGCTGTCCCATGGTTTATGACGTTTAGGATGCTAGTTGTCTGCATGACACCTGCATGTGCTATGTGTTATATATATATATATATATATATATATATATATATATATATATATATATATATATATATATATATATATATACTAGGCGAGGCCCGATGTTGGACGCGGCCTGATGATCATTTTTATGCTATTTATCTTTTTGATTTTTGCATGTGTTTATATGTTTGTATGTATACTGGGAAGGGCCTGATGCCAGGCGGGGTCTGACGATTGACATGTATGTTCCTAGCAAGGCTTGATGTCGGGCGAGGCCCCATAACGGGACAGACCCATTATATGTTTGAGATGTGTGGTATGTTGTATATCGGGGAACTCGCTCTACTTTGTGCTTATAGTTTTTAGTTTACGTTTCAGGTACTTCTAGTTATAAGGGGAAGAGCTCGGGATGATTGCAGTGCACACACCACATTAGTGCACATTTATACTACTCTGATGTACTTGGATATTTATTGATACACTCTGATTCACTATGGTTTCTATGATGTTTTTTGGATAATGGTTGTATTAAATTAAAATTCGAAATTTAGTCTTAATTTTTCAGACATTACAAAAATATTAAAAACGAAAAATAAAGGCCCTAAATACTCACAACTTATTTCGTGATGATGCTAACGATGCCCTGAACTAAGTTCCACAAGTATCACTACCAATGCCCTACAATAATGTTATACACTAATAAGTCCTTAGTCGGAAATCTAACGCTAGTATGCTTACTTTCTACAATATAATTATGTCAATATTGTCTCAAAATTAGGTTTTGTGTAAGTTAGAAATTATTTTCTGTAAAAATCAGAGGTCTATATACCATTTGAATTTTTAACATTTGCAAGTGACAAATCCCAATTTGTGTTATTATTTGAAATGTATTTTAGCACTTTTGGAAGGGTTTTAGAAGCTAAAAATCCAAATACTCAATCAAACCAATTATAAAAATTTCCAAACTTTTGATTTTAGTTCTTACTATAATTTAAAACTTACTTGTAGCTTTTCATGAATTTTTTGTATGTCTAACTATTTTTCACCATTAAATCCCTTAACTAATCATAAAATAATGGGAAAATAGTAATTATCATAAAAATTCTTAGAATTTTTGTATAATTGATTCACAGTACCCCTAAACTAGGAAAAATATTACATGTTATTTTTGATCAATAAAACGTGGTTTTAGTTATTTAATTATATTTTACACCAACAAAATCTAAATAAATAGAAAATAGTAAATAAAAATCACAAACTTTTGTATTTATGCTCCACTTGCGGTCAAAATTGGTCAAATACTTACAAAAAATGTTTCACAAATTTTAGATATGTATTAGATAATTTTCGTTAGATTAACTACTTGAATCAACAAAAATTCAAGAAATATAGCAAGCTATTAGGAAAAAATCGCCAATCTTTTTGAAAATTTGGCATACAATGTATGTTAGGAAAAATATCAAAAGTGGTTTTTATATAGTGGAGTTCGATTTTTGTTTTAAGGATGTTTAATCTTAGGAAAATAGAAATAAATAGCAAACAATTGAAATAAATTCTCAAACTTTTTAAGTAATTTATTTACAGTATTTTGAAGCTAAAGAAAAAGTTCAATGAACTTTGTAAACTGTAAAACCCATTTTTATGATTTTAGACGTGCTACATGCCATGAAATTCGAAACTAATAGTAAACAGCACGGAAATATCACTAGAATTTTTATTTAGTATCATACTCTAATAGATGATACCCTGGTAAATTTTCATAATTTATGGGAAATAGTAACTACTTTTTCCTGATTTAGTTAATTAAATGCACCAAAATCATAAAAAATAGAAATAACTTATGAAAAAATTATAAAATATTTATCTAGGTGTTATATAAGGTGTAAATGTTGTGAAAATGATTAGATGTTCATTTCATATGTCATAAATTAGATTTATAATTTATTTGTATTAAACACAAAGAAAATTAAAAATAATAGCAAACAGTAACAAACATAGATGAAACTCAATGGGAGATGTTTGAATGCTTTATGAGTTATCCAAGATTTTTTCTAGGATTTATAGACATCATAAAGTATTCTATTTGATTTATCACATCATTTTCTTGTAACAATTATAATAAATCCATAAAAATGAACTAATACTTCAAAATTTACAGATCACCATATTATGTCATTAGATTCTAAAAAAATCAGATTGTATCAGAAGAGAAGTTTTAGATATTTTTGTGAATAAATATTTCTATGAGCATATATGGTCATCAAAAGCTTGCATGTGCCCACCTTTGTTCTTCACTTTGGTTTAAACATGGATCACCACCATTTCCAGAATATGAAACATGTTTTTAGTAGTGATCTACAAACATCAAGATTGAAAAAAAATTGCAAGAAAAAACATGCTATAGAAATCCAAAAATAGAAGAGAAGATGGCTAGAACTTGTGTAGAAATCAAGGGACTTTGTGTTTCATTACCTTAGCTTGATTTAGGGATTCAAAAATATCCAAAATCCTCACAAATTTCATGTGTTGAAGGCTGATTTTCAGTGGGGGAGAAGGTGGGGTTTTAGAGAGAAGGAAAGAAAGGAAAAAGATTATGTCTCTTTAGATATCTCATCTCTCTCGTCATCTATTTGGGGTTACACTCCACCAAAATTGCATACCAAGCTTTAGAAATGTAACTTGATTTATGTTCAATAGATTAGATAAATCTCACCCACAAATTATTCTCCTAGGTTCATCATTTTTAGAGCGAAGGAAGAGAGAAAATTTTAGAGAGAATAGTAAAGAGGTAAAGTGAAAGAGTGAGTAAAATGATTGTTATTTGGAAGAGGAAAAGGTATTGAGAGTGGCTCCTTTTCTCTTATTTTATAAACTACCTTTTGAATTTTATAAAAATCCTCATTTTAAAAAAAATCTCCTTATTTACATCTCGATTTATAAAAGTGCTTGTATTTTAACTCATAAAATATGTAATGTTTGATAATTAAAATTTTTTATTTTGATTATATCCCATAACCTAAACATTTTAAATTTTATGTAATGAGGTTCATACCATATTTTATGGAGCTTTTAGATGATAGTGTTTATAAATTTCGGGTTTAGAGATTTTTAGGGTTTGAGATTTAATAAATCTTTAGATATCAAAATAATTTGAGTTTTAGAGACTTGAAAGTATATTAGAGTCATATAACTCTTTTCCAGTTATAAAAATGTTGGAGATTTGTTTTTTTTCGGTTTATTGGCTATTCTATGTAGTGATTCTGAGATTTAAGTGGAATTGAAGAATCAAGTATACTAATCCTAGTTTTCAACTTTGACTTATGTTCCTATAAGACTCTGTGACAACCCGAAATTTATTCCGTCATTTTTAACCCCTCCGTTAATAAGCCTCGTTTTATTAAACTGTCTGTTAACCTTTTGGAAGAGGTTAATTAATGTGGGACTTTTATAATGACTTGGTAACGGTTGAAACAAGTTAGAAACACCCACAAAATACACTTAATAATGTTTAGTTTCAACCAAGTCAAAATACGACCACTAAATCGGGTGCGACCGAAAGCCCCGTTTAACGGCAGTATCGGGTACATTTCCACTGAGCCCCAACTCAAACCCCTATATACGGGTGAGTGGAGTCCATTAGAGACTTTTTCACTCCCTCTCCATTATCTCTCTCTACAACTTATTTTCGAGCCAAAAACGTTCGTTTCGAGCCCCAAACGAGTAAGCAATCTACCCTAACTTGTTGTATAGATTAACTAACATACAAATTTTTGTTTAAGAAATCAAATGGGGGTAAGATTATGTCTTTACGGCCTAAGAACACTCTTGGACCGTGAACTCCCCTAAATGGGGTTTGTAAGCCCCAAAACCCCTCCAAATTGCCCCTAAATTTTAGATATGACTTGGGGACTTACACATTCGGACTTAGAACACCTTGAACTAACATTTTGGGGAGTAAACTTGAGTTTACTACCCAAGAACATGCTTGGGCCATAAAATCCTCTTCATGGGGAGTAAACTCAAGTTTAAGTGTTAGAAATGCCCTCAAACAGCTCCTATGGCCTTGGAAAATGTCTAGAAGCAACCTCCATTGTTGTAAGGACATTAAACATCAATTAAACCGAGGAAATAGAAGTTTACGGCCGTAAACCCCCATAGAATCGGTCCATGGGCCATAAACTCCCATTAAGTGCCCAAATGATGCCCTAACACCCCCATTTGAATTGGAAAAATACATAGGATTTTATTCTCTACTATTTAAGGCCTTAAAACACAAAAGAAATGAGCACATGAGAGCTTACAGCCGTAAACTCCTTGTTTAGGGCCGTAATGTCCCTAAAATGGTGCATTTGAGGCCTTAAACCCCTTCATATGCATTATATTGGGACCTAGCCTAAATCTATGAGTGAGATAAGACCATTTTGTATCCTAGAACACCTCCACCATGAGTTTACGGCCGTCAACTCATGGGGACATGGTCTTAGGGCCATGAAATCTATAAAGAGTTTACTCTTGAAGAGTAAACTCCCTATCTAGACCATACGCACCCATAGATATTACCCAGGACACCCCTAGCACTTAACCAAAGTGTTTTCCGCACTTTAGGATGCATATACATAATTAATTAGTATTATATTTACTAATTGTATGTAAACATATATTATCATATGTTAATAGGTCACTAAGTGTGTTCATGTCTTTACTTGACACCAAGCACCCAACCGACACCTTCATTGGATCCACCTACATCAGGTGAGTTCATACCCCTGAATTAACATTTTAAATGTTTTTACATGCTTTTAGGGGGGGGGGGGGATACAAGTTAAACATGTCAGTTATCATATCAATCATATATGATTGATAACCCGAATGCACAAGGATTCATTACACTGTCAACTGTTTTACCATGTATGATACTGTAAATGGTTTTCTAAAACGTCTTCATGTGTTCAAAGATTTTGTCAAATTGCCTCTCGTGCTGTATGTTTTATTTCAAACTCTGTTACAGCAGCATTTTAAATAAAGTTTTCTCTACTTTATCAAGGTTACAATCAAAACCTGTTTATGAATGATTTTCTTAAAGTATAAAGGTTTTCCAAAGATTTCATCAAAGTTTTCTTCCATGTTTTTATACTCACACTTTATTAGATACTACTGCTTCGTTATACTTCTACCTAGTTAATGTTCCTACTTATTTAAACACTACT
This sequence comes from Lactuca saligna, assembly GCF_052625555.1. Taxonomy (NCBI): domain Eukaryota; kingdom Viridiplantae; phylum Streptophyta; class Magnoliopsida; order Asterales; family Asteraceae; genus Lactuca; species Lactuca saligna. The sequence goes on along the minus strand of NC_136420.1, from coordinate 261,516,269 downwards.
ACTTTGTTAACGCTTTTACTTCACGATACACTTATACTTCACGATACACTTATACTTCATGATACGCTTATACTTCATGATTTGCTTATACTTCACGATACACTTATACTTCACGATACGGTTATACTTCACGCTACACTTATACTTCACGATTCGCTTATACTTCACGATACACTTATATTTCACGATACGCTTATACTTCACGATACGTCCCTACTTGTTAACACTTATACTTTGTGAAACACTTCTACTTCGTTAAACACTTAAACTTCGTTAAATGTTCCTATTTGTTGAATGTATGCCTGTGCTTGTATATATATATATATATATATATATATATATATATATATATATATATATATATATAATGTTTAAAGGACTTAGGAAGGCTTGTTTGCCCTATTTCCTTTTCTCCGTTGAGATGTGGTCTGGTGGGATCGGATGTATGTCCGAAGGTTGTTTGATCATTAGTTATACATTTTGTATACACGCATAGACATATAGGTTTACATCGATCAGTTCAATTATGAGTCTCTATCACTTGTCCAGTATTTTACACTAGATCTCACTATTCGAAATGCATCTTGAGGACACGACCTTCTCCGTCGTCTAGTTGGTAACTAGAGTCTCTGTAGGGAGATCGGGCATTATGTGTATAGATCTATACGGGATTGACACCCCCGCACCCAGACTACTAGCTACAGTCCATGGCCTACCAAGCCAAAGGGTGATAGATGTCACAATATTTCCGACGCTTGCAGGGCATCAAGTTCTCTAGTGTCTATCAGTATGGTTGCGAGTATCTCGGGGTTACCTTATAATCCATGGCTTTAAGGTAATGGAAATTAACAATATATTCACTGTTTTTAGACCTTGCTAGACGTATCATTCATTGACACTATCTGGGGTCTGTGTCTCCTCTCATTAGACTGAGTCAGGTGCATCATTCATTCGATACTCTCTTAGAGTCTATGATTTCTTTTGCCTTAGTCAGCAGTCTTCATTGCTGAGGCATATGTTATTTTCCCTGATATTCTCCTACCTTCTTTAAAATCAACACCTTATTTTGATAATGATAATGTTAAGGGAAAAACTACTTTTTACAACATAATTCCATCCAGTCTTGGTAGAAGACTGCTTTTAATAAGAAAATATAGGATTTTCTGGAAAGGACTCTAATTCACTGTATACTTTAAAACTACTACTTTTATAAATTTATTTGAATAAAATGACACTAAATACTTATGAACTCACCAGCATTTGTAAAAAGGCTGATACTCGCTTTCAAATAACTTGTATTCTCAGATCAGCAATAGACAGGTACATCCCATGAGCTTTTGGTGAAGACAATTCAGTACCAAGCTGCACCTATAACATTACTTGTATTACTTTGATGTTTCTATGTAATGTAAACTATGTAAAACTATTACTATTAATGAAATGGTTGTTGTACTTTGATTACTATACTGCATATGTTGTGATACTTGACATGACGTTATCCACCCCAGAACATTTCGCCGTTCCGGTTTTGGTGTGTGACAGACTCTAACCTAATTTCTACTGTTAGGTCAAGTGCATGATGTGTGTACATGATTCATGTAAAAATGTTCAATTCAAGGAATGACCCAAATTTAGATAGGTGTTATAATTTAAGTAGCTACAGAAGTTACGCCTATACGTTCAACTATGTTTATTCAAATCTAGAACCGACTTAAATTTTGATGGTTGTCACATGTAAGGAGCAAAAAATTTATGAGAAATTCTATGATTTTTCAAGAATGAATTTAAAGGATGACTCTTGAACTCTGTCATTATCACTTTTAATTTGATGAATTTTCTTCTTAAGAATCAATTCAATGCTTCTGATGAAATCGGTCATCACTTGAGCAATCTCATACTTCTATCTAAGAAAATGAACCTAAGTAAAGCGAGAAAAATCATCTATAATGACTAATATGTACTTCTTCCCATTGATAGACTCAAGGGTTATCTACAGAAAAGTTCCAACTTTTTTCATAAGGTTCAATAAAGTCCTAACAGTTTTTTTTTGAAACAGAAAAGTCCCAATATTTTGATGTTTTGCCTAAATTAACGAAAAAAATCCTTTTTTATATTTGAACAACAACTTATAGATTGTATGATTTTTTTCAAAATATTGAGACTTTTCTATTAAAAAAAAACTTTTTGGATTTTATTGAAACTTTTGAAAAACTTTTAGGACTTTTCGTGATAACCCAAAATTTCTAGCTTGTACAAACATTCAAATCTATCAATGTTAGCCTTGTTTATTTATCTTTTAGCACAGTTTATGGTCTATTTGAGTGTTATAAGCCTAGTATAATTTAGTTATGGGTCTTGGGATAAGTATTTGTGAGTGTAATACCTTGAAAATGATCCAAACACACCAACACAAGGTGTGTGCGGCCGTACACCCGAGTCTGTAGCCACACACCCATCCGAGCCGCACACCCAACCCAACCACACACTCCCCCTATATATATATATATATATATATATATATATATATATATATATATATATATATATATATATACACACATATATATATGATACTTAGTCATTTTGAACACTTTTTCAAATTCATTTTCTCTCAAGTATCATCCATATTTCTCTTCAAATCTTCAAATCAAGTAAGTGTTGCTTCCATGATTCGTTAATACAAGGCCTTAAATAGCCTTTCCCTTTGATTTGATCTATGAAAACACCTATTTGGTGTTAAATATTCAAAAACACCAAGAACACACACTACCTTTTTGGACTTTAACTACACTTTTAAGCGCCTAAATAGGGTATACACTTGCAATAGCTTGATATAAGCTAATAACCCTTGAATTTATGCATGAAAAACGCCATTTCATATGATCTTCAAGTGTGTAGGGCCGCACACACCAAGTGTAGCCGTACACACTCTTTTAAAGACCCAAATTAGCATCAAACTTCCATTCCGGCTAAACAATGGTCAAAACACCTTCCCTAGAACATCCCTAAGGCTTGGAAACACGTTCTTGACACACTTCATAGTGAGTGTGCGGCCACACACACTTGGCTGCACACACACAAAAACCATGATTCTGTGGCCTTACACTCCAATATAGGGCCATACACCCCTTATGTGAAACCATATGTGTTGGTAACACTTACTTCAAAGTGTTTTTATTTCCTTAAGGCATGTCCCTATCGCCATTAGTGGTTATATACATTGAATGCATTCATATATGTGTAATTATATGTTAAATAGGATTCGTTTGTGCTCAAGACTCCAATTGACACCCAACAATCCTCTATCGATCTTTCATTGGAGTTACTCACTACAGGTGAGTTCATACCCCCTTAAACTACCTTTTAAATGATTTTAAATGCTTTTATGGGAGGGGGGGGAGGGAATACAAGTTGAAACATAATAGTTATTATATCAATCCCATGTGATTAATAACTATCAAACAAATGGATTGACTATAATTTCAGATGTTTTATCAAACAAACTACTTCAAAATGTTTATCAAACTCTTTTACATGTAACACTCTTTATCAAACTTATTCTTATATGCCAAACTACTTTTAAATTGTTTTATATAGTGACATCAAGTCATCAATATATTTTATTAAACTCTTCAAAAGGTTTTAGAAAACTTCTTTTTTAACTTATATATTGTCAAAACCATGTCTAATGCATATATAGTTATATAACTAAGGTTTGAAGGACTTAGGACTGATAACACACTTTGTTTCCTGTTCCTTGTTTGGTTGTGGACTTAGAGTATGTTGTTGTTTGTCCAAGTGTCGTTTGAGCCTTAGTTATATATTATGTATATATGTATAATACATAAAATCTTTTATCTCAGTTCAATACATTCAGTTATACAACAATTCTACTAGTAAACTATAATAGGTATAGTTTAGAAAGATACTACTCATTACTTCTAGTACAAGGAAACATACAAACAGTCAGTTCATACATGAGTCAATACTTACTAGGATGAGAAACAAACATAACTTATTATTATGAGGAATAAAGAAAACATATACATATACAAGTACAGAGAAAAGAACATATACATATACATTTACAAGTAAACAGAAGGAACATACACCAACATAACAATTAGAATATGAGATTTAGTTCTACATGACACGGATTCCACCGTTGTCATGTTGGTAACCAGAGTCTCCTAGAAGGAGAGTAGGCATTGTGTGTATAGATCTATACGAGACAGACTATCTCGCACCCCGACTGTTAGCTGTAGTCCCCGAACGACCAAGCCAAGGGGTGACAAATTTCACATTTATTTCGATGTCTTTCATCGTTGCGTTCTGCAACCGTCAATTAGTATGGTTACAAATCTCACCTTACCTTATAATTCATTGGCTTTAAAGTAAGTAGTACTACGGTGGTTTCCACATACAAGCTACAGTCCTACAATATTTTTACTAATACAATTATCTTATAACGTTTTCTAATTATACGATAATGTACAAACTATATTTTGGTAATCATACTCAGACTTGGGAAAATACATACTCTTACAAACAAACAAACCGAACATTGGGTATTGGTAGAAAACTACAGTTAGTAGAAAATATGGGATTTTCTAGGAAGATACGAACATTGTACAAATAGTTTACAAACATTTACAACGAACATTTTACTACAAGTAAACACTTACAAACTTTTACTACAAACTTATATGGTGAATATTTTCAACAAAGATTTCTCATACAAACAATGACACTAAAATGCTTATGAACTCACCAACTTTAAAGCAGATAAAATCTTTCAAAATAACTTGTATTCTCAGGTCATCAGTAAACAGGTACCGATGCCAGGTTTTGATAAGATGGAGCTCATTCAAGACTCATCTCTTATTTTGACTTATATTTTTGGTGTCTTATAAACTTTACAGAACACACTTGTATTAAATTATATTATTAATGCAATGGATGATGTTGTTGCTTGTTTACTACTATGCTCTGTTGTGATACTGTACATGACATCCTCCACCCTTGAACGTTTCCGCCGTTCCAGTCTTGGGGTGTGATAGATTGGTATCAGAGCATTGTTTATAGTAAATTGAGTGTATCAACCCATAAAAGATATACAAACTATAAACACAGCGGGATTAAAATAATCTGATCAAGAGTTTATACTTTTAAATACTAAAATATTTAACCAAGTATACATACCTGCATTCATACTAAAATCAGTGTCACAAGGACAAAACAAAAATATTACGATTTTTGAACATCACAAGTAGACTCGGGGATATATGGTCACTTTTGGGAGTGACATAGCTTGATCAACTATGTTGGTCCGAGAAGTGATTAGCATATGCCCAAGAATGGTTGTGATATGGCAACAAGTCTAAAAACTTACCAATATTACTACATTAAAAACATTAGAATAAAACATAAACCTAAAATACTATAGGAGTATTTTGTGTTACTATAATTCTTATCTGATAACTAAAAAGGTCTTTATTAGTAGGTCAATAGTTGATAAGTGGATACGCTAAGGTTATATGTAACTAAGATGTCATAGACTGAGAATCTGTGATCTTTGCTTTAGTCCATCTTCCTTGTTTGGTTGTGGGTTTAGAGTTAGGGTCACTTATTCAAAGGTCTGTCCTGTTTTGATTACATGTAACTGGTATGCACTATACAAGTATTGAAGTAACTAATAAAGATCAACTTATAATTATCTAATTAGTATGTCTATTAATTATTTCTTTATCCCTATTCTCGCATAGATAACATGGTTAGATTCCATCCCCACGGCGACTCGTACTTCCCAAACAAAGGCAATGATGGATGGCTTGAAGAAGAGCTAGAAGATGATCATCCAATCCATTTGTAAGATAACCATGTTGAAGGCTTTTTTGATGGTTCTAGCTCCTAGCCTGAAGTCAATAACCTACCCCCAGTGGCTCCTATCCAAAATCCAAACCCTCGTCCGACTTTTCAAGGCCCGACGCCTCCTTGGGTGGAAAGCTTGAAAACATGGAGCCAAGAGCAGAATCAGCCCATGCCATACAATGGAGACCACATCTTTTTTGACCTGAGTGAAGGAGGCTCAGCAGGCAGGGTCCTGCCAATCCTGGTCCGTAGATTTGCCCGAAACGAAATTCAGGGCAGGACAGCTCTCCATCGAATTACGAAAGTTAATGCCAATGCAAGAATGCATACCATCTGCACCATTCATGTGGAAGATGCTTGTGAGAGATCTAGGAGAGACCACGAGGCCCTACAACAAGAGCTTGCTGTGACTCGGGCTGAAGTGATAGAGCTCCGAGTATACCAAAGGGTGTACAAAAGGCACCTGCTTGATATAGAGTGCTAGCTGGCTGAACTAAGGGTTCACCCAAGGGATAACCGTCACCAGTAGGAGATACTCTACCTTTCTTCCTTTTGTATAAGGAATCGTCTTCCTATCTATGCTCCATGTAACACCTTTCTATGTAACTATCCCTGTACTGTAAGTACTTTTTAGTTAGGCCTTTATGCTGTCAAAACTTTTGTACTTCGGATATGAGGTAAGACCTACTCCAAGGTCAATTTTCCCGAACTCATTAAATCTTAAATATCAATGATATTGGTAGTCGACTAATTCCTGTGACAATCCTTGTTCAAATACTTTCATTATGCTATCAATAGAATTCAATCCAAAGCTCACTTTCGTGAAATTATTAAGTTGTGGTAATTTAGCTCAAGTATCACTTCTAATTCTTGTCGAAGTCGGATCATGTTATCCACCAACCAAAGATAGCCTAGTTCGAAATATCAATCGTCTAGTGACCATTCTATGAACTTACTTCAATTCTTTTCGAGTACTGCATCGTAGGGATGTAGGTTAAACCACCGAGAAAAGTTTAAGAAAACGAAAAATTTACATTTACATAAAAGAGTAGAATACATCTAGTGCCGACCATAATCACTCACGAAATCCTTTTCTTTCGTATAACAGAATCATGTCGTCATCCAGAAATAGTTAGCCAAATGATGAAACCTCGATCCTTCAAATAGATGTCGCTACCTTCCAAGCCACGGTAACTGCTGCCGTCACAGTTCTCCTTGTACTCTTCAGCACTGGAAATCAACAAATGATAACAGTCGCGAAAACCTAAAGTCACAAATCTGAGTATAAAATAAAAGTGTCAAGCCCAAAAGGAGCACAAGCGAGATCAAAGACTTGCCATGCAACAGCAACAAGTGGCAACCCCTACCACTTCAGCACCGATCAAACCATATGAGGGAACACTCCCGAAGTGTGACAAGTGTAATTTTCATCAACACGAAGTTTGCCTTGATTTGCAATGCAGCAATTTCAATCGAATGGGACACACTACTCGTGTCTGTAGAGTGCCGACACGAACCATCTCCCAAGACACTAGCATCGGGGTCAGCCCGACTTGCTATGGTTGTGGTGAAACCGGACACTATAAAAGGAATTGTCCAAAAAGGGGAAACAACGAAAGCACTTGTGTCCACATAACTCCGACCGACACATCACTTCCACCACCGATGCTGGTGCAAGTCGAATAGGTCACATATGCAGTGAGATAGGACATCACAAGAAGGATTGTCCGATAACAAAGAACTCTGGTGCAGACGGGAAGATACTAAGGATTACTACCGCAGGAGAGACTACTACGGACCCACGTTGAAATACTAGTGTGTTTCCTTATAGTATACTTATAAACTGTTAAAAACTAGATCAACTCGAGTCACATATTTCTACGAGATCCCATCAATCAAGGGACCCTCGTGCTACGTGTACTTGCTTTTTGTAGTATACCTTGTTCGCAGCAGTAGTCTTGTAGATAAACTATAGTACTAAAACTCTTTCAAAATTTGCACCGTTGTGTTTTTGTACACATTTCTGAAAAAGTCTAACGACTTTTATTCCGAGTAGTCCGACATTATCATTTAACTTGAGTCAATTCGATCCTCACAATGCTAGTTTCGTACGTAAATTTTGTTCCCCGTAATCGCCTTTCTAACAAAGCCTTCATTCTAGAAATCTGAGGTGCTCATGCAAAGAGTGCCTTATGTTTCATACCCTTACCGAAGAAACTTCAGTAAACCTCCCCGAAATACCACTCGTACAGTACGTCGAGTTCAATCCGAAGACCCATACGGTTAATGTATCGCTGAGGAATGTATACGCAAGGGTGGTATATAATCAAGGTTCTATAGACTTAGAAATGATGATTCCGCTTTACCTTCTTTTCCTTGTATGGATGTGAACTTAAAGAAGAATCATTTATTCGACTACCTTTTCAATCTTAATTATACATGACTCGTATACACGAGACTGTGATTGATGAACAAAATATGAGTTCTAATTTGAACTTCAGGACAGACACTGTTCAAGACTATTAGTGATCGTGTTTTCATATGCATAAACTTAGAAGCCAAACAAATGCCTTTCCCATCGATCGGGATAAGAGATGCATAATCGGTATGAATTGGTTAAGTCTTCTTCGCGCCGACATTATGTGCTTTGAGAAAGCAGTCCGTCTTAATCTCCTTAACAACAAAACTCTAGTTATCTACGGTGAAAAATCAAGTACAAACCTTCGTATGATCTCGAGTATTCAAGGCCAGAAATACTTGCGAAAGGAATCTCGCGCATTCCTTGATCATGTTGTCGATATGAGCCAAAAGATGAAGGCCATTCAGAACATTCCAGTAGTACACGATTTTCCTAACATCTTTCCAGAAGAACTCCCAAGATTACCTCCGCAACGTCAAAGTCGAGTTCAGAATCGACTTAGTTGCAGGGACTACCCTAGTAGCCAAATCACCCTATCGTCTAGCACCTGCTGAGATGTAAGAACTGTACGATCAACTTATTGAATTGCTTAGCAAGGGCTTTATTAGACCAAGATTCTCACCCTGGGGAGCTCCGGTCTTGTTCCTCAAGAAGAAAGACAAATCGTTTCGTATGTGCATCGAAAATAGAGATCTCAACAAGCTTATCATTAGGAATTGTTACCCTGTGCCTCGCATAGATGAATTGTTTGACCAACTGCAAGGGGCGAATTACTTTTCAAAGATAGATCTGAGATCCAGGTATCACTAGTTACGGGTGTTAGAGGAGGATGTCCCAAAGACAGCCTTCCGAACTCGTTACAGACACTACAAGTTTGTAGTGATGCTACTCAGATTAACCAATTCACCCGTAGTATTCATGGACTTAATGAATAAGGTATGCCGTCCTTACTTGGATCAGTTCGTCATTGTCTTCATAAATGACATACTTATCTACCCTCATAGTATGGAGGAGCATAGTAAACATCTACGTCAGATCTTGGAAACGTTACAATCAGAGAAGCTCTACGCGAAGTTCTCTAAATGCAAGCTTTGGATTCGAAGAGTAGAATTCCTGGGTCACATTGTTAGTGAAGAGGGAATTCATGTGGACCCTTCCAAAATGAAAGCCATTAAGAACTGGTCAGCACCAAAGACGCCTATAGAAATTTACAAATTTCTAGGTATCGCTGGCTACTATCGTCGGTTGATTCAAAACTTCTCTCGAATTCCGAAACCCCTTACAACTTTGAACCAGAAGGGCGTGGCCTTGGATTGGGAGCAAAAGCAAGAGAAAGCGTTCCAAACGCTGAAAGGAGCCTTATCCACTGCACCGATACTATCCCTCCCATAAGGAATAGAAGACTTCTTGGTCTATTGCGATGCATACAATCAAGGATGCGATTGTGTTCTGATGCAACGAGGTAAGGTTATTGCCTATACCTCTCATCAGCTTTAGACACTCGAAGCCAGATATACAACACACGATCTGGAGTTAGGGGCAGTGGTATTTGCTCCGAAGATTCGGAGATCATTCGGGAAATAACAGAGAAGATCATTCAGATGCGTGAATGATTGAAAGCCTCTAGAGACCGACAGAAAAGCTACGTAGACAAGAGAAGGAAACTTTTGGAATTCCAGGTGGGAGACCGTGTTCTTTTGAAAGTCTCACGCTGGAAGGGCTTGATACGCTTTGGAAAGCGTGGATAGATAAATCAAAGATATGAAGGAACTTTCAAGATTCTCGCTAGAATCAGCCTTGTAGCTTACAAACTTAATCTACCCTGCGAACTCAGTAACGTACATTTTACTTTCTGTGTCTCGAACTTGAAAAAGTGTTTTTCTGACGAGTCTCTTGTAATCCCACTCGATGAGATCGAGATCCACGAGAGCCTCAACTTCGTGGAAGAACATGTAGAGATCATGGACCGAGAGGACCTGAATTCACTTGGGAGCGCGAGGATCAAATGACATTGCAATATCCTCAACTTTTCGCTTAGTTATTTGTAACTACTTAATTGTTTAAACTCTAATTTCGGGACGAAATTCTCTCTAATGGGGGATGATGTGACAACCCGAAATTTGTAGCTTGTACAAACATTCAAATCTATCAAAGTTATCCTCGTTTTGTTATCTTTTAGCGCGGTTTATGGTCTATTAGAGTGTTATAAGCGTAGTAAAATCTAGGTATGGGTCTTGGGATGAGTATTTGTGAATGTAACACCCTGCAAATGGGCAAAACACACCAACACAGGGTATGTGCGGTTGTACACCTGCGTGTGCGGCCACACACCCATCCCAACCGCACACCCACCCCAACCGCACACTCCGCCATATATATATATATGATATTTGTTATTTTGAACACTTTTTGAACCTTCTTCCAGACTGGAACTCGTTTTCTCTCAATTATCATCCATATTTCTCTTCAAATCAAGTAAGTGTTGCTTCCTTGATATGTTAATATAAGGCCTTAACTAGCCTTTCCCTTTGGTTTGATCCATGAAAACACCTATTTGGTGTTAAATCTTCAAAAACACCAAGAACACACACTAACTTTTTGGACTTTAACTACACTTTTAAGCCCCTAAATCGGGGATGCACTTGCAATAGCTTGATATAATCTAAGAAACCTTGAATTTATGCATGAAAAACACCATTTCATATGATCTTCAAGTGTGTATAGTCACACACACCACGTGTACGGCCACACACACCAAGTGTAGCCATACACACCCTTTTAAAGGCCCAAATTAGCATCAAACTTCCATTCCGGCTAAGCAATGGTCAAAAAACCTTCCCTAGAACATCCTTCAGGCTTGGAAACATGTTTTTGACATACTTCATAGTGAGTGTGCGGCCGTACAAACACTTGGCCACAGACTCTGGCCGCACACACACAAAAACCATGATTTTGTGGCCATACACTAGAAAATAGGGCCCTACACCCCTTATGTGCAACCATATGTGTTGGTAGCACTTATTTCTAAGTGTTTTTATGTCCCTAAGGCATGTCTCAATCACCACTAGTGGTTATATACATTGAATGTATTAATATATGTGTAATTATATGTTAAATAGGATTCATTTGTGCTCAAGACTCCAATTGACACCCAACAATCCTATATCGATCTTTCATTCGAGTTACTCACTATAGGTGAGTGCATACCCCCTTAAACTACCTTTTAAAAGATTTTAAATGCTTTTATGGGGGGGGGGGGGGGAATACAAGTTGAAACATTATAGTTATTATATTAATCCCGTGTCATTAATAACTATCAAACAAATGGATTGAGTATAGTTTTAGATGTTTTATCAAACAAACTACTTCAAAAGGTTTATTAAACTCTTTTACATGTAACACTCTTTATCAAACTTATTCTTATATGCCAAACTACTTTTAAATTGTTTTATAAAGTGACATCAAGTCATAAATATTTTTTTATTAAACTCTTCAAAAGGTTTTGGAAAACTTCTTTTTTAACTTATATATATTGTCAAAACCATGTCTAATGCATATATAGCTATATAAGTAAGATTTGAAGGACTTAGGACTGATAACACACTTTGTTTCCTGTTCCTTGTTTGGTTGTGCACATAGAGTATCCTGTTGTTGTTCGAGCGTCATTTGATCCTTAGTTATATATATATATATATATATATATATATATATATATATATATATATATAAGACATAAAAGCTTTTATCAGTTCAATACATTCTGTTATAGAACAATTCTACTAGTAAACTATAATAGGTATAGTCTAGAAAGATACTACTCATTACTTCTAGTACAAGGAAACATACAAACAGTCAGTTCATACATGAGTCAATACATACTAGGATGAAAAACAAACATAACTTAATATTAGGAGGAATAAACAAGAACATATACATATACAAGTACAGAGGAGAGAACATATACATATACATTTACAAGTAAACAGAAGGAACATATACCAACATAACAATTAGAATATGAGATTTAGTTCTACATGACGCGGATTCCACCGTTGTCATGCTGGTAACCAGAGTCTCCTGGAGGGAGAGCGGGCATTGTGTGTATAGATCTATACGGGAGAGACTATCCCGCACCCCGACTGTTAGCAACAGTCCCCGGCCGACCAAGCCAAGGGGTAACAAATGTCACATTTATTTCGATGACTTTCATCGTCGCGTTCTACAGCCGTAAATCAGTATGGTTACAAATCTCACCTTACCTTATAATTAATTGGCTTTAAGGTAAGTAGTACTACGGTAGTTTCCACATACAAAGATATAGTTCCATAATATTTTCCGTAATACAATTATCTTATAACGTTTTCTCATTATACGATAATGTACAAACTGTATTTTGATAATACTAGTCAGACTTGGGAAATACATACTCTTACAAACAAACCAAACATTAGGTCTTGGTAGATACTACAGTTAGTATAAAATATGGGATTTCTAGGAAGATACGAACATTATACAAACAGTTTATGAACATTTACAACGAACATTTTACTACAAGTAAACACTTACAAACTTTTACTACAAACTTATATGGTGAATATTTTCAACAAATATTTTTCATAAAAACAATGATACTAAAATGCTTACGAACTCACCAGCTTTAAAGTTGATAAACTCTTTCAAAATAAATGATATTGTCACGTCATCAGTAAAGATGTATTGATGCCAGGTTTTGAGAAGATGGAGCTCGTTCAAGACTCATCTCTTATTTTGATTTATATTTTTGGTGTCTTATAAACTTCACAAAACACACTTGTATTAAATTATATTATTAATCCAATAGATGATGTTGTCGCATGTTTACTACTATGCTTTGTTGTGATACTGTACATGACGTCCTCTACCCCCAAATGTTTCTGTCATTCAGGTTTTGGGGTGTGACACTTTTTTAGTAGATAACCCATAGAGTCAACATTCGAAGGTCCACATAATTTAATGCGTGGAAGCTCCAACGGTTCAACACTCTTCGAGCCGATGAAAATTTAATGACCTTGACGATGTTGTTTTCCTTGCTTACAAGCTACACACAAAGAATCAATATCAAATTTTAGGACACGTAAACCTCGAAGAAAGTCATTTAAAACAAGTATATTTAAAATTTTCAAATTAAGAGGAGAAAGTCTTTGATGCCTATAAGAATGTGAATTTTTAAAACAATTTTTCATTTTTAAAACAAACATAATTCACATAATTCATTCCAAAAACTCAAGTGTCAAATGTCATCTCAAATAACCATGTCCCAGAATCTCAAAATAAATAAAACTCCATCAATGTGTACAGATCATGTCAGCGCCTTCCCGCGATCCTCGCTGGTACCTGAAACACATATAACATAAATGGTAAGCATAAATGCTTAGTGAGTCACCCAAAATAATGCATACAACACATACGCCACTCAAGGCTACAACTCTACAAGACCTTCTGGTCAATGTGTCTTAGGTGATTTCCGTCCCATAGTCCTGGTAGACCTTTTGATCCCACTTCTCTGACCTTCCGGTCCGTATCATCTTGACCTTCCGGCCCATACACTGTTGACCTTCCGGTCCATATCATAATACTCATAACATAACATAGCACGTACATATCATATAATAGCATGCATCACATACTCATCATATCACATAAGTCCTTCCGGTCATACATAATTACCACTCTAGGTAAAGTATAGTGAGAAGAATCACCTCGTACGATGTCGGATAACCTCTCGCTCGATAACCTGATCTAGCCTCCTCCTATCAACATAATAACATCTCTAATCAATACTTTCTCTTGTCTTCATTTCTAGAGAAGGGGTAGAAGACCATTCTACCCCTCCCTGACCTCTCTTGGACCAACCTAACCAAAACCCTAAGGTCAACTGAAGTCAACTGACATCAACGGTCAAACTTTGACCAAACTCGTCGAGTGCACTTGTGTGACTCGGCGAGTCCATGCGTGCCCTCTTAATCCTCATAAATCGTTACTCAACTCGTCGAGTTAACCTTTCACTCGATGAGTTACCACTGGTCACGAATCGCAGGGCAACCCGACTCGACTCGTCGAGTCCGCTTATGGAGTCGGTGAGTTCTCTCCATGTAACACTCAAAAGACCTTCTGAGGTCAAATCTGTTTCTCTAACCTATAGATCTGACCTTCCAATATACAATAATCACGTAAAGGTCCAACCTTTACACTCATGCAACACTCATAGGGCTTCTTTTGGTGAAATAGCTTCTAAAATGGCAACCTAGGTTCATATTGTTGGATAAGGTGTCTAAGTCCATAACTATTTTTGGTATGTACTTGACCCGACCCGACATGGTCCATTTGGGTTGCATGGCACCATGCAATTGGATAGACTAAATGAGAGAAATAACACTTGGAGATTATTAATATATTATAAGTTCTAATATATTAATAATATTATTTGATTAGTTTGATCAAGAATTAATTTAGAATTAATTAAGTGATCAAAAGAGAACTAATTAAATATATGGGTTGATTATGTAAATCATCCATATCTTGTATAGTGGGCTAAGAGGCTCCATGGATTATCAAGTTGGGTTCCACCCATAGGATGCTCCATGGATGCTCCATGGGAGTTACAAACCCATGGGTCATGGAAATGAAGAGTCATGACACATTAGGGTTTACTTGGTGTAACCCTAGATGTGTCAACACTATATAAGAATCATATTCTCCACCAAAATCGGCTACACACATGTGAAACAAGAGGGCTTGGCCGATTTCAAGTAGTGTGCATTCTCTCAAAAGTCTTTCCAAGAGCATTTGGTGTTGTGTGAAGCATTTGAGGCATCACACTTGGGGTGCTAGGCTCACATGGTTTCAAGGAACATAAGCAACAACAAGGTAAGTTATTCTATCTTTCATTCAAGTAAAAGTTATTCCCCATGTATGCTAGATAGGAATATAACCTTGGAATTCAACTTTGCATGATAATTAGACAAACATAGATCCAAGGTTATTAGGGTTGCATGTAGACTTAGGAAGTGTTAGAATGCTCAAACCCCAATAGTGGTATCAAAGCCTAGGCTTGTTTGCATTTTATTTGTGCTTAAAAAGTTGAAGAAAGTCAAAAAACTTGCTGTCTGACTGCTGGACTCGTCGAGTCCATGGGGGGACTCGTCGAGTTCACTTGTATCTTCAACCTACTCGACGAGTAGGTTCATGCACTCGGCGAGTAGGGTCGACAGAGTGCCAAATTTCGACTTTAGTTGCTGGAAATGGATTAGAAACATTACCCTAAACTGTTTTGGCACTTGAAAACTTGTTTTAGATGGTGTAATGTCTTTTCTAATTCATTTACAACAACTAGTTATCAAAATTACAAAGTCTTAAGTGTAATTTTGATTTATGAATGTGTTCATATTCATGTTCTTGTTCTTATGATGTTTTAGATGATCATAGGAATTATTTGTAACCTATGTGGTAGATTAATTCTTGATCATAATGTGTTTTAATGGAGTCCATAACTTGTCCTCAAGTTATGGAAAACCAAGAGTCACACTTGAATTAAAACCATTAAAAAGAACACAAGAGTTAGAAAAATGAAGAGTCTTCATTTTATTACTCTATTAAACTCATAAGTTACAAGAAATGAAAAGTTTTGAAAGTTACAAAACTTGCCCTCAAGTTTTGGAACAAGTAAAGTTAAGTTAAAACTTTAGTTCCAACCCTTAGAATTTTAAAAGTTAAAAT
Organism: Lactuca saligna; assembly: GCF_052625555.1. NCBI lineage: Eukaryota > Viridiplantae > Streptophyta > Magnoliopsida > Asterales > Asteraceae > Lactuca > Lactuca saligna. The sequence goes on along the minus strand of NC_136420.1, from coordinate 261,500,224 downwards.
TCAATCCTTATACTTATATTATGATGATTTAATAATTATATATATATATATATATATATATATATATATATGTGTGTGTGTATAAGAACAAAGTCATCTTACCGCTAGTACGCCTCATTCACGAAGCCGGTCTATAAGGTGGGTATAAGGTTGTTGCCTATAAAATGGTGACTTAATGGGTGTCTACTCTCACCCACCGCTTGCTTGACTGGTGGAGGGTCGTTAGCCGAACGGGTAAGACAAGGACTTATAAATTCTCATTAAAAGTATGACGAATATTATAAAGTAACTAAATGTTTTATTAAATTCCCAATCTTAGTTACTCTAGGAAAATGTGAATAAGGTGCTAATCCATGAAATTACACTTTACACTTTGTCTAAGTCGTTGGTGGAGCGTGTGTGGTTAACCGGAACACTAACTTGGACTTAACAAGGTAGGTAAAGGGTGACTTAAGGTTTCTTATAGTATCGGTGGAGCGTGTGTTGTTTACCGGCACATCGATTGAGTGATAAACTTTAAGGGTACCAAGTGATTTGCATGGTTACTTCACACCTCGTTTTGTGATCCTCGGTATCCCAGTCACAAAACTTGGAGGGCACACTCGAGATTGAAACATGCCTTTGAAAAGCTCATTGAATCTCAAAGAATCTAGGAATTTCTAAGAACCAATCAAAACCCTTATACTTGAATGTGTCGGTTCTTGTGGTGGAAATTGGTGAATCTTCATTCACCTACCTTTCAAATATGTTATAGCTTGGATTACTGCATACCTCTTCTAAGTTATATTATATTGTGATTGGATCCTAGCCTTAATATTACATTTGGGTGTTTTATTAAGGACACTCTTATATCTATGCTAATCTTGTTCTCTTCTTTCAGATGTCTTCAAACAATGCTGCTTCTAGCTCGAATCCTAATGGCTCCTTTACTCTTATGAGCTTGTGTGGGAAAGTCACCTTTGATGGATCCAACTTCAATGAATGGATCAGAAACATCAGGATGATTACCCGCTATGAGGACAAAGAATATGTCCTTGACAAGGAGCTTAAGGAAATTGATGAGACCACTGCAACTCCCCAGGAGATCGCTGACTTTCATACTCATGAAAGAGATGCTACCAAAGTGGCTTGCATCATGATGGCCACAATGACAGCTGAACTCCAAAAGTCTTATGAAGACTTCTACCCTTATGAAATGCATCAAGATTTGATGGAAAGATACCATCAAAGTGCACGACAAGAAAGGTATGAAATCATTTGCTCCATGATAACAACCATGATGAAGGACGGGGAATCCGTCACGAGCCACATGCAGAGAATGCAAAGGTATGTGGATCGATTGCTGAAGCTTAATGTAAACTTCCGTGAGGAGCTTGCAATAGATATCATTTTTCACTCCTTACCATCGTGCTACGATCAATTCCACATGACATATCACATGAATAAGGAAGAGGTCACTCTCAGCAAACTTCAGGCACTTCTCAAGACCGCAGAATCAGGTCTTAAGGGGAAGTCGGTTGCTATCACTCCTACTCCAAACTCAACTCCGGTTTTGGCAATCGGGAAAAGTCAAGGGAGAAAGAGAAAGAGATCTTCGAAGGGTACGAAGGCTCGGACCCTTGATGGCTCTTCTTCTGGAACCAAGAAAGGTTTCATTACTCCTTCTTCTGACCCAAAAGAGGCTGAATGCTTCTATTGCCATGAAAAAGCTCATTGGAAGTGGAACTGCCCAAAGTACCAGCAGGATGTGAAGGATGGGAAAGTCAAACCCAACCATGCAGGTATTTACACTATCATTTCTAATAACTCACCCCATTCTAAATCTTGGGTCCTTGATACCAGTTGTGGTATTCATATTTGTTGTGACTTGCAGGGACTAAGAAGAAGTGAGGATGTGGAGCAAGGAAGAATAAACTTGATCATGGGGAATAGGAAAGCTTCACCTGTCACCAAGATTGGAGTTTATACTTTATCGCTAAGTAGTGGGTTTAGTTTAGATTTGAATAAATGTTGTTACTCGCCAGGAATGGCAAGAAATATTATTTCCTTTCATGCTTTGTACAAACAAGGGTTTACCTTTTCGTTTAATAATGAAGTTGGTTCTATTGATGCTTTCTTTAATAATGTTCTTTATTTTAAAGCATTACCCTGTGATGGTGTGTATGAAGCTGTGTCTGTTGTATATAACTTAGGAAATAATGTTTTGTGTATTGATTCTACTAATAATAATAACTTGGATAAAGCATCATTATGGCATTGTCGTCTTGGACATATAAGCAAGAAACGCATAGGCCAACTCCAAAAGGATGGAGTCTTGGAGTCGTTTGACCTAAAGTCAGATGATAGTTGCGAATCATGCTTACTTGGAAAAATGACAAAGTCACCCTTCACAGGCTCGTGTGAAAGGGGTGAAGGTTTGTTGGACCTTGTACACACGGATGTGTGTGGACCATTCAAACATGCCACAAGGGATGCTAATCGTTATTATTTGACTTTTACTGATGATTACAGTAGATATGGATATGTCTACCAAATCAAGCATAAGTCAGAGACTTTCGAGAGGTTTAAGGAATTTAAACAGGAAGTCAAGAATCAATTGGGCAGGAACATTAAGATGCTTCGATCTGATCGAGGAGGTGAGTATCATAGTTCAGAGTTCCTCGACCATCTTAGGGAATGTGGGATTGTCTCACAATAGACACCTCCCAGGACACTGCAGTTGAATGGTGTGGTTGAGAGGCATAATCGAACCTTGTTGGACATGGTTCGTTCCATGATGAGTCGAGCTTCGCTACCAATCTCATTCTGGGGGTATGACTTAGAGACTGCCTCCCACATCCTTAATCTAGTCCCTACAAAGAAAGTTGCCAAAACTCCTCACAAGATGTGGACTGGTAAAGTACCTAAACTAGACCACATCAAGATTTGGGGTTGCGAGGCTTTCGTGAGACACAAGACTCATGATAAGCTCAAACCTCGAAGCAAGAGGTGTATTTTCATTGGCTACCCACAACAATCCTTTGGTTATCTCTTCTACAGACCTAGTGACAATGTGGTCTTTGTAGCAAGAAGAGGAGTCTTTTGAGAGAGAGAATTTATAAGCCAAGGAGATAGTGGGAGGCAAATTGATCTTGAAGAAATTCAAGAGTCAAGTGGTGAAGGAACTTCAAACTCTAGCCCTCAACTTGAGGAGGAAACTCCTGTTGAGACAATTGACGAATCTGTACCTCTGAGGCGTTCCACGAGAGTTAGGAGTGCACCTGAGCATTACTATGGATTCCATATTACTGTAGAAGGTGAGACACTTATTAGTGATGGGACACTAGTAAGTCAAGATGACCCTAACAGCTACGAGGAAGCCATGGCAGGCCCCGAGTCTGCTAAATGGAAAGAGGCTATGGACAGCGAGATACAATCCATGTATGACAATCAAGTTTGGAACTTGGTTGAGACTGTACCAGGTCGTAAGATAGTAGGGTGCAAATGGATCTTCAAGAAGAAGACCGACATGGATGGTAATGTACACACTTATAAGGCTCGACTGGTCGCAAAGGGCTTCTCTCAAATTCCTGGAGTGGATTATGATGAGACATTTTCTCCAGTAGCCAAGATTAAGTCTATTAGGGTTATGTTAGCCATAGCCGCATTTCATGACTATGAAATTTGGAAAATGGATGTCAAAACCGCTTTCCTTAATGGAAAATTGGCTGAAGATGTTTACATGAGTCAGCCAGAAGGTTTTGTCAGCAGCGAGTACCCTAATAGAGTGTGTAAGCTTGAGAAATCCATCTATAGATTAAAGCAAGCACCTCGCAGATGGAATCTTTGCTTTGATGAAAAGGTCAAGGAATTTGGCTTTTCTAGGAGTGAAGATGAATATTGTGTGTATATCAAGGCTAGTGGGAGTATAGTTAGCTTTTTGGTATTGTATGTGGATGACATACTACTAATAGGAAACGACATTCCAACCCTGCAGGAAGTAAAGTCCTGGCTTGGGAAGTGTTTCTCTATGAAGGACCTAGGAGAAGCTGCCTATATTCTAGGGATAAGGATCTTGAGAGATTGGAGTAAAAGACTAATTGGACTTAGTCAGAGTACCTACTTGGATAAGGTGCTGAAGAGATTCAGCATTCAGGACTCCAAGAAAGGAGAGTTGCCCATCCAGAGTAACGCCAAATTGAGTAAGACACAAAGCCCTAGCACTGAGGCTGAGACAGTAGAAATGAGTCGAATACCTTATGCTTCGGCTGTAGGATCGATCATGTATGCTATGACGTGTACTCGACCTGATGTAGCTTTTGCCCTGAGCATGGTTAGCAGGTTTCAGGAGAACCCTGGTAAGGCACACTGGACTGCGGTAAAGAATATTCTCAAGTACCTACGAAGGACTAAGGACTGGGTCCTTACCCTCGGTGGAAGTGATGACTTGAGAGTTGTAGGGTATAGTGATGCTAGCTTCCAGACTGATAGGGATAATTTCCGCTCTCAGTCAGGCTGGGGCTTTACCCTAAATGGAGGAGCAATTTCTTGGAAGAGTTCCAAGCAAGAGACAGTGGCGGATTCTACTTATGAATCAGAGAATATTGCAGCTAGCGAGGCGGCAAAGGAGGCGATATGGCTGAAGAACTTCATTGGAGACCTTGGAGTTGTACCAGCTATTAAAGAGCCAATGGAAATTTTCTGTGATAGTGAAAGTGTTGTTGCCTTAGCCAAGGAACCAAGGGATCACGGGAGATCCAGACACATCGATAGAAAATACCATTTCATCAGACATCGGATCGAAGAAGGACTCCTCGTGGCAAAGAGGGTATCATCAAATGAGAATCCGGCAGATCCCCTCACGAAGGGACTAACTCGGGTTAAGCATCTCCAGCATGCTCCGATCATAGGGTTGAAGGATGATATTAGATTTAGTAGTTAGATAACCTCGAAATTTGTAAAGTGTAATTGACATCTGATGATGAATAAAAGTGTTTTATTTATGAGTAAAGTGTTGCTATCTCTTGTCGATCGTTTACTATATTTCTTTTGCATGTTTTGACTTCCAGAATTATTTTTGTTTGGTATAACATATTATTCAAACCTCCACAGTCGGTCATATGTCGGAAGTAGATATGAATCAAGACTGTCATGTTTGGTTGTAGAGGTCTTGGACAAGGCTACAACAATCATGAGTGCTCATAAGTTCTAAGCATTGGACTCAACCCACGCTCACTGGAATCACTTCATGGAATTCTATCTCGAGTGATCGTGAGACGGTAATATCATATAAGTCTTCAAACCTAGAGATATGATTTGTTACTTACAAGTTGGTTATGCATTGACTATACGAAAACGCATTGGTAACTCGATGTTATAAATCGTGCTCTTGTGTGTAATTCAATGAGTGGTAGAGCAAACATATGAGTCGAAGTTTATCTGTTCCTTCTTGGATTAGAAGCTGATATCTGGGCCCCTCGATGATTTTGTTTTGACCTATGTACCGGGCCCGGTCAGAACTAAGTTGATGTGTTCAATTAAGTTCTTTGTCAAACAAATAGGAAATCGGGAAACAAATTGTTGGACAATAAGTAAGACATTGTTCCATGTATTTGTCCGACTGATATCTAGAACAGAGGATTATGTGATCACTTATCTTAAATGGCGTACCATCATCTTCTCAGTTCCAAGAAACCTTGAAAAGAGCTACGATTGCCGATCGGTTCCTGAAGTCATACTTGCAGTAATAGTTATTAGACTTATCCAAGTGGAAGACTGTTGGATAAGGTGTCTAAGTCCATAACTATTTCTGGTATGTACTTGACCCGACCCGGCATGGTCCATTTGGGTTGCATGGCACCATGCAATTGGATAGACTAAATGAGAGAAATAACACTTGGAGATTATTAATATATTATAAGTTCTAATATATTAATAATATTATTTGATTAGTTTGATCAAGAATTAATTTAGAATTAATTAAGTGATCAAAAGATAACTAATTAAATATATGGGTTGATTATGTAAATCATCCATATCTTGTATAGTGGGCTAAGAGGCTCCATGGATTATCAAGTTGGGTTCCACCCATAGGATGCTCCATGGATGCTCCATGGGAGTTACAAACCCATGGGTCATGGAAATGAAGAGTCATGACACATTAGGGTTTACATGGTGTAACCCTAGATGTGTCAACACTATATAAGAATCATATTCTCCACCAAAATCGGCTACACACATGTGAAACAAGAGGGCTTGGCCGATTTCAAGTAGTGTGCATTCTCTCAAAAGTCTTTCCAAGAGCATTTGGTGTTGTGTGAAGCATTTGAGGCATCACACTTGGGGTGCTAGGCTCACATGGTTTCAAGGAACATAAGCAACAACAAGGTAAGTTATTCTATCTTTCATTCAAGTAAAAGTTATTCCCCATGTATGCTAGATAGGAATATAACCTTGGAATCCAACTTTGCATGATAATTAGACAAACATAGATCCAAGGTTATTAGGGTTGCATGTACACTTAGGAAGTGTTAGAATGCTCAAAACCCAACACATATTTCCAAATGAATAGCATAAACCAGGATAGATAGGACTCTCTGGACCTCTTAAGGTTCAGATCTAAGAAGAATTCCTCCTTGGTACCTAATATGCTTCGAATTCCAGCTAAAGAAGGCATAAGAAAACCCTAGATTCAAGTAGGTCACCATATACATGAGAATGAGCATAAATTCATACCTCTAATAGCCTATTCTGATCAAATGGTGGAAGATCTGAGCTCCACAATTTGCCTAGCTTGCCCTCCCTCCGTTTTTTCTTGCAAAATCACACTAAAAATGATTAAAATGGCTTCTTCTCTCACTCACAATGCTCTTAGTTTCTCTGGTGCTCTCCATGGTGAATGTGGCCGCAAATGAGGGCCATAAGGTCCCTTAAATAGGGCACATGCCCGAGGATTTAGGGTTTCTGTCCACAGTGCGGACTCATCGAGTCAACATGCCAACTCGTTGAGTCTATTCATTAAATCCAGTCAGCAAACGTGATCCTACTCGACGAGTCTAGGCGTCAACTCGTCGAGTCCCACTTCTTGACACAAACTAAATAATTAAAATATGATATCTGGAATTCCAGATGTTATAATTCTCCCCTACTAGAATCAGACTTCGCCCTTGAAGTCTCGCTCCACAAACAACTCAGGGTGCTGCTCATGCATCTCCAACTCCGGCACCCAAGTCAACTCGGACCAACTCCGATGTTCCTACTAGACCTGAATCAGGGGTGCCTCCTTGTTTCTCAAAACCTTGATCCTCTGATCTAGAATCGTGATCGGCCTCTCAACATAATTCAGTCTCGCATCCACCTAAATATCCTCTAGTGGAACTACCGCTAACTCGTCGGCTATACACTTCCTCAACTGAGACACGTGGAAGGTATCATGAATCTAGCTCAACTCTGCAGGTGGCTCTGAACGATACGCTACCGTGCCCACCCTCGCAGTCACTCTGAAAGGACCAATGTACCGGGGCCACAACTTGCCCCTCATTCTAAGTCGGATCACTCCATTGCAAGGAGATACCTTCAGGAGTACTAGTCACCAACCTGAAACTTAAGTTGGGATCATCGCCTATCCGCATAACTTTTCTAGCGACTTTGAGCTATCAGCGACCTTTTTTTGACCTACTGTATATGCTCAGTGGTCTGAAGCACTATCTCAGTGCTACCCATCACTCGTTGCCCTACCTTTCCCTAGTAGATGGGAGTCCCACACCTCCTCCCATAACACAACTCGAAAAGAGGCATACCAATACTCGAATGGTGGCTGTTGTTATAGGAAAACTTAGCCAATGGTAACTACATGTCCTAACATCCTCCGAATTCCAACACACATGCTCGAAGCATGTCCTCGAGCATCTGAATCATCCGCTCACTCTGTTCTTCCGTCTGTGGGTGGTAAGCGGTGTTGAAATGCAACCTCGTTCCCAACTCCTCATGGAATTTCTTCTAGAATCTGGAAGTGAAACGTACATCTCGATATGACACAATCGAGATCGGTACTCCATGCCGCAATACCACTTCTCTCATATACATCTCTTCAAGTCTCTCTGCGAAAGAGCTCTAACTGATAGAAAGGAAGTGAGCGCTCTTCGTCAGCTGCTCAATTACCACCCAGATTGAATCGACACCCCTTGCAGTCCTCGATAATTTGGTGATGAAATCCATAGAAATTTGTTCCCACTTCCACTGGGGAACCTCAAGTGGTTGAAATTTTCCGTGCGGATGTTGGTGCTCAGCCTTAACCCAGAAATAGGTGAAGTACCTTTCAAAAAACCACGCAACATCCCTCTTCATACAGTGCCACCAATAATCTCTTTTCAGATCCAAAAACATTTTAGAGGCCTCGGGATGGATTGAGAACCTCGATCTGTGCGCCTCCTCCATCAGGATGGTATGTGCCTTGCCCGTAAATGGCATCCAAATCTGACCCTGAAAGATCATAAGCCCTCGGCTATTGGTAACAAACTCAAATACCTGCCCAATCACCCTCTCTCTCTTATGGTTCTACAGTCTCACAGCCTCCGCCTGGGCCTCTCGGATGTATCCAACACCGGAGTCATCATCTTCATCCTCATACAAATATCTCATATCGGGGCACTCTCCGCTCTGCAACTCAGGGCATCAGCTATGATGTTAGCCTTGCCCGGGTGGTACAGGATCTTGCACTCATAAACTTTTACCACATCCAACCATCTCCTCTGGTGCATGTTCACGTTGGGCTGATCCATTAGGTACTTCAACATCTTGTGGTCCATGTATATAGTACACCGGAACCTATACAAATAATGAGGCCTTATCTTGAGGGCGAACATCCTGGACCCCAACTCGAAATCGTGGGTGGGATACCTCACTTCGTGAGGCTTCAGCTGCCTTGATGCGTACGCTATCACATTCCCTCTGTGCATAAAAACCACACCTAACCCTGATATCGATGTGTCACAATACACCACGAAATCCTCCAATCCCTCTGGAAGGGGTAACAGCGGGGCTTCACACAGTCTCTGGTGAAGAGTCTCAAACGAGGTCTGTTGCTCTGGACCCGACATAAAAGCAACGCCCTTCCGGGTCAACGGGGCGAGTGGCACAGCAATCTTGAAGAAATCCTTGATAAATCTCCGATAGTAGCCAGCCAACCCCAGAAAACTCCTAATCTCGGTAGGGATCTCGACACCTCCCAACTCATCACCACCTTAATCTTGGCCGGATTGACCAATATCCCATTCTGATTAACGAGATTCCCCAAGAACTGTACCTCCCATAACCAGAAATCACACTTGGAGAATTTAGCATAAAGCCTCTCCGATCTCAAAACCCTGAGGATCTCCCTTAAATGCTCCTCATGCTGCTCTCGGGATCTCGAATATAATAGGATATCATCAATGAACACAATCACCGAATGATCCAACATCGGTCTACACACCCGGTTCATGAGATCCATGAACGTTGTTGGTGCATTGGTGAGCCCAAAAGGCAACACCACGAACTCGTAATGCCCATAACGAGTCTTGAATGCTGTCTTCGGGATATCCTCATCCCGCACTCTCATCTGATGATATTCGGACCTCAAGTCAATCTTGGAGAACCAAGATTCACCCTGCAACTGATCGAACAGATCGTTGATCCTTGGTAACGGATAACGGTTCTTGATCGCCAACTTGTTCAACTCTCAGTAATCAATGCGCATCCAGTGTGAACCATCCTTTTTCATGACAAAAAGGATCGGTGCTCCCCGCGGCGAGCTACTCAGTCGAATAAACCCCTTTCGCAACAGGTCCTGAAGTTGCGAGGATAACTCCTGCATCTTAGGGATGCAAGGAGATAAGGCGCCTTAGCGATAGACACTGCTCCTGGAAATAAATCGATGCGGAACTCCACTTGCCTCTAGGTAGGCACACCCAGAAACTCCTCGGGAAAAACATCTGGGAAGTCATGCACTATCGGAAAATCATCAACCGAACTCGGCCTCTTTATAGCCACTCGTGTTTGCATCACATAAGCTACAAACCCGTTGCAACCCTATTGTAAACTTTGTCTCGCTCTGGCAGCCGAACAAAATGCTGACCCACATCGGGTACCCTTGCCATATACAGTCAGAACTCCCCCACTAGGGTCTCAAATCGTCACTATCTGCCGCTTGCAGTGTATAACCACCCCAAATCAGCTTAACCAATCCATGCCCACTATAACGCAAACTTCCCCCATCTCAATCGGGACCATATCTATCAAAAACTCAACACCAAAGATCTCGAGTACACATCCTCGAATCAATTCAGTAGCGTACATTGCTCGCTCGTTAGCTATGGAAACTCATAGAGGTCGACTCTACGCCTCTCGTCGAATACTGATGTGTTGACTAAATGCTAATGACACAGATGATCGACTCGCACCCGAGTCAAATAAAACCAAAGCAGGTACATAACTCAAAAGAAAAGTACCTACGCATATCATAATATAAACACAATATCTCAACTCAACATAAGTAAATGAAAGAATACATACTAGCCATGACATCGGGCGTCGTGCGGACCTCCTCCGCTGTCAACTAGAAAGCTCTCCCGCGAGCCTTCCATGCCTTGGCCTTCACTGGCCTACCCTCAGTAGCTCGTGCAATAGCAGGGGCTGATCCCTGCGCTGATCCCCATAATAGTTGTGGACACTTGACCTTCTGGTGACCCGTCTGGTTGCAATGAGAGCAAACCATAAATCCCTTGGGGCAGTCCTTGGCTATATGCTCCTCCTTGCCACATTTGTAGCAAGCACCCGCTCAACACACTCCCTCATGTCCCTTTCTGTACTTCCCACAAGTGTGGCCCTTCTGGCCTCCAGATCTCATATCAGCGGGCTTAGCCCACTTGGCTGTCGGCTGTACCTATACCGGTCGCCTATCCCTCCTGTGAGACTCGGACACCTCCCTATCCTGAGTCTCTAGCTCAATCTCCCTCTTCCGGGCATTCACATAGAGGACAACAAATGTCCGGTAAGTCAAGTTCACCACGAACTCCCAAATGTCTCTCCTAAGAATGCTCAAATACTAGACTCCATCCCCTTCTTGAGGGACAAGAACTCCTGTGCCAACCGTTCCCTCTCCACCGGGGGAAAATACTCGTATCTGAACATGGCGGTGAACCTCTCCCAGGTCAATGTTGTAATCTCTGCAGAAGTGAAGTTTGCCGTCACAAACTTCCACCAATCCTTCGGTCCTAAGCGGAGCTGGTTTAGCGTGAACCATACTCTTAGATGCTCCGGACATGAACAGGTGTAGAAGCATTCGTCAATATCAAAAATCCATCGCATCACAACAATCGGGTCCCGAGTCCCAGCAAACTCTGGTGGCTTCATGTTGCTGAACTCTTGATACAGGAACGAGTCACCCCCCCCCCCCCCCGGTATGGCCTCGCGGCAGCAACAGCCGATGTGGCTGCAGCAGCCACCTCGGTAACAGTAGTGTACCTCTCATCAAACGTCTCAATTAGCATGGTTTTGATAGACCCAAACATCTCCAGAATGGCCTCCCGGATCGCCACGGCCACCTCGTCATGTATCATCCGACGAATCTCCTCGTTGCTAGCACCGCTGCTCCCCTGTTGTGTGGCGTCTCCCAACTATGATGTCTCTGAAACCCAACACAAAAGATATCGGTGACTCGCTTGAGTATCCTCGCACATGATAACTCGGTCCTACTTGTTCCCTAGTACCCTAACGATTCTTACTATGACTACGCACTGATCCGGTGTTTTCAGTAGTATGGTCCCTATACTACCCTCCACACTACATCAGCATTAATTCCAAGTCCTCATCCTAGGATCCCAGATCACAAGTATTCTACATCTCACTAAGCATAGGCGACCCTTCGGTAGACTTCTCATAAGCTCCTCACTGCTACCTATTCACTATCGAATCATCTCATAGCAGCAGTAATGTCTTAGGCAAAGGCATCACAAATTAAGCCACTCTAGTCCTAATACGAATACTTAGCCTACTCTAGCATGCATAACATATCATATCATATCTATTAACACATAATATAAGGGTATTTTAGGAAATCACCGTTCATGTGCTGGCTGATCATACACACTGCTTATTTCTGCTTTCCTCACATTCCTTTACTTTATTTGAAAAATTGTTTCTTTTATTAAAAACTTTCTCAAATCCTCAGTTTGAGTTCAAATACACCTGAAGGTGCATCCAAATCCCTCAAACCAAGGCTCTGATACCAAATTGTAATAACATGAATTTTTAAAACAATTTTTCATTTTTAAAACAAACATAATTCACATAATTCATTCCAAAAAATCAAGTGTTAAATGTCATCTCAAATAAACATATCCCAAAATATCAAAATAAATAAAACTCCATCAATGTGTACAGATCATGTCGGCGTCTTCCTGCGATCCTCGCTGGTACCAGAAACACATATCACATAAACGGTAACCACAAATGCTTAGTGAGTCCCCCAAAATACCACATACGCCACTCAAGGCTACAACTGTACAAGACCTTCCGGTCAATGTGTCTCAGGGGACTTCCATCCCATAGTCCTAGTAGACCTTCCGATCCCACTTCTCTGACCCATACACTGTTGACCTTCCGGTCCATATCATAATACTCATGTTATAACACAGCACATACATATCATATAATAGCGTGCATCACATACTCATCATAACACATAAGACCTTCCGGTCACATAATTACCACTATTGGTAAAGTATAGTGAGAAGACTCACCTCGTACGATGTCGGATAACATCTCGCTCGATAACCCGACCTTGCATCTTCCTATCAACATAATAACCTCTCTAATCAATACTTTCTCTTGTCCTCATTTCTAAAGAATGGGTAGAAGACCATTCTACCCCTCCCTGGCCTCTATTGGACAAGCTAGACCAAAACCCTAAGGTGAATTGAAGTCAATTCTGGTCAATAGTCAAACTTTGACCAAACTCATCGAGTGCACTCGTGTGACTCGGTGAGTCCATGTATGTCTTATTAATCCTCATAAATCCTCACTCGACTTGTTGAGTTAACCTTTCACTCAACGGGTTACCACTGGTCATGAATCGTCGGGCAACCCGACTCGACTCGTCGAGTCCCCTTATGGACTCGGCGAGTTCCATCCATAGCAACACTCAAAAGACCTTCTGAGGTCAGATGTCTTTCTCTAACCTATAAATCTGACCTTCCAATATACAATAATCACGTAAAGGTCCAACCTTTACACTCATGCAACACTCATAGGGCTTCTTTTGGTGAAATGGCTTCTAAAATGGCAACCTACTTTCATATCTCCAAAGAAATAGAATAAAGCAAGATAGATAGGTCTCTCTGGACCTCTTAAGGTCCATATCTAAGAAGAATTCCTCCTTAGGACCTCATATGCTTCGAATTCTAACTAAAGAAAGCATAAGAAAACCCTAGATTTAAGTAGGTCACCATATAAACGAGAATTAGCATAGATTTATACCTCTAACAGCCTCTTCTGATCAAATGGTGGAAGATCTGAGCTCCACAATCTGCCTAGCTTGCCCTCGTTCCTTCTTTCTTGCAAAATCACACTAAAAATAATGAAAATGGCTTCTTTTCTCACTTACAATGCTCTCAGGTTCTCTGGTGCTCTCAAAGGTGAAGGTGGCCGCAAATGAGGGCCATAAGGTCCCTTAAATAGGGCACAGGCCTGGGGATTTAGGATTTATGTCCATAGTGCGAACTCGTCGAGTCAACTTGCCGAGTCCATTCATTAAATCCAGTCAGTAATCGCGATCCTACTCGACGAGTCTAGGCGTCAACTCATCGAGTCCCTCTTCTTGACAGAAACTAAATAATTAAAATATGATACCTGGAATGTTGGATGTTATAATGCCAAATCCATATCATATTCGAAGTAGCCTTTGATAATAAACACATTGAGGGTCAACAATTAATTTTATCTCCAGAGTGAACATATTTCCTTTCCTCTTCGACTTTAGCAAAATTTATTTCATTTCTTTGTTTAAAATAACATTTCCATCTTCAACAAACAAAACATGATTCCTGATGCCAACAACCAAATGAGATACGCTTATAAGGATGTGCTTCAAGCCTTCAAGCCATCATTCTCTAACTTCTTAAAATCTCTCAGGTTCTCCTTCCTTCTAGTCATGTGACGCGAGCATCCATTATCAACATACCAATTTTCATCATATTTCTCATTACTTAATATATGCATTCAATTAGATAGATTTAGTTTTCTAGTTCCAAATTTCTGTCATTTTCAAAACTTCTTGTGTAAGGCCTTAGAATTCATGTACTTGTTCCCAAGAAGTCCTAAGGACGAATTCTAACCTCTCTCCTCTCTCTTTATACCTTCTCCATTTGCTCTTGGTGTTTATAAGCCATTAGAGGAGTGACACTTGTGACTCTAAGCCTTCCAAAGTCAACACAAGGAGATTTGGGATTGTTATTGCTACATAACAATGAAGGTAACATTATAAACCTATTCTTATGTTAATATGATTATTTATATGCTAGAATTAGGGTTTCTTTATGTGTTCAAAATGTTGTGTATCTAATAGTGAAAACATAGATCCAATTCTAGGGTTGCATACACACATAGGATTGTTTGTACAAAACCCATCAGTGGTATCAGAGCCCAGGTTTGGTTTCAATTGTATGAACTTGACATATTAGGGTTTATTGCCAATAAACCCTGGGAGGCTAGGGTTTTTTGAGATTAGGGTTTGCAAACCCTAATTTGCAAGAGTTTGAATAAGATCTTCAAATCCTTTCCTTAAACCCTTAAATTTCGAAATCTAGGGTTTGTTATAATCCCTTGATTTTCGAAATTTGCCTCCTACCTAAGATAAGATCCTAATTTTTAGGGATTTCGATTATCCCATATCTTGTAATTATCCTCTAATTGTTATATATGGTAATTCAAGATCTTGCATTATCCATCCATATTTTCGAAATCTATATAGATATTTAAGGGATTAGGATAACTTAAATGTATAAATGGTAATTATCCTCATTATTTAGATCATCCCTTATGATTTAATAATTAAATTAATAGTCTAATTCAAGATAATTATTAAATCAAAAGTTTTAATATTTAAAATTTTAGTTTAAATGTCATAAATTCGAAATTTTAAGATAGATTAAAACTAAATTGTTTTGAAATGTTTCAAAACTTGCCCTCAAGTTTTGAAATTTAAAAGTTGATTAAAAAGGTTTAATTAGGAGTATTAAATTCTAAAACCCTAGTATTGTTTTGAAAAGTTCAAATCACACCCTTATGGTTTTATTAATTAATTAAGGTGTATAATTAAAGAAAGTTTAATGAATCCATATAAAGTTTGGTTTACAATTTAATTGAATTAAAAGTATAATTATTAAATTAGACCGCCTAATATTTTAAAAGTGTAAAATACACCCTATACTATATATAACATTAAAAGTATAACATTATATATATGTATGAGTAAAAGTCAGTCTTACCGTTAGTAGGCCTCATTCATGAAGCTGGTCTATAAGGGGTGTTTAAGGAAATTGCCTATAATATGGCGATTGAATGGGTATCCACTCTTACCCACCGCACTCTTAACTATTGGAGGGTCGTTAGCCGAACGGGTAGGATAGGACGAAACCTTCCATTATAAGTATAATGAATTACTAAAGTAACTAAATGTTTTTCAAATTCCCAATCTTAGTTACTTAGGCAAAAGTGAATTGATGCAATTCCATGAAATTACACTTTGTGCCCTTGCGAAGACGTTAGTGGAGCGTGTGTGGTTTACCGGCACACTAAATGGTTCTAAGAAAAGGTAGCAAAGGGTGACTCAATGTTCGTCATAGTTCGGTGTAGCGTGTGTGGTTTACCGGCACATCGAATAGGTGACTGTAACATGTGAGGGCACCATGTAGTTTGCATGGTTATTCACACCCGCTTTGTGATCCTCGACATCCCAGTCACAAACAAGAGGGGCATATCGAGATTTAAACATGCCATTGAAAGTTCAATGAATCTCAAAGGATCTAGGAGTTCTCATAGATTTAAAACTTAAATTTTTTTTTCGTTTTTCATGGTGGAAATGAGTGAATCGTCATTCACTTACCTTCAAATATTCTGCAACTAGATTAGGTCATCCCTTTTCTAGGTTGTAGCGTATTGTGTTGGGTCCTAGCCTTAGTATCTCATTTGGGTGATTTACTAAGGACTCAATCGATCAACTAACTTGAATTTGTTTTCTCCCGTTTTGTAGATGTCAAAGTTCGACAACTATGGTCTTCTCAAATCCCGTGGAACAAGCATTCCACATGAAAAATGATATTCCACGATTCGACCGAGGAACAAGAAATCATGCTTCACTTCCTCCTCCTTTTCCAATTATTCTCCCTAACCCACAAGATTGTAAAATTGAAAGGTTCAATATCACTCAATCCCTTTTGGCAAGTAAACATAAAGAAGAAAAGTCGGTGTGTGCACACGTCCTAGGGATAAAGTCACACATTGATAGGTTAAGAATGATGGGATCCGTTGTCGGTGAAGAGATGGTTGTTGATTGGGTTCTTCAGTCACTTCCTAACCCGTATAGTGAGTTCGTAAGAGAGTACTATATGATGAACCACGACGTGACCCTCATTGATCTCACCTATATGCTTATTGCTGCTGAATCAGCAATGGTTTGGCGCAATAGAAAAGCAAAGTTGATTGGTGAATCTGCCTTCAAGACCTCTATGGATATAGACAATGGCAATGAAAGACATGCAATGATCAAAAAGTTTGATCATAGGAGAAAGGCGATGTCTGAAGTAGTTCCATGTGTTGTTCCAAAAGAGTCAATTTGCTTTTATTGCCAAGAGAAGGGGCATTGGAGACGAGGTTGCCCTATTTACCTAAGAGATCTAAGAGATGGGAGAGTCAAAAGTATGACTACGCTTCAGGTAAAATCCACTATCTAACTCCGTTAAGTTCCTATTCATTGATTCATAATACATGATGTGATAAGATTGCATTTGAATGTTTTGCAGGGTCGGTGAAAAGAAAGGAAGCTTGATAAGAGAGCAAGGTGAATCTAATCACAAGAGATGGATCTCGATCGCATGGACTTAAGATTGGATTTTGAGCTTAGATAGTTATGATAGAGTTGTTAGAAATTTTCCTTTTACATAGTTTTCAATAGATTTTGCATTGTAAAGGACAAATGTTTTTCCGCTGCTTTTATAAATAAAATAAATTTTGTTTGACTTATTTACTTATTTATTTACTTCCTTGCAATGAAATAGTTATGAAAATTGATGTTTGCATATTTCTACAATGAATGGATATGATTCTTATTTATGTTATTTGTGGAAATGAAGAGAATTTACCAAATAGGAGAGTTTCTCATTGCCCAAAGTTTCAATTGGACAGAAATTTGGAATCACGCAACTTGGTTGCATGATGAATGAGAAATTTCATATTTGATAATTAGACTAATTTGTTGACAAAGTGTCAAGTGAAGGACTAGGAGATCGAGTACACAAAGTTGTGTGTTGATCAAGTTCACCATAAGAGTAACAAAGATATTCGTCATGATTTACTAAAGGCTTAGTAAATATGATTACACTTACAAGATTAAGTGTAATTCGGAATTGATTAAAAAGGTTTAAATCAATAGCAAAACGAATAAGAAGAATCAAGTAGGCAGAAAGATAAAAGTTTCTCCATTCTAAGAAGAAGGGAGAGTACCTTTTATGCTTTATGATAGGTATTTATGATTAAGAACCATATCTTAATTGATCCTCTAAGTGAGTCTTAGTACAATTGCATGTCTAAGTAGAGGAATCAAGAATTGAAGAAATGGTTAAATCAAAAGTCAATCATAATTCGTTCCAATAACAAGTCTTAAAGTTAAGATTGTGACAATGAGTGAAAAGTACTAAAGGTTTATAACATTCATCAAATGTGGAAAGTTGTGATGTCTTGGATAAGACAAAGACCAACTAGGACCAATTTATGAAGTGTTTTTTGATAAAAGCTACACTAACTCTTGAATATTTGGTTGTCAACAAATGTTTATTGACAAGAGAATCTTATATGTCAAGGAGTTAGTGGGAGTCTTAATGGTCTGGAAAGGTTTCAAGAACAAATAAAATAAACCTTATCAATCATCACTAGCACACGAGTTGAGGTTCACGACCTATTGTGTTGATGTTATTTTGTTTCTATGCCATTCAAATTGAGTTAATTATGCATGTGAGTTCTATGAGTTCTCATTTTAAACGTATAAAAGGCAAAGCACCTTGATCAATGAAAGGTACATTGATAAGAAAAAAGGTGAGATGCTTGACTTATTTGAAGATGTGGTGGCAGCTGTGCTATCATGAGGCAAGAAATCAAGATTAAGAAAGTTCGATCCATATGAGTTTGAATTTGTCGTAAACTTTGGTTTTAACAAATTCACATGGATAGGAACAAATACACCGCTTTAAATCTAAGTGTCATAAGATTTCCTCCTTCATGAAAATGATTGTGAGGAAATGCTTTCACTAAGAAATATTTTAAGAAGATAATGATTGTAAAATTGCATTCTCGAATTCGATCATGGTTACGGTATCCCTTTCCATAATTTGAATTGTGAGGTTTGGCAATTAGTCTTAATTGTTGAGACACACATATGAACTATCTAAAGGCAAAGGTGTATAAGTTCAAGAAGCCTTGATAAAAGATTATCAAAACACTAAGTATTAGAAACATGGACTTAAGAAATTCAATAGGTATTGTCTCTCTGAAAGTTAAGATGTTTATGAATACATGTCGAAGCTAGTGGGAGCATAAGTGTTATGTTTTATAGTAATCCTCATGATAGTGGGAGCATAAAAGTTATGATTGTATGATTATTATAGAAAGTATTGCAAGTTGGCAATATTAATTATAGAAAAACAAGAGTTATACCTTGCAAAGTCGTAAGGGTTGTAAAGTTGTTTTGCTATAACTAAGGGAGAGAATATTATGCTTCATTTCAAATCAAAATGATTAGGTTGAGAAATGTTGATAAATTTAGTCAAAGGTACATAGTGTGTTCTTAAAATTTCGATTATGATTACAGCATTCCTCTTCACAATTCGAATTTTGAGAACATAGCAAATAAAACATTATGCTTCGTGTCCCATATGCTTCGGGTATAGGATCGATTGCAAATGCTTTAATGTTTGACCATTCTAAAATTTTCCAAATGTCTAGCGCATTTAGAGGGAAAAAGGGACTAGAATTGGTTTTGACTAAAAATAATTAAACAACTATCAAAGGACAATCTAAAATTCGACGAGGATTGGTCGCTTGTGAGTAGTTGGAAGTATAGTATTGGAAAATATGGAAACATTTCCATATTGGATGGACCATATTGACATCATTACAAATAGAAAAGATTCTATTAAGAATGAGTTGTCATGAGGAAAATATGGAAGCGTGTTCATATTAGGAAGTAAATATTGAAAATCTATGTCTAGATTAGAAACTTTTATGCAAAAGGATGTTCAAAGGAATGTACTTTGAGTGACAGACATCATATCTAAGGAGTTGTCTTGTAACAATCTATGTTAGAGGACTTTGTAATATCATTGGCAATAGTCTTTGAGACTTTGGTGCAGTGACATTACAAAAGGATCGTTGCATAAAGTGTTAGAATCTAGTATATTCTATAAGTAACAAGAATTTGATATTCTTACACTTAAGAAAATGGATTTGGAGTTGTAAAATGAGAATGATTGGAAATGTGTTCAATTTGTCTATTTCACAAAAGTAATAACCTTAGGTAAACATTGTGTACATGCTAGGAGCATGGGACAAGTGTAATAATTCAAGTAAGAAGTTGATTACCCGAAACGACAAATAATGAGTAATCGATATGGTGATAAATAAAACGTGTTTTATTTATGCTCAAAGGGTTGAGGCCATATGGGATTAGTATTATTCTTGTGTTTCACTTTGCATGTTTTGACTTCCAGAATAATTGAGTTTATTAAGAATAATCGAATTATTCAAATACGCCACAGTCGTTCATATGTTGGAAGTAGATATGAATGAAGACTGTCGTGAATTGGTGTGGGGATTGTCTAAAAGAGTATTAGACATAAGCAAATGTTTGCTGCAACATTCATGAGTGCTTATGAATATGAATTTGAGCATTGGATTAAACCCACGCTCACTTGGATCACTCCATGAATTGTATCACGAGTGATTGGTGAGACGATAACATCTTATATTCTTGAAACCGAGATGTGTGAGTTGTATCTTGCTAATCGATTGCACATTGATAATATAAAAACGCACTAGTGACCTGGTGTTATAAAACATATTGTTGTGTGTGATTTGGTTAGTGAGTGCAAGCAAGCATTGTATCAAAGTTTATCCGTTCCTTTTATCCAAAGAAGGATAAAAGCGATATCTTTGGGCCCCTCGATGGTTTAGTGATGACAAACGTAAATGCTCGGTCGGGCTAGGGCTAATTTGATTTGTTCAATTAGCCAGTCGTCATAAATCAGAAATCGAGAAATAGTACAAAGAGAATGATTAGAAATCATATCTCATATGATATCTAGAATGGAGGAATATATGATCCCTTATCTAAGGACACGCGTATCTGATAGGATCAGAGTTGACAGCGGCTTTGGAAAGCTACGATTGCAGATCAGGATCTGAAGTCATACGCATAATAGTTATTAGACTTATCCAAGTGGGAGACTATTGGATTAGTGTCTAAGTCCATAACTATTTTGGTATCTACTTGACCCGATGGTGCATGGTCCTTTTGGGTTGCCTTCACCAAAGCAACTTGATTGGAGAAATAAATAATGAGAGAGAGGTTATTATGATTTATTAATATGTTATAAGAATAATATATTAAAGGAGAAAACATATTTGCTTAATTAATATTGGTCAATAATTAATTAGGAATTAATTTTGTGATCAAGTGTAATTAATTAAACTAGAGGGGCTGAATTGTAATTATGTGATAGTTACAAAATATGGTAATGGTTATCCTAAATATGGGTTGAACGAATTCAAGGAGATAAGGATCCTTGAAATCGTCCAAAGGATAAAGGATAAGGGTTTTCAAGGCTTATCTTATGGTTGCTTTGTGGATAAGCAACTAGATAAGGATAATGACTGAAACCCTATCTCTACATCTATATAAAGACCCTAAGGCCTTAGAATTCGTGTACTTGTTCCGAAGAAGTCCTAAGGATGAATTCTAACCTCTCTCCTCTCTCTTTATACCTTCTCCATTTGCTCTTGGTGTTTGTAAGCCATTAGAGGAGTGACACTTGTGACTCTAAGCCTTCCAAAGTCAATACAAGGAGATTTGGGATTGTTATTGCTACATAACAATCAAGGTAATATTATAAACCTATTCTTATGTTAATATGATTACTTATATGCTAGAATTAGGGTTTCTTTATGTGTTCATAATGTTGTGTATATAATAGTGAAAACATAGATCCAATTCTAGGGTTGCATGCACACATAGGATTGTTTGTACAAAACCCATCACTTGTCAACTAGGTATCATATCAATTTTTTTCTCTTCTTTTCATCATTCCCAGCCCACAACACAAATAATTTCTCTCCCAACTCAATCCTAATGTACAAGTATCACATAATATGGTACAAGTTGAGAGATAAAGAGATGAGCAGGTTCAACTTAATTGTGAAGCCAGTTAACCTCAACTAACATATCTAAGATTCATAATCTTAGTGCCACATCCAATACGATAAGGATTATATAAATGACCTTGAATATTGTTTTATATTGCATAACGTATTTATACTACAAGATAACAATAAATGCTAAAATACATCGATAATTGTTTTTTATAAGTATACAAGGTATTAAAAAGTAAAATACCTAATACCCCCCCCCCCCCAAGTGATGAGGTGGTGGAGCAAAAGTAGCTTGGCAAACAATTGTTCGAACATGGGACGTAGAAGACTCTTCGAGAATATGTTTGCTAATAGAAAGGATGTCGAATCAAAATGTGTGTACTAGCGACCATAACCATCTAATTTCAAAAAAAGAAATTGTAATCTATTTCTATTTATTTGGACCATTTGTGAGAGATCAAATTTTGATTGGGAAAAAGAGCATTTCTGTTGTCACAAAGTATAGTTGGACAATTTGGAGATAATGCATTAAGTCCTTTAAGTAAATGAGTAATCGAAACGAGTTTTACAGGAGTATTTACCATTCTGCAATATTCTGACTTACACTTGGACCTAGAAATAGTAGGTTACTTCTTGGGACTCCATGAAACATGGTTGTCACCATGAAAGATCGATTAGACATACATGTAATGTTGGGTTTTAATGCACCATGTCGATTCGATGCCAGAATATCCAATTTGTAACACACGCAGATACAGGTTAGACAAGTAAAATATAACAAGCAATAAAAATGACCTTTTTATAGAATTTTATTTGGGATAAATAATATGAACTGAATTTATAGTAAAATATAACAAGCAATAAAAAGAACTCTAAAATCCGACTTCGTATGAAGAAGTTATGCTTCTTCAAAGTTTAGCAATTAAACCGACACAACTCTACGTATCATAAAAAGTGAAATTTTGATATACTACTTATTGGCCTAAGTAATACAAGTGAAAATCATAGTAGTCGTACAACTAGGAATGAAAATATAAAGAATGTCCAAATCTGACTTCATGAGAGGATTGAGAATCTTGAGGTCCACGCAACATCTCTTCATACAGGGAAACCAATAATCCCTCTTCAGGTCCGAATACATCTTAGTGGCCTTGGGGTGGATTGAGAATCTTGATCTATGTTCCTCCTCCATCAGTGTGCGTCGAGCTCCGCCCATATAGGGCACCCAAATCCTTCCTCAGAAGGTCATAAGTCCTCTACTATCCGTCTCAAACTCGAACACTTGCCCAATCACCAGCTCCCTCTTGCGGTTCTCTAGTCTCACGGCCTCCACATGGGCCTCTCGAATGATATTTAAGACTGGAGTCATCACTGTCATCCTCATACACACGTCTCAGATCAGGGTACTCTCTACTCTGCGGCTCAGGGCGTGGATTACCATATTAGCCTTGGTCGGATGATAAATAATCTCGCAGTCATAATATTTCACCACATCCAACCATCTCCTCTATCTCATGTTAAGGTTGGGATGATCCATAAGATACTTCAAAATCTTGTTGTCTGTGTAAATGGTACACCGAACCCCGTACAGATAGTGATGCCAGATCTTGAGGACGAACACCAATGCCCCCAGCTCCAGATTGTGGGTGGGATATCTCATCTAATGAGGCTTCAACAGCCTCGATACTTACACTATCATGTGTCCTCTCTGCATCCGTACTGCACCCATGCCCGTAATAGTTGTGTCGCAATAAATCACAAAATCCTCCATTCCATCCGGAAGGGCTAACATGGGAGCCTCGCATAAACTCTGGCGAAGGGTCTCGAACGAGGTCTGTTGCTCGGGACCCTAGGTAAACGCAACACCCTTCCAGGTCAAACAGGTGAGAGGGACGGCGTTCTTGGAAAAATCTTTGATAAATCTCCGATAGTATTCGGCCAGTCCCATAAAACTCTATATCTTGGTGGGGGATCTCGACACCTCCCATCTCATAACTGCCTCAATCTTAGCCGGATCGACCAAAATACCATTCTGGTTAATGAGGTGTCCCAGGAACTAGATCTCTCGTAACCGGGAATCACACTTGGAGAACTTGGCATAGAGCCTCTCTGATCTGAGTACACCTAGAATCTCTCTCCGGTGCTCCTCATGTTTCTATTTAGACCTCGAATACACCAAAATATAATCGATGAACACAATCACCGAATGATCCAACATTGGCCTACACACCAGGTTCTTGAGGTCCATGAACGTTGCTGATGTGTTGGTGAGCCCGAAAGGAATCCGTACGAACTCATAGTGCCCATAACATGTCCTCAAGGCCGTCTTCTGGACATCCTCCTTGCATAATCTCATCTGATGATACCCAGACCTCAGAAGAATACAATAAGAACATGTACAAGCACAAACATTGGGTGTTGTGCGGATCTCCTCTGTTGTCAACTGAAAGGATCTCCCACGAAGCATCGGTGCCTCAGCCTTCGTTGTCTGAATCTTAGTAGCACACACAGAAGTAGGTGCAGATCCCTGTGCTAATCCCTGCACGAGCTGAGGGCACTCGGCCTTCTGGTGGCCAGTCTAATTGCAATGAAAGCAAACCGAGAATCCCTCGGGGCAATCCTTCGCCATGTGCCCATCCTTGTTGCATTTGTTTCAAATCCCCATATGACTAGAACCCTCATGACTCATGCCACACTTGCCACAACTGTGGCCCTTCTGGCCTCCAACTCTGGAATCAGTGGGCTTGGACCGCTTCGTCACTGGCTGCGACTGCACTGGTCTCCGGTCCCTCCCCGGGACTCCTCCTCTACCTCCCTAGTCTACAAATTAAGCTCAATCTCTCTCCTCCTAGCATTAGCCTGAAGTTCGGCTAATATCCTATATGACGAGTTGGACACGAACTCTCATATGTCCCTCCTCAATATGCTCAGATATCGGCTCGCACGTGCCCACTAATAGGGAAAAACATCGCCCTCTCATGGAAAATCCTCGAAATCTCAGTCATTAATTTTGTCATCTTCTTGAGAGACAGAAAATCCTGTGCCAACCGTTCCCTCTCCACTGGGGAAATATACTCATCTCAAAACATATGAACAAACCTCTCCCATGACACCGCAACATGATCTGCATGGGTAAAACCACCTGTCACAAACTTCCACCAGTCCTTTGCCCCCAAGCGAAGCTGGTTTAGTGCAAACCGAACTCTCAAATGGTCGGGGCATGAACACATGTAAAAACACCCCTCGATATTGGAAATCCACCTAATCGCAGCAATCAGATCCTACGTCCCATCAAACTCCGATGGCTTCGTGTTGCTGAACTCTCGAAACAGCAACGAGTCACCTCCCTGAGGTCTAGCACCGGCGACGACTATAGTGGCCGCGACAGTAGCAGCCTCAGTGATAGCAGCATATCGCTCATTGAACATCTATATCAAGGTGGTCTTGATAGACCCAAACATCTCTGGAATCTCTGCTCGGATAGCTGCAGCCACCTGCTCGTGGATTATCCTCTGTATCTCCTCGTCACTACTCCCACTGGCTCCATGGTTGTGGCGTGTACCCACCATGATGTATCTGAAACACAACACAAAATTATCAGAGACTCGCTCGAGCATACTCACACTCGATCACTCACCCTTACTTGTTCCTTAGCATCCTAAGGATTCTTACTTGGACTGCTCACTGATCTGGTGTTTCCAGTAGTATGGGCCCAATAATACCTTCCACACAGCATCAATGTTCACCCCAAGTCCTCCTCCTCGGATCCCAATAACAAGTACTTGATGCCTCCCAAGCTACTCTCACAGTAGTCCTCTCAATGGCTCGCTCCTGCAACATACTCATACTCAAAGCAATTCACTAAGAGCAGAAATCCCTAGGCTAAGGCATCACAAATCAAGCCATGCTAATCCTAACATATGATTTACATAGCCTATTCTCTAGCATACAATATATCTCTTAAAATACCTCGTAACACAAAATGAGGGTATTACCGGAAATCACTGCTCGTCTCTAGCTTATTGTACACACCGCTCTGGGTCGTCTTCTCTTAAACTCTTTCTTATTTTTAGAAATATTTATCTTTTTTGAAAATCTTTCTCAAATCCTCAGTTTGAGTCCAAACACACCCAAGGGTGCATCTGAATCCCTCAAACCAAGGCTCTGATACCAACTTGTAACAACGTAAATTTTCAAACATTTTTTTTTCATTTTCAACCATAATAAAACTCATTTCATAATTCACAAAATCACATAAGTCTCAAATGTCAACAAATAAAACACAATCCTAGAATCATAAAAACAATCTCCCGCCAGTATGTACAATCATGTTGATGCCTTGCCGCGATCCTCGGAACTACCTGAAACACATAAAACATAACACGGTAAGAATAAAGTTTAGTGAGTTCCCCAAAATACCACACACAACACATCAGCTACTCAAGGCTATAACTCAATAAAACCATCCGGTCGATGTGTCTCTATGGGACCCTCCGGTCCCACAACTCAGATGGACCCTCCGGTCCCTCAACTCAGCAGCTTAATATAATACACAGTAAGCATATCACAGAACAAATAGCAAGATATCTCAAAACACAGATCATTCACATAAGACCCTCTATTCATATATAAAGTTACCACACAAGGTAAGTATAGTGAGAAGACTCACCTCGCAAGCTAGCAATGAAACCTCGAACTCAGAAATCATGAACTCTACCCACCGGATTAGCCAACCCCTAACACATAATAATTATCTCTAATTTATATCGGCTCCCAAGAACTAGACTAACCCTTCTACACTCACAGAAGGGTGAAAAGAACATTTTACCCTTCCATAGGCTTGATAGTCCATAATTTGACCAAAACCCTAAAATTCAACAAAAGTCAACGGTAGGGAGTACGCTGCACGTACTCAGCCTCTACACTGCGCATACTCAGCTGCCATGTAGACATCGGGGATGCTTCATCCTTTCGCCGCACGTACTGGGATTACGCCCAGCATACACCTTAGCTTCACACTCCTCTCATTTTTTGTCTTAATTAGTTAAGACACAGGCTTATATCTCAGATCTGGACTACTTAACGTCTCTTAGTCCATAAAGTCAGTGACTTTAAGCCTTTACATGGCTGATTAGGTAACAAACACTCAAAACATCCATTCCCTTTCCTTAAGAAGCTAATAATGCATGCATGGCTCACCCTAAGGCCAAATATTGGATTTTTATGACTCTACTACACACAATACACTGAAAAGGGGCATATCAAGGTCTTTGGAGTTCATTATCTCATAAAGTCTCCATCTTTTGGGATGAAACCATAATATACTCAAACAACATGCTCATGACAAAGGAAAGGAAAAGTCTGAAGCTTTATACCTCAATAAGAAGCTTCCCACTCAGATTTGCTTGGATCTAGAAGCTTGTGCTCCAACTCCTTCTTCTTCGAGACCTTCTCTTCTCTTCAAAATCACACAAACATTCTCAATGCTCAATCACACACACACAAGTTGTAGAATGAGGTTTAGGGCACTCTTAGGGTTTTCTCTCTAGGAATGGTGGCCATAAGTGAGGCCATCATATCCCTTATATAGGGGACTCACCCCAAATTAGGATTGCACTCTAGGTCTAGTACGCCCAGCATACTAGTTGGTCGCTGCGTCACATGCACACTAACGAGTATGCTAAGCGTACACCTCAGGTACTCCCCGTGTACTCATTTTTTACTCTTTTTATAATAAGGGCTAAAATAGAAAATAGCTCAAAAGATCAAGGTTCTCGAAATACACCTGGACTTGGGATGTTACACAAACCTTCCATCTTGATATTTCATTGCAAGTAGGGTTTGAGTGACCTTGAACTTTTCAAGTCTTTGAACTTGTGGGTTAGATAGAATTATTGGAGGAGGTGGAGGAAGTGAAGCATAATTTCCATTTCCACGATCCAATCTTGGAACATCATCTTCATGAGGGAAGCTTATTTCAAAAGATTTGGGAAGAATATAGTTATCTAAACTAGACATCTATAAAGGAGAAATTCAAGTTAGTTGATTTAAGTCCTTAATATAACAATTAAATGAAATATTAAGGCTAGGACCCAACACAATATTCTACACTTTGGAAGAGGGATGCCGTAATCCAATTGTAAAATATTTGAAGGTAGGTAAATGACAATTTACCAATTTCCACCATGAAAACGAAATGATTATTATGTGTTAATTGGTTTGAAATTCCTAGATCCTTTGAGATACATTGAAATTTTCAATGGCATCTATAAACCTTGATTGTGCCCTTCAAGTTTGTGACTAGGATGCCGAAGATCACAAACAAGGTGTGAATAACCATGCAAATTAGCTTGGTACACTTAATGTTACGAATCACCTATTCAATGTTCCGGTTAACCACACACGCTCCATTAATCTATGATTAACATCAAGCTACCCTTTTCCACACACTGTCAATCCCAGATTAGTGTGCCGGTTAACCACAAACGCTCCACTAACGACTTAACAAGGTGCAAAGTGCAATTTCATTGGATAGCACCATATTCACATTTTTTCTAAAGTAACTAAGATTTGGAATTTAATAAAAGTTTAGCTACTTTATAATTATCATTATACTTATAATGAGAATTAGTGTGCTATCCTACCCGTTCGGCTAATGACCCTCCACCAGTCAAGGAAGCGATCAGTGAGAGTCGACACCCATTAAACTGTCATTTTATAGGCAGTAACCTTATACCCCACCCCCCTTATAGACGGACTTCGTTAATGAGGCCTACTAACAGTAAGACTGACTTATCTTATACATATAAACTTATAATAATATAATAGTATAAGGGATTGAATTTTAACTTTTAAAACTCTAGGGTTTAATTTGGAATTATAGCATTTATAAGTGAAACTTTAAAAATTCCAAAACTTAAGGGAAAGTTTTGAGAAATGTCAAATTTGGTTTCAATAACATATGAGTTTAATATGATTTTTATGAAAAACTTTTCAAGTTCCATAACTTGAGGACAAGTTATGGAAGACTTTAAAAACATTTAAAAGAAAAACATTTCATTTTCCATAACTTGAGGACAAGTTATGGAGTTCATAAAGGGCATTAAGATCATATTTTTTTTCACCAACGTAAATTATCAAATAATATATCTATGATCTAATTAAAATTATAAGTCAAGATAATTCATATAAACTATTTTCAAGAAATATGCCAATCATATAAACTAATAAAAATCTTCAAACTATGACAATTATCTTTTATTTGGATTAGGATAATCATTACCATAGCAACAAAATCAAATTTTATGAACAAAATCACTTTGTGGTAATGATCCTAATCCAAAATAGGCCAAAAAACTAAAAACTTTTCCCACTGAATAGTCAACACGTCGTGGTAATTTTGACCACCTCGTGGTGATCAAGTAGATTACAAAAAACGATTTTTCTTGCTTTCAACAATTAACCAAGCATCAAGATAACAGAAAACTACCCATGGCTCTGTTACCAATGTTGGGTTTTAGTATACTACAACATCCAATGGTGCACATACAACCCTAAAAGCTTTGGATCTATGTTTTCTCTAATTATACATGCAATGTTGTTTCCAAAGCTTGAAGCCTACAACTAACATACAATTGATATAAACCACATAGAATTGAGTTATAGAGTTACCTATTTGTTGTAGCTTTTAGTTTTGGCCCTTAAGAACTTAGTGCCCCAAATGTTCCACCTCAAACGATTCACAACATACCTAGGACAAAGGAGGACTTGAGAGTGAGGCTACTTGCACACAAAAATAGGTACCACTCTTCTTGGAATGCATGGGGCCGATTTTGGTGACTAATGGGTTCCTTTTATAGTGTGGCAAGGTCTAGGGTTACATTCATGCAAGCCCTAATGCCCATGACCTTTCATATTACTTAGGCACCATGGATTAAACCTCCATGCACTACCATATTGGTTTATCCCAATCTAAATAACCATTGGTCCACACTATAATAATCATTGATTTACCAAATCAATCCCCATATATTTAATTAGTCCCTTTTGATCAAAAAATTAATTCCAAATTAATTATTGATCAATACTAATTAAATAATATGATTTCATATTAATATATTAAAACATATAATATATTAATAAATCATAATTATCCTGTTACTCAAGTATCCATCCGATCAAATTTTCATGATGATATGCAACCCGAATGGACCATGCTACTCTCAGTTTAAGTACTTACCAATTATAGTTGTGGGCTTAGATACCGAATCCAACAGAGATACCATACCAAGAGATAATATAATGGTGAGAGACCATGCCCAAATGAGAGCAGTCAGCTACTTATGTATTGATAAGAACCACAAAATGTTCTAGACAGCCCAGTGGAACACTAGCAGACGTGTAATCTATAAGTGTTAATGAATCATACTATCCAAGAGTATGGATTACATGTTCATTTGAGTACTCTATACCCATCATGGTTGCCTTACTGACATGTATTGCTAAGGAATCCTAGGCAGTTTTTTACTCTTTGCTAAGTGTATGGTGTCTATTCTCATACTGTAAGGATTACATATCCCAAGATTAATTGAATTAGAATTATTCCTTGTTCCTTTTATGGTTGTGGGTTCAGGGTAGCATTATTTGTTCAACATTGTATCTAATTATATATTGTATACAATTTCCATGCACAAAGTCAACTAGTAAAGCTGAAACGTGATTAAGGAGAGTCCTAGGGGGAGCACCTAGGAAGTTAGTTATGGCTCATAGAAATTGGTGGGTGATTAGTGCACCTAGGGGTGATCTACTGCAGTAACATAGGACCTTGAGATGAAATTTGATTCGACTATGGATAGGTGTGGAAGGTAGTATGAGCCCGTACTACTAAAAGCACAAGATTTGTATGAGAATCAGTAAGAATGCCGACACTACTAAGGAACTAATAGGTGAAATAATAGCGTGTTTGAGAACCATTTTTGTTGAGGTAGACGTGGTAATTAGAGAGGCGATTCTAGAGTTTTTTGGGTCAGTTAAAACCACCTTGATTGTGGATTTTGACAGGCCTTATGTCGCCTTCATGCATGTTGTTGCTGTCATAGCCACTGTATTTTGTCGACACAACCTGACTTTAGAGAGGTGGGGTTATGCACTAATGATAGTTCAGTGCTATGAAGCCTCCGAAGTTTAAGGATAAAAGGATCTGATTATTTCTTTATCATGGATATCTGATGCGGAGGGATGTTACTACATATGTTTGGGTCATGAGAACCAGAAAGTGAAGTCTGTG
Organism: Lactuca saligna; assembly: GCF_052625555.1. Classification (NCBI taxonomy): domain Eukaryota; kingdom Viridiplantae; phylum Streptophyta; class Magnoliopsida; order Asterales; family Asteraceae; genus Lactuca; species Lactuca saligna. The sequence goes on along the minus strand of NC_136420.1, from coordinate 261,469,287 downwards.
TTAAACCTTCTTTTGTTGGGGGGTGAAGGATTGGTGGGACTTTGTAACTTATTCCTTTTCATATACAAAGCGAGGTGGGGTGTTTTAGGAATGGGTTTTGGAGATGTTATGAGTAGAATATGTCCCACTTGCTGACAGAGAGAGAGAGAGAGAGAGAGAGAGAGAGCAACTTGAATATGCATATTTAACACTCAAGAAGAAGATAGAATTTGTGAAGGAGACAACTAAGATAGTTTCAGCGAGAGCCATTCTCTACCCATAGTATGTCGCATCAGCGTAGATGTAATTGTCAAGATACTTTAGGATGCTCAAGGATGAGATTCAAGAGTTTGTGTCAAATCAATAATAGTAGACTTTGGCTAAGCTATAGTTGAATTTCAAGAGTAGAGGGATTAAGTTAGAGGCCCAGCAGAAGGAGGAGAGGCCTGTTTCAATACGGTTGTAGCCAGTGGCCAAGTGGTTCAAGTCTACCGACTCGTGATCAGGACCAGTAGAGCAGAGGAGTTTCTGGTATGGGAAGTGTGGGAAGTTTAAATATGGAAGGTATAAATATTTTTCATGGCACAAGTATGGAAAGGAGGGACATTTCTATGGGGATTCTAGGTAGGGTATGCAAGTTTTTTTCCATTACGACCAGGAGTACCACTTCAAAGCTAATTGTCCCTTTCTCATTTTAGGTGAATTGTACAACCCTACAACCTTAGCTTTGTAGTTACAAGATAGACGGCATACGATAGTTGGATTGTTGATACCATTTGTATATTTTATGGGTATGTTTTTTTTTTGTTTCACATGTACTATTGGATAACTGGTTGAATTGTATATGTTTAATCAACTTTGGTCTTGTTTTTTATTCATTATTTATGATTGAATTGATTGTTGATTGTAGGGATTGTAACTATGTATCTTGGATTTTTTTAAAGGATTCAAATATTCTTTTTCCATCTAGATTCCACATGTAGTTGTTAGGAATATAGTGGTAACATTTAGGGTTTGTGCAGAACTTTAAAGGTTTTCGGAGTCATCGTAATCTAGCCAATTCCAAGTTGGGGAGAGTAAAGATTTCGTAGTGTGATGATCTCGTACATTGATATAGTCTTTAGCCAGGAATGATCAACTTAAATACTTATGTGTAATTGTTTAATCTTCAGAGTTCCATGTTGGGGTTAATTGACAGTTGCCAAAATTATTTTCGGATGATCTTAATTGCAGTTTGTGTTGGTATTTGGAAGTGCCTCTATATACTTAAAGGGTTCTTGGTTGTTAGGAACTCAGGTCAATGGTTTTGTTGAGGATCTCCATGTTTGTTCTTGTTTGATTTGGGCCTAGGGTCTAATTCACAACCCAAATGCCTGATTAGGATAGTTAAATTTTGTAGGTTCAGTATAGGGCTATGTTAGGCTATAAGAGCAGTTAGTGGTTGGTGATGGTGGTCGGTAGATCAGAGGTAAAATTGAGAACTGTTAGTGATTGGTGATGGTGGTTTTTGGATCAGAGTTAAAATTGAGAGTTGTTAGTGATTGGTGGATCGTGGGTAAGCCTAAGAGCTCTTAATGGTCGGCAGTTCAGGGGTAAAGCCCAAAATTGTTATTGGTTAGCGGAACTAGGATCTTAGACCCTGGTAGGAAAAATATATTCTAGTGTGTGTTAGTTTGGTACCATTTAGGCCTTCGCCAATGCATTGAGTGTGAGGTTATCGATGATGGTGGTCGGTTGTGGGTTCCATAATACGATTTATTAGTACAACGACATTAGGGCAATGAGATTTTGGTCAGATCGAATTTGTTATTTTTGGTCAACATGGTTAATGTAAGCGTGGAATTGTTTTCAAGTTCATAGGACAAGAGCTTGGCATCTTCAAGTTAGAGTTAGGGCGTGAGTTCCTCTCCATGTGGCTAATTGTCGCTTCTCCGTTGGGATGCATGTTTTTGCTAAAAGATTTAATTGGCAAGAGTTTTAGGTCATTTGGGTAGGGCATTGATCCAGTGTTACGACAGCCGAGAGATCGATTGTAAGGCGTCTAGACCATGAGTAAACATTGATTTTGTTTAGGGAGGATCTGAGGTGGGAACTACAAACCATAGCAAGAGATACATGTAGGCTAGTACTGATGGGTACTATGCAAATATAAAATCCAATGTATGCATATAACCCTAGTTCTTGATCTATGATTTTTCTAATTGAACGTACAACTTTGAACAAAAAGTAAGAAACCCTAGGATCCCTAGTATATTGTTTAAAATACTAATTAGGATTAAGAAAAACATAACTTGAAGATTGTTATAGTAAACAATCTTGAATTCTTCCTTGAAAGATTCTTGGAAACAAGCGCCACAAGTGTCACATCATCCAAACCCTAGCAAAGGAAGATGACTACAAAGGAAGAGAGAGGCTAGAAAATTTTATTAGGTCCTTCAAAGACTGAGTGACCAAAAATTCTAGGGTTGAGGCTCCATTTATAGTGCAGTTAGGAAACCCTAGATAAGCCATAATCCAAGATTATCTTAAACTGGGTAATTATCCACTTTCCTATTTATCTACAAAGGATAATTCTAGAATCCCTTAGGCTATAAGAAACCATCGAAGCCTAATGGATGGTTCTAGATTGCCTCTTGGTCAACTATTAAACAATTGCACTTTATCCCCTTCACTTTTAATTAATCCATTTAATCCTAAAATTAATTCCAATTAATTTCTTATTAAATATTAATTAAATATTACTATTTCTAATTAATATGTTATTATAGTAATATATTAAAAAATTATTTATTTCAATTTATTATCAAATAATAAATCAACCTCTTTCTTCGAAATCATCTGTCTAGTTGCTAGTTTTGAGGGCAACCCAAAAGGACTGTGCGACTACCAATTTAAGTATATACAAATTACAATTATGGGCTTAGACACCTGATCCAACAGTTTCCCACTTGGATAAGTCTAATAGCTATAGTTTCCAGTATAACTTCTAAAAATGAATAGCAAATTATAGCTTCCAAAAGTCGTTGTCAAACTCTGACCTAGTCAGTTACGTGTCCTAAGAAAAGTGATCAAATATTCATTCGTTCTACAAGATATCGTATAGACATGATACATGGATTATAATCAATCTCATTGTCCAAGTTTGGTTTCTCAATTTTTAATTTATGACGACTGAATTCAGACTACTAATTGAACACATCAATTTGGTACAGGCTTGGCCAAGCACTTTAGATGTCATCATCAAATCATCGAGTGGCCCAAAGATATCACTTTTCCAGTTAGGGAAAAAGGAACAAATACACTTTGACTTATATTATTGTACTATTTAATTATCAAATCATGCACAACAATACATTTTTAACATCAAGTTACTGATGTGTTTGTGCATTATCAATGCATAACTGACTTTTAAAAAAAAAACTCATATATCTCTTTTTTAAGAATATACGATATTATCGTTTCAGAATTACTCGTGATAAAATCCATGAAGTAATTCTTAGAGCATGGGTTTATCTAATACTCAAAATCCCCATTTTCTAAGTACTCATGAACACAGCAGCAAAACTATTGCTATGTCTAATCTTCATATACAATCTATAATTCAGTTCACAACAGTCTTAATTTGCTACTTACTTCCAAAGGTATGATCGACTGTGGAATTTCGAGTAATCAAATTATTTGGTAAGTAAAACATGCAAAGTGAAACACAATAATAAACTAATTAACTATGGTCTCAAAACTATTCAATATTAATAAACTCTTATCATTTAATCACCATATTATTTAGACTTTATTCCTTGTATAATGTTTCAACTACTCAAGTAAAAACTTGAATTAAACATCAGTCACGCCATATTATTAAACATACATACTATGTTTCCCTGTGGTCATTCATTTGTCAACAAATCAATTGGACATTATTCCAATGACGCTCATTTCACAATTCCGAATTCTAGTCATTACTAAAATGTGTTAGAATTCAACCTTACATGCAATGATCTTCTATAATGTCGAGGCTTCAAAGTCACAGAGACTTATCCAATGATATTACAAAATGTTCCATTGCAACTTTGTTATAAAAAACAATTCCAATGTAATGAAGTTTCAAATTCAAGGCACACTACTCAAACACCTTCCTTGCATTAAGGTTTCTGACTCACATGTAGATTTTAGTAATCAACTCCTTCTATGGAAACATTTCCATATTCCCATATGACCATCATTTCTGATCGAGAATCATCCCAATCTAAAACATGTCACTATTGTTCTTCCAAACATTACTATACTTCCAATTTTCCACAAGCAACCAATCCTTTGGTATAACCTTAGAATGTTCTTGATAGTTGTTCAACATTAGTCACACAAAGTTCTAGTCCTTTTTCCTCACAATGCCCTAGGCATTTGGAAAAATCAGAACAAATGAATATTATAGTGTATGTAATCGATCCTATATTTGAAGCATATGGGACTTGATTCATTATGCCTTACATAAAGACATGATATATGATCAGTCTCTCGCAATAATATTTTCCATATATAAAAATTGCTATGATGAATCATTTCAACACGATATTCATATATGTCCAATATTAAGTTCTATTAGTCCCTTTAATCTAAACTTTTAGATTCGAAAGGAAGTATGAGTGCCCTCTCCCTTACGCCTAACTACAACGAAACAATCTAAAAACTTTTTCACTTGTAAATTTGTAAATTTTTTCCTACAAATAGTATTAATAACTTTCAACACTTAGCATAACAATTATGCTCCAACTAGCATAAAGATTATTCTCTTACTTGAATAAGAAGTATTATCCCACAAGCTTTGACATGTATCCAGAAATCAACTTGGATTCTAGAAATTAATGCTATTTGACTTTCTTACTAAAGTATAGATTTCAGATACGAGATGCTTCGATAAGTCTTCAACTAGACTTATCAAGCTTATACACCCACATTAGATAGCGTATATGCATGTGTGTTTAAACCCTTTCTAAACTTATAGGCTATATGTCCTGAAAGTTCAAAAAATTCCTTTCCATTTCTCATAATTCGAACTATGAAAATGGATGATGTAATCATATTGTGAATTTGAGAATGCAATTATCACAACTACTGACCATATTGATACTTATCAAATCTTTAAAATCTACTAACAAAAGAGTATCCTCATAATCATTTTCACGAATTAGAGTGAAACCTTTTGCCACCGAGATTTTAGTGGTGCACATGTTCCCATCCATGTGCATTTTTCATTTCCAACCAACAATCATAAAATAAGGTTTAGGACAAAACCAAACTCAAATTTAGCTTTCATGGACTGTAGTTTGCTTATTCTTGATTTCTTGCCCTCTGGTAGCACATGGCCTACCAGTACTTCAATGTTGTTAAGTAGCTCAACCATATTGATCAATGTACTTTCACTGACTGACTTGCTCTTCCTTTTTCATTCAAATGAGAACCATAGAACTCATAAGCATTGCCAACATAACTGGAAGGTGTACTGAAACAAAAATTTGTCAACTTAACATGACAGGTTATCAACCTCAAGTCGTGTGCTAGTGATAACTAGAAGGTTTATTTTTGATTGACTCCTGAAACTCTTCAATATCATTAAGACTCTCACTGACTTCTTGACATATAAGTTTATCTCTCATGGAACATTCCTTGACAATCAAAAACAAATATTCAAAAGTTACTATGGATTCTCGACAAGAAAACACTTCATGGAATTGGCCTTAGTTCATCCTTCGTTTTAACAAAAACATCGCAACTTCCAATTCCAAATGTACTAGAGAAAGAAAACATTATTACTTCACATTGCATGAGTTGTTATAAACCTAATTAGTATGAAATAAGTTTCAAGATACGATGTCTAAAACTTGATTGGAAACAAAGTGTGTTCTATCTTTTGATTTGAACCATTTCAACAATATATGATTACTCTTCTTAGTCAAATAATTACACTAAGATGTTATTTGAGGATCAATTGAGATATAGTTCGACAATCATTAAGATAATCACAAAAACGATACTGAAGTACTCTCCTCTCCTTTCAGATTGGAGAAACCTTTATCTTTTTGCCTAACAGACTCTTCTTATTCGTTCTGCCACTCTTTGAAACCTTACAAAGTATCAGAATTATGTTTAATATTATAAACACTACCACATTTACTAAATCATCAGTAAATCATGACGAATAGAATTTTCATCCTTTATGGTGGATCTGAACAGTCCATATCAACGTGTACTACATCCATTAGTCCTTCCCTTTCACTCACATAAAACATGTGATCAATGAATTAGTCATAATCTTCCCACAATCAAGATCCTCATACATCACGGAATTCAAATTACATAACTCCAAGTTTCTATCCAATTAAAACTTGGGTGATGAGAATTCTTTATCACTTAGTCATTTATGACATTTACCATAAGTGAAATAATAAGAATCACATCTACATTTAATATTTCTAATAATATAAATGTAACAACACTTTCATTAATGCTATTGTAAGGAAATATAATGTAAACCAACTAGATAAACCAAAATTTCACTTTTATTTATAATAAACGAAAATTTGGAACTTTTCCTTACAATGCACAAAACGAAAAACTATGTCTCTAGACATTTCCTAAGCAATCAATTAAATTCTCATAACTCAAAAGTACCAGCTTCAAATATCTGATCGTCGAACCATGGAATCAAAATCCATATCTCACGGTCAGATTCAACTCACTCTTCTTAAGCTTCCTTCTTTCTCTTAGATCCTGCAATACAATGAAAATGTGATCATCGCATCATGTAATAAGAGTCTATAAATAGGAACTTATTAAAATAATAGAGTTAGATAACGGATGTACCAAAAGTAGAGTCACAAAACTTTACCATCTCTGAGATCTTTCATGTAGTCTAGGCAGCTTCGCAACCAATGTCCCTTCACTTGGCAATAGAAACATATATACTCTTTGGGGATAACACAGAAAACTATCTAAGAACTAGCCTTTCTCTTTACCATACGGTTAAACAATTTAACCTCGATTGATCCCTTCCTATTAGGAAGAGAAATATTTTCTAGACCACCATTGTCACCATTGTCCATATCCATGGAAACTTTGGAATTAGATCCTTCAAACACTTTTGTTTCATTTATTCTCTTAAGCATTTCTGCTTCAGCAACAATTAACATATGTGTCCATTCAATTAGGTTCACATCATGGTCGCTTATATAAAACTTCTCAAGTAACTGACTACATGACTCACGAAGAGAAAGAAGAACCAAATCAATGGGTTGATCTTTTAGGAAAAAAACACCCAACCTATCCAATTTGTTAATGTACGATTTCATTTCGAAAACATGCATAGTCACAGAATATCCATCTCGATGTTTTACATGCCAATAGGGCTTGATTAATTTTGTATCTTTCGAATCGAGGGAATCATGACGTGGGGAGAGTCATTGGAGTAGGAGGAGGTAGAGTTAGATAATCATGATACCCATTTCCATAATTGCTCAAAAAGGAAACATAATTTCACCTTGATTAGAATGTGAAAGATCATATTTAGAAGGCAGAGGAAAACCATTTCCAAAAGAATGATGAAGACAATTATTGTCTTGACTTGACATTTGTAATAAGAGAACAGAAATTCAAGTTAGTAGATATTTAATCCTTAATTATAAACGCATAAATTTAAATTAAGGCTATGATCCATATTTTTGATTTGAACTTTGAAGAGGAATGTTGTAATCAAATTTAAATATAATTTTTTGATAGGTAATGCTTTTACTAATTTCAATCTTACAGAATTCCTAGATCTTTTGAGATTCATTGAATCTAACCAATGAAATGTTTAATCTCGATCATGCTCTCACTTTTGTGACTGGGATGCTGAGGATCACAAACTTATGAATAACGATGCAAATTAGCATGGTGCTCTCAATGTCATTTATCATCTTGTTTTAATGTGCCAGTTAACTACATGCACTCCATTAATCAACGATAATTTTCAAGATATTAATTCCACTCTTTATTAGTCCCCCATTAGTGTGTTGGTTAACCACACACGCTCCACTAACGACTCATAAAGTGTAATGTGTAATTTCATGGATCAGCATACATAATCACATTTTCCTAAAGTAACTAAGAGTGGGATTTTAGAACTAGTTTAGTTACTTTATATCATTATACTTTTATTGAGCCTATGTCCTATCAAATCCATTTATCTAATGACCATCCATCATACAAGAGAGCGGTGGATAAGAGTGTATACCCAATGATGATAATTTTATAGGTGGTTTCCTTAAACTCCCATTATAGTATGGCTTCGTGAATGAGCCGTACTAGCAATTTGACTGACTATTCTCATATATATATATATATATATATATATATATATATTAAACTTTTATATATACATAGTATAAGGTGTATTTTAAAACATTTTAAATTTTCAAGGATTGAATCTTTTAATAAATTAAACTTTTAATTTAATTAAATTTAAACCATTTTATGGATTTATTGATTATCTTTTAATTAATCACTTAATTAAATGAATAATAAGATCCATAAGGATGTATTTTAATCTTTTCAAAATACTAGGGTTTATATTTTAAAATTTGAAAATTAAGAATAATTTAATTTAGAAGTAAACAAATCATGAATTCTAGATAAGGATATCCACCTACTTAGATAATTATTCAGTTTTACTTATTTAAAACATTATTTAAGGTAATTATCCTAATCAAATAAGATAACGAATAGAACCAAATTATGTGGGTCGGGCAGTCCACCATGTCGTGGTAAACAATTACTAGATAGACGAAATGGGATAGTTACTGGATAGACGACATGGGATAGTTGGAGTTCCAAGGGTCGAGGTTTGAATTACCAGTTCTTCAATTCAATCGGATGTTGCATTGTTGATGTCATTTGTATATTTTATGGGTATGTTCTTGTTGTTTCACATGCAATCTTGGATGACTGGTTGAATGGTATTGTTTAAATCAACATTGGTGCTTTTTGGATTTATTATTTATGATTGAATTGATTGGTGATTGTGGGGATTGTAAATATGTATCTTGGATTTTGTTTGAACTATTAAAATATTCTTTTGCCTCCATATTTCACATGTAGTAGTTAGGAACCAAGTGGTAAAGTTTTGGGTTGGCATGAAACTTTTAAGGTTTTAGGAGAGTGAAGATTTCACATCTAGCTAGTTCCAAGTGGGGGAGAGTGAAGATTTTATAGTGAGATGATCTCATATAGGGATATAGTCTTTAGCCAGGAATGCTCAAGTTATAGACTTCCGCACAACTATTTAACCTTCGTAGTTCCATGTTGGGGTTAATTGCTAGTTGCCAAAATTATTTTCTAGATCATCATAATTGCAGTTTGTGTTGGTGTTTGGTAGTGCGTCATTATACTTAAAGGATTCTTGGTTGTTAGAAGCTCAGGTCAATGGTTATGATGAGGATCTCCATATCTGTTCTTGTTTGATTGGTACCTGGGAGTCCAAGTGACAACCGAAAGGCCTAATTAGGATAATTAAATTTTGTAGGTTTAGTATAGGCCCATGTTAGGGTGTAAGGGTAGTTGGTGGTCAGTGGATCGGGGGTAATCCTAAGAGTTGTTAGTGATTGGCAGATCGTGGGTAAGCCTAGTAGCTCTTAGTGGCTGGCAGAATAGGAGTAAACCCCAGAGTTGTTATTGGTTAACGGAAATGGGATTTTAGACCCTGGTTAGAAAAATGTAATCTAGTGTGTGTTAGTTTGGTTCTGTTCATGCCTTCAGAACGTACTGGATGCGAGGTTATATTTGATGGTGATTGGTTGTGGGTTCCATAATTTGAATTATCAGTAAGATGACACGAGGCCAGGCAGATTTTGGTTAGATCGAACTTGTTATTTTTGGTCAACATGGTTAATGTAAGCATGTAATTTTTTTTAAGTTCGTAGGACAGGAGCTTGGGTCTTCAATTTAGAGTTAAGGCGTGAGTTCCCTGCGACGCGGTTAATTGTTTCTTCTCCATTGGGATGCACATTTTTGCTAAAAGATTTAATTGTTAAGATATTCAGAAATTCTCGTTTGGGTAGGGCATAGATCCAGTGTTGCGGTAGTCGAGAGGTCGATTGTAAGGCATCTAAACCATGAATAAACATTGCTTTTGTTTAGGAAGGATTCGATGTGGGAACTACAAACCATAGTAAGAGACTCATGTCGTCCAATACTGGTGGGTATTATGCAAAAATAAAATCCAATGTGTGCATGTAACCCTAGTTCTTGATCTATGTTTTTTCTAATTGAACGTACAACTTATAACAACATGTAAGAACTCTAGGATCCCTAGTATACTTTCAACAATACTAATTATGATTAAGAGAAACATACCTTGAAGATTGTTATAGCAAACAATCTTGAATTCCTCCTTGAAGACTCTTGGAATCAAGCGCCACAAGTTTCGCGCCTCTAATGGTTCACACCCAAACCCTAGCAAATGAATATGATTGAGAAGGAGGATAGAGACTACAAAATTTTATTAGGTCTTTCAAAGAATGAGTGGCCGAAAATTGTAGGGTTGAGGCTTAATTTATAGTGTAGTTAGGAAACCCTAGATAAGCGCTAATCCAATATTATATTAAACTGGGTAATTATCCACTTTCTTATTTATCCGTAAGGGATCATTCTAGAATACCTTAGGCTACAAGAAACCATCCAATCCTAATGGAGGGTTCTATATTGCCTCTTGTCCAACTATTGACATTGCATTTCATTCCCAGGACTTTTAATTAATTCATTAAAACCCAAAATTAATTCCAATTAATTTATGATTAAATATTAATTAAATATTACTATTTTAAATTAATATATTAATCTGATAATATATTAACAAATTATTTATTTCAATTTGTTATCAAATAATAAATCAACCGCTTTCTCCAAAATCATCTATCCAGTTGCTAGTTTTGAGGGCAACCAAAAAGGACTTTGCTATTGTCAACTTAAGCATATACTAATTATAGTTATGGGTTTAGACACCTAATCCAACAACTGCAACTGAAGCCGGATCAGAAAAACCTTGATAGGTTCGTTTTGTAAATAAGTGGTATTTAGAATGACCGGTTTCGAGGATGAAATCCAATTTTAGTAGGGGACAATTGTAACATCCATTTTTTCTAGAATAGATTAGGAGAGAGTAAGAGGTAAGATTTTTGGGAAAAATATAGATCCTTGACATGGTGAATAGAGAACCACAATATTTCATGTATAATGTAGGAATGTACTCTTGGATGGTCACGATGGCGTGGCAAGAAGAATGCCATGAATTAGTAGTTGATGTAGCCCAAGCCCATGATTTTTAGGCTTATCTTCATATTTAAGCACTTAATCTCAAGCATTAAGGGATCCTCCTCAGCCTCCATCCCCTCATCAATGAAACCTTAGCCTCCATGAATATTAGAAAGCTTAATCCTGCGATTTTCGTGAAGCTTGAGAAGAAGGAAGTTCACAAGGAAGGAAGGAAGCAATGAGCTGGTTTAGATCCATCATTCTCTTCAGTTTTCTTCTTCTTCATTCTAGTTTGGGTTCATTTTTCTTCATTCCAGTTTGGGTTCATTTTTGGTTGGTTTTGGATCTTTCCACGAACGCTCTTGTAGTTTGAGGAACTCTAGAGCTTGCTATAGCACTTTTATGACATCCCCAAATTCCCGATCATTTAGAAATTTTATTTATGCTTATTTGAAAATCAAATTATTCATTTTTAAGAATAATATTGCAGAATTTGTTCCTAGAAAACAAGATAAATATATTATCAAAGCATTTCCGAAGAAATGTATTTTTTTTATATTAAAACTTTAGGATGTTATGGTCAATACAGAAACATAAGCATAAACAGACCTTATTTACTTTAGTGATTTACATCTCCTTTAATCTCTCGGTGTAATTTAGCTTCGTGTCTGTCACACCCCCGAACCGGACGGTAGAAACGTCCGAGGGCTCTTGTGACTTAAATTGAATACCATCACAATGAATATACATGAATCATAACATAAATCATCACCATGCATGAAAATAATACAACTGATATTGTTTACATCCAGTACTTTGTCTTACACATTACAAATTCATAACATAATTGTCTGATAGATATCATACGCAACACACCCTGACATTTCTTGGTACTTATTCTTCGGTTTACCTGTTACCTGAGAATACAAGTTAATTTTGAAAAACGTCAACATACGAAATGTTGGTGAGTTCATAAGCAATGTTGTGATAAAATGATTTTGTGTAGTTTGTAAAACCCAGAAAATCCGATATTTTCTGAAAAGATCATTGTTTATAAAAAGTGTGAAGATCTGTAAATATATGCTTGTTAATTTTTAAAAAGTGTATAAATGTTGAACTTTAGTATTAATCGCACAAGTGAAAATGTTGAACTTCCCAAGAAAACCCGATGTTTTCCCAATACATAAAATACAATGATTTCTCAATTGTTATACCGTCACGACGAATGATTTTGATTTCTTGGGTGGCGCTGGATTGATTTGGGTTGTGAGTTGTTATACTCACGCATTAGAAAATGACTAGTTTATAACTACAGTTTTCGAAAGATCCTTAATGGCGTCGCCCATTACTACTCACTTAAACTACGACCCTGGTTACTCTTGATTTACATCCTGAATCTATTTACCTTGATTACTCGTAAGCCTAACAAACGAGGAAAAAGGGAGTACGAAGTCATGTTATTCCCTTGAGTTATTTTAGGCTGTCTGGAATGTGAAAGGCACGTTGGCCCAACTCGTATTTGATTTCTTGACCTCACTAGCAATACTAATGGTCCACTAGGGGCCAATAGCACATCATAGCCATTGAAAGTCCTTTTACATGAAATCGGGTCATAGGAGGCCCAATAGCACATAAACATATTCCCATTGGGCCCAAAGATCATGTTAATGGGCTAGCAAGACCCAACAAGCATGATTTGAAACTTCCAAGCCCAATGTTTGTAAATTTGCTCATCGTGGTTATCGCATATGTATTTATATGGTTTTCTTCCATGCTTGTTGTTTTGTATTGATTCGAGACCGAATCACTTCGTTTGTAACGATATTTGTTGTTGAAAGTGTATTTGTTTTTCGTATCGTCAGTAGTTTGTGGGTTTTGTATTTTTCATTAATGAATTAATTTGTTTAAAAGTGGGAATTGACCTTTTCACTACCCTTCTTTTATAAAAATAACACATTTGGTCCTTTTATATAAAAGAATTTCATTTTAGTCCTTAAAATATTTTCTTGACACTTTTGTATCATTTATTTGATGAAAACATAGTTTTAACCCAAAATTTATTTTGTGGACAGCTTCAGCCCTCCCAGAATGATGATTCTCGGTTAGAAGCCCATTTTTCACAACTTTTACAGTTTTGGCCCAAAATTCTAAAAACTTTACATTTTTGGTCCTTTTTGATAGTGAAAGCATTTTTGACTCTTAAAATGACTTTTTTATGCTATTTACCCCCTTGTTTTATCAAAAATTTCATTTCAGCCCCTAAAGTTTGTAATTTTTCGCATTATGATGCTAATTGGGCCGAAAAGCCCATAATTAGCCCATTAAGGTAAAAATTTACATTTTAAGTCCCTTCAAAATTTTATTATTCAGAAAAATGATTATAGAATTTGTTTTGACACTTTTGACCCTCAAGAAACCGTGACTTGTCGATTTGAAACCCATGTTTTGTATTTTTGACAATTTAAACCCTAAAATGGGTTTTATGTTAGAATATGTTAATCATAACCTTATAAGCTATCATTCTTGAATTGTTTGGTGTAAAATAGCTTAGATTATATTTTTTTTCCTTTCTCATGTCATAGATCTCGGGTTTACACCCCTTTTGTTAACATATTCATCATAAAAACATATGAAATCACACACATACATGCAAAAAATCACACATAGCATACATATACACATAGATATACACATTTTCTTGTATTCTCCCCCATAAAACTCATGAAAACCAAAAAGAAAGGGGTTTGAAACTCACCTTGAGTTGTTGTTTCGGTTTGTGAAGAAGATTGGGAGAAGTTAGGTGCTATTTTCGGCCCTAGCAAGTTCCTTGGATGGATCTCGAACTTAGTGGGTTCTAAGATGCAAGATCATGAACTTGAATGAATTAGGAGATGATTTTTGATGAAAAGAAGTTAGTTAAAGCATGTATCATACATCAACTTACCTTGGATGATGATTTTTGTGGAAGAATCTCTTTGAAAGTCTCTTAGATCTCGAAAACTTGGAGAGAAATGGAGATAACTTCTTGAGAGAATTTTTGAGTGAAATGTGGGTGTGTTGGTTTGACTTCGGCCGAGAGGAAGAGAAGGAGAAAAAGAGAGAGGGTGATGGGATTGTTGCATGGAAGTATGAGAGCTTGCTTTGAAATCCATTAGGTAAAAATGAGTTGGCACCACAAAGTCAACTCTTCCCTTCTTTGTGGGCTTCAGACGAAAATGGAGAGGGAAAGAGAAAATTTTTGGGCTTTGAATGATTAAGCCCATTTTATGGTTAAGTTAGGTGATTTTTTTGGCCCAAATAAATAAAAATATGATTTTTATGACCTATTAGGGCTAAATTAAATTGATTGTGACCAATTAAGGCTCATTTAAGTTAACCTAGTGTCTTTTAGGCTCCTAAGGCCCAAAAGTATTATGGTTCATGTATATGAGTCCAATTAGGGCCCATTTGAGAGTTCTAGGTTCAAGATAGTCAAACTGGAAGCTTATTGGCCCATTGGGTCCAATAAGGAAATCCTAGTCTAGAATGGACTTATACCGGGATTTCTAGGGTTTCCAATTCATTGTTGACTATTTACAGTACTTGTATGAAGTTTTTGATTGAAGTTTGTTGTTATTGGAAATAACCATCTTACATGGTTTCACATTGTTGGTTCACATTTGTTATCATTGTTCCATGTTTACAAGGCATCGAATTTCCTAGTTGTGACATCATCCCCCCATTAGAGGGAATTTCATCCCGAAATTCTTTTGAAAGCTAGATTTGAGAATGCGAGAATAGGTGAGGGGACATCTGCTTCATCTGGTCTTCGCGTTCCCATGTGAATTCTGGCCCACGCTTAGCGTTCCACCATACCTTCACAATCGGAATGTGACTTTTGTCACACCCCAAAACCAAGAACGGCGGAAACGTTCCGGGGTGGAGGACGTCATGTACAGTATCACAACAGTGTAAAGTAGTAAACAAGCAAAAACATCATCCATTGCATTAAAAGTAAAGTTTTAATACATGTGTGTTCTTTCATTGTAATAAGACACCAAAATATGCAATCAAAATAAAAGACGAGTCTTGTATGTGCTTCGTCTTCTCAAAACCTGGCCATCGTACCTGTCTACTGGTGACCTGAGAATACAAGTTATTTTGAAAGCGAGTATGAGCTTAAAGTTGGTGAATTCATAAGTATTTAAGTGTCATTGTCTTTTTTTGGAAAGCTATTATGAATGTCCTTTAAATATTTAAATGAAACAATTGACATAAATATGAAAACCCTAGAAAATCCATTATTTCCTACTAGTATGAAATGTAGTCTTCTACCAAGACCAGAATGTTTTGTAAATAAAAATGATAGTTTTTCCTTTTCTTTTGACTAATACTAACAGTACTTAGTCTAAATCATCATTTATGTGAATGTATCACAAAATAAAGTAATAGGAAAATGTACTTATGTAATTGTTATCCTTTTGTATTAGGATTAACACAACATCGCGATTAGCGAAATGTATAACCTTTTAACATCTGTAGATTGTTCAATTGTCCTCTGTAGCTGCAGCAGGTGGGAGGAAGGGTATGTCCCGTAAAAGTATTCCTAATATAAGTATTGACCGTAGGCATCCATAGATGTTCATCAACCTCTATAGCGAACAGTAGGCCCGAGGAATGGTTAGTCCCGTAAAGATACTCCTAATATAAGTAATAACCGTAGGCATCCATAGATGTTCATAAACCACTTGTGCTAACAGCTGGGCTTCGGAATGGTTAGTCCCGTCTAGACATCCTGTTGAACTGGGATAGGCAGGACAATTTACACAGAAGGTACTAATAAATCATCATCGTGAATCGAGATACAAGTCTTCATGTAAGTGTATACAGGTAAATCTATCTATGTAAAGGTACTAATGTAATGTATTCATGTAAGGTACTCATGTAAGTGTATTCATGTAAGGTACTCATGTAAGTATATTCATGTAACCTGTAATGTATAATATAGACTCATGAATGAACTGACTCTAATGTAATTCCTTGTAATAGGAATAATGTTTTGTATCTTCTAACTATCCCTATAATAGTTAACTGGAAGGTAATTGGTTGTCCAAGTAGATTTATACACCCTTGCTACACAAGAGTGTGGGAACTGAATGAATGATGAAAACTATAACATCAATACATATATAAGAACATAAGTGTATAGATATAGTTTTGCTCAAGAAGGTAAAAATGGTTTTCTAAGACATCTAAGAGTTTTCAACAACAATTAACAATGACTTGATGTCATTTTAATAAACATTTTAAAAACTAATACATTTGATAAGAAAGTATTTCAAGATAGAAAACCATTTCATGCATCACATTTTGAAGTATGTGAAATCTACTAGATGAAAACATAGTTATAAAATACTAATGAGTGATTTAATAACATATTGTTTTCTACTTATATTCCCCGCCCCCCCCCCCCCCCATTAAAGAATTTAAAATCATTTAAAACATTGATTAAGGGGTATGAACTCACCTGTAGATGGTGGTTTGGATGAACTGAATGATGTAGGATAGCTAGGTGACAAGTGAAGACTTGTTCACACTCAAAGATCCTAGATAACATATAATCACACACATATGTATTCAATTAGACTTTAAACCACTAATTGACAAAGTTAAGACATCCTAAGGCATATAAAACATCTTATTTAAGTGCTACAAGTCATAAGGATTGCATCTAAGTGCTAAAGGACCTTGCTATTGTGTTTGGGGTTCAATGGTAAACTTCTTTGGAGTTTACGGTTTTGATGACCTTAACCCATGGAGTTTACGGTAGTAAACTCAAGGGTTTACGGTCGTAAACTCTACTCATAGTAACCATGGGTTGTTTTGAGGTTCTACATGTCTTTTGAAGCACTTATACTTCGTGGTTTGGCCTTTGGAAGGGACTAGGGCAACAAAAACACTCCTTGGAGGAGTTTACAGCCTCATGGCCATTTCCCTCTAGGTTTACTACCGTAAACCCTTATAGAAAAGGTTATTGCCATGTTTTCAAGTCCTTAACACAACTAGGAAATTTTCTAGGTTAGTCTTTAGGCCTAAGGAAGGATTTTGACCCAATCAAATATATTGTAGGGTGTTTACGGTTTTAGGAGCTCCCCAAACCGTAAACACCTAAAACGGTGATCTTTGGTGCTTTTCAAGGCTTATACACATCCATGAAAGGTTTAAACATGTCATGGAAAGCTTAAACATCAAAATAGTGCTTATATAAAGACTTAGGCACACTTTGGTGCCATCTTTCGTGTTTACGGCCCAAGAACCTTCTTGGACCGTGAACACCCCAAGCCTTGTGTTCTTGGCATATTTCCTTGATGTTTACATGTAATACTAGTTAAAGAAGACTCAAGGATGGAAGTACTTACTATTAGGAGGCTTGATTTGAGCTAAAAGTCCACGAACACTTAGTATGTGTTCTTGGTGTTTTTGGAAATCTAAACATAGTACATAAATGATTGGATGAATAGATGCACAAACCCTAGATTAAGCATTAACCCAACTTGAAATGGTTAGAACACTTACTAGTTTGAAGATCTAGAAGAAAATCTAGGATGATAGTTGAAAGGATATTTTGGAGTTTACTCTTTTGGGATCTTGGCGAGTAAACACATAATAGCTAGTCTTGGGGAGTAAACTCATACACAGTTATGAGTTCACGGTTTTTGAGTGACTTTTCAACCCAAATTTAAAAGTTTGCTCGCGAAATTCTTAGACACGAGGTGTTTGTGGTTTAGAAATTTCGAGTCCCGAGACGGCACTTTCTTTCACACGTTCATTTAAAGAATAATATTAAAATAATCAAACAAACCCTAAATTTGTTAAAACCAGAATTAATGACATTAACTTATAATAAGAAGTGCTTGCCTTCTAGGGTTTGACCGAATGAAAATTCCGGGTTGTCACATCATCCCCCCGTTAAAGGGAATTTCGTCCCGAAATTAAAGTATAAGAAAATAAAGTATTTACAGGTTACTAAGGTAAAAGATGAGGATATTTCCGTTTCATCTGATCCTCTCGCTCCCAAGTGAATTCAGGTCCCCGTTTTGCATTCCAGCAAGCCTTCACTATTGGGATACAGCGTTGTTTCGTTTGCTTGACCTCTCGGTCCATGATTCTCTACTGGTTCCTCCACGAAGTTGAGGCTCTCGTTGATCTCGATCGCGTCGAGTGGAATAACAAGAGTCTCATCGGACAGACACTTTTTCAAGTTCGATACGTGGAAGGTAGAATGTACGTTACTGAGTTCACGCGGTAGATTGAGTTTGTAAATTATGGGGCCGATTCTTGAGAGAATCTCGAAAGGACCTATGTATCTTGGATTGAGCTTCCCACGCTTTCTAAAGGGTATCAAACCCTTCCAGGGTGAGACCTTCAGTAGAACTCGGTCGCCTACCTAGAATTCCAACAGTTTTCTTCGCTTGTCAGCATAGCTTTTCTGTCTGTCTCTAGAGGCTTTCAATCGTTCACAAATTTGAACAATCTTCTCTGTCATTTCCCGAATGATCTCCGTACCCATGAGATTGCTTTTGGGAACTCGTCCCTTAGCTAACTGGGTATCACCCACCTCATCCCAGCACAGAGGGGATCTGTACTTTCGGCCATAGAGGGCCTCGAATGGAGCTGCCTTATGCTCGTGTGGTAACTGTTGTTGTAGGAAAATTCGACAAGTGGTAAATGAGTATCCCATGCTTTCCCGAAGTCTATCACACAAGCTCGCAACATATCTTCTAAGGTTTGGATAGTTCTCTCACTTTGTCCGTCGGTCTGTGGATGGTAGGTTGTACTCATGTCCAACCTAGTTCCTAGGGAACTTTGTAACGACTGCCAGAACCTCGAAGTGAATCTACTATCTCTGTCCAAGATAATAGATAAGGGAACACCGTGCAGTCTCATAATCTCCCTAATATAAGTTCGTGTAAGTTTTTCCATCTTGTCTGTTTCTTTGATTGGCAAGAAGTGTGTAGACTTGGTCAGTCTATCGACGATGACCCATATGGAATCAAGTCCACCCGTCGTCTTGGGTAACTTCGTTATGAAGTCCATAGTGATCCGCTCCCACTTCCATTCTGGTATCTCCGGCTGCTGTAGAAGACCAGAGGGTTTCTGGTATTCGACCTTTACCTTCACGCAAGTAAGGCACTTACTTACGAAGGTAGCAATATCTACTTTCATGTTAGGCCACCAGTATAACTTTTTAAGATCCAGATACATCTTATCTGAACCTGGGTGGACAGAGTAACAAGTGTTGTGAGCCTCAGTCATGAACAAGTCTCTGAAGCCACCGTGTTTCGGTGTCCAAATCCGATCCATGAGGTATAAGGCTCCGCCAACCTTGAATTCCAAGTTCTTATCCATTCCTCTCAGGGATTCACCTGCCACATTTTCAGGTTTCAAAGCATTGAGCTAAGCCTCCTTAATTTGCATGGACAAGTGTGAATGGATAGTTAGAGTCAAAGATTTGACTCTACGACTAGTATATTCTTTCCGACTTAGGGCGTCGGTTACTATGTTGGCTTTACTGGGATGATAACGAATTTCGCACTCGTAATCACTGAGTAGCTCGACCTATCGTCGTTGTCTCATGTTGAGCTCCTTCTGGTGAAAAATGTGTTGTAGACTCTTCTGGTCTATAAAGATCGTGCTTTTTGTACCATACAGGTAGTGTCTCCAGATCTTCAAAGCAAACACAACTGCTCCAAGATCAAGATCATGGGTGGTGTAGTTAACCTCATGTATCTTCAGCTGTCTCGAGGCATAGGCTATGACTTTACCTCGCTGCATTAGAACACATCCGAGTCCTTGATTTGATGCATCACAATAGACAACGAAGTCTTCTATCCCTTCAGGGAGGGATAGTGTTCGTGCGATGCACAAGGCTCGCTTGAGCGTTTGGAATGCTCTTTCCTGGTTCTCTTCCCAGTCAAAGGCCACACCTTTCTGGGTCAGGGTTGTAAGAGGTTTCGCTATGCGGGAGAAGTTCTGAATAAACTTGTGATAGTAGCTAGCGAGACCTAAAAATTGACGAATTTTTGTAGGTGTCTTCGGTGCTGACCAGTTCTCAATGGCCTTGATTTTGGAAGGGTCCACATGTATTCCTTCTTCACTAACAAAATGGCCCAGAAATTCGACTCGTCGGATCCAAAATTCGCACTTGGAGAACTTCGCATAGAGCTTCTCCCATCGCAATGTTTCTAAGACTCTTCGGAGATGTTGACTATGTTCCTCCTTACTTCGAGAGTAGATAAGTATGTCATTAATGAAAACAATAACGAACTGATCCAAGTAAGGACAACACACCCTATTCATCAGATCCATGAATACTGCAGGCGCGTTAGTTAATCCGAACGGCATCACTACAAACTCGTAGTGTCCATAATGAGTTCGGAAGTCTGTCTTGGGAACATCCTTCTCTAATACTCGTAATTGGTGATATTTGGATCGTAGATCTATCTTTGAGAAGTAGTTGGCTCCTTGAAGTTGATTAAATAAATCGTCTATGCGGGGTAAAGGATAACGATTTTTAATGGTAAGCTTGTTAAGTTCTCTATAGTCGATGCACATGCGAAACGATCCATCTTTCTTCTTGACGAACAAGACCGGTGCTCCCCATGGTATGAAGCTTAGCCTAATGAATCCATTCTTGATAAGTTCGTTAAGTTGACTAGAAAGTTCCTGCATCTCTGCCGGTACCAGACGATAAGGAGATTTGGCTACGGGAGTAGCTCCTGGCACTAAGTCGATTCTGAGCTCGACTTGGCGTTGTGGTGGTAATCTGGGAAGTTCTTCTAGGAAAATGTCGGGAAACTCGCGTACTTTATGGATTTTCCAAATGTCTTTCACCTCTTGACTCGTATCGATAATGTGTGCGAGGAATGCATGATATTTCTTTCGCAATCACTTCTGTCCTTGAATGCACGAAATGATACGAAGGCTCGTACTAAGTTTGTCACCATAGATAACTAAGGTTTTGTTGTTAGGAAGGTTAAGACGAACTTCTTTTTCAAAGCACATGATGTCGGCGTGAAGAAGACTCAACCAATCCATGCCGATGATAACGTCGAAACATTTAATTGGTACCGACATGAGGTCTATCTTGAAAGTATGGCCATCTAAAGTTAACGTACAACCTACGTATATGTAGTTATTACTCTCTGTTTTCCCTTTAGCCATTTCGACCGTGAATGTGTTATCTAATGCGCATGTTTTTTTTAAGCAGGTGTGAAAATTTGTGACATACAAAACTCTTCTCAGCTCCACTGTCGAAAAGTATGCAAGCATATGAGTTATCGAGGAGAAATGTGCCAGTAACTATCGTAGGATTAGTTACCGCTTCCTTGTAGCCTAGGGCCATAACTCTTCCTACTCCTCCAGCCATCTCCACTTTAGGGCAGTTCCTCTTGTAGTGGCCCACTTTGCCACAACCATAACAAGCTTGGCTCATACCGGCGTTAGGAACCTGTGCGACCTGAGCTATTGGAGTCTTGCAGAAACAGGCTGTATGCCCCTTCCTGTTGCAGTTAGAGCACTACATCTCCCTGCAGCGTCCGTGGTGGTGGAAGCTGCATTTGTTGCACTTCGGGAGGGTTCCAGCATAAGTTTTTGCTGGTAAGGGGTTCGCAGGGACAACAGGAGTTGTCGTGGCAGCATTGATTGCCACAGGTTGTTGTCTATTGGAGGATTCTTGCGAAGCCCCTCTTTTCCACTTGTTCCACCCCTTCTTGTTGTCGTTGACCTTTTGTGGTACGGGTGCAGGGATTGTTGGGTTTTGAGGTTTCCTGTGATCTATGAGAGATTGTGCCAGCTCCGTGACACTATCAAAAGTGACAGGCTTGGAAGCTAACACACTTGACTGGATCTGGGGCGATAGTCCCCAGATATATCTCTCTATCTTCTTGCTCTCGAGAGCAACCATATCAAGACATAGGATTGCCAGATCACACAACCTATTTGTGTAGGTTGATATGTCAGATCCAACCATTTGTAGACCCCAAAGTTCCTACTCGAGTTTTTGTATTTAACCTCGAGGATAGTACTCTCTCATCAGCATGTCCTTAAAGTGTTCCCAGCTGATGGAATATGGCACCACTAGAGTCAGATACTTAACATGACCGTTCCACCATGTTAGTGCTCTGTCAGAGAAAGTACAAGCTGCAAACTTGACCATGTTGCCCTCCTGGCAAGCACAGATTTCAAAGATGGATTCCATCTTTTCAATCCATTATCTCAACACGATAACACCCCCAGTTCCGTTGAAGCTGCGGGGTTTGGCGTTCGTGAAGTCCTTGTAGGTGCATTCCCGAGGGTGTCCATGGCTTTCGCCATGGTTCGAGGGAGGTGCACCCGTTCCCGTTCCACTAGGGACATGAGCATTGATGGCTGACACAGCAGTTGCTACTGTTGCTGTGAAGGCTACCTGAAACATAGTGGCATCGAAAGGAGATGGTGCTTGAGGAGGTTGAGGTGGTGGTGGAGGTGTTTCGTTGTTAGGGTTACACCTAGGATTCCTACCTGGCGGCATCTTTAATTATACGTTTAAAAGATGACAACATGGATAAGAATAAATGAATAATGAGTGTGTCTCATGGACTAACTCTCCATAGTCCAACAACAAAATGAATAGTATAGCTAAATGAAGATGATAGCATTTTGGATAATAATTTCCATATGATTAGATATTTGTCAATAATACTGGGATTACAGATGTAACAAGTTCGGGAAAAATGGCCTAGAAGTAGGCCTTACATCAACCAAGATAGGAAAATATTGACAAAACTATGACTAGATCAAGACCTAACAGGTCTAAGATTTACAAAGATAGGAAATCAGAGCAAAGTTTTTACATAAAATAGGTTATATCCAAAAGATGAGTCGTCGAGATTCTATCGGCGACGAGAACTGCTAGCATGAGTTCTTGATCTCGTCAATAGATGTTTCATGTCCCTCATACGTCTGTCAGCTCTTGCTTGCTGAGCTCGAAGTTCCCTAACTTCAACTTGAGTTTCAGCAAGTTCCCTATGCAAAGTTGCATTGCGGACCAGAGTCCTTTCATGAGCAGACTCTAGTTGGCGAATGTGGACTGTGTTAACGCCAGAGTTGGCGTCAATCTCCAAGACTCGATTGATAGTTGATTGACCCAGTATTGGGTTCCTAGAAATCCTACGAACCATGATGGGTAGGACCCTGTCAGCAGAACCTCCTTTAGTGAGGTTATAGAAACTTCTGTCTCTGTCGTAGGGAATGGGTTGACCCTGCTCATGACTCCATGTATTCAAGTTAGTGGCCCATAGAGGTGTGGGTCCTTGAAATGCGGGACGGGGGTTCAGGTTTGGGTTTTAAGCAGCTGGAGGTAGGTTGTTGACTTCAGGCTCCAAGTCAGAACTATCGGAAAAACCCTCAGCATGTTGATCATCCAAAGGGATTGGGTGATCATCTTCTGGTTCTTCCTCTGGCCATCCAGTGTTGCCTTGGTTTGTGAAGTACGGGTCGCCATGGTGAAATCCAGCCATTAAAATCTACGTGAGAAAAGGGATATAAGAAATAGCTAAATAGACGAACTAACTAAGATAATTACAGTAAGACCAAATACCCCTATGGTATTTCTTTATGGAGGTGTTGGTAAGTTTTTAGACTTGTTGCCACATCACAACCATTCTTGGGCATATGTTAATCACTCCTTGGACCAGCATAGTTGATCAGGCTATGCCATTTGCCAAGACTGACCATATATCCCTAGGCTTACTTGTGATATTCAACAATCGTAATACTTTTGTTCTTGTCATTGTGACACTGGTTTTAGTATGAATGTAGGCATGTATACTTACTTAAATATTTCATTATTTAAAAGTATAACTCTCAGACAGATTATTTTAATCCCAATGTATTTATAGTTAGTATATCTTTTATGGGTTGATATACTATATTCACTATAAACAATGCTTTGATACCAATCTGTCACACCCCAAAACCAAGAACGGCGGAAACGTTCCGGGGTGGAGGACGTCATGTACAGTATCACAACAGTGTAAAGTAGTAAACAAGCAAAAACGTCATCCATTGCATTAAAAGTAAAGTTTTAATACATGTGTGTTCTTTCATTGTAATAAGACATCAAAATATGCAATCAAAATAAAAGACGAGTCTTGTATGTGCTTTGTCTTCTCAAAACCTTGCCATCGTACCTGTCTACTGGTGACCTGAGAATACAAGTTATTTTGAAAGTGAGTATCAACTTAACGTTGGTGAATTCATAAGTATTTAAGTGTCATTGTCTTGTTTTGGAAAGCTGTTATGAATGCCCTTTAAATATTTAAATGAAACAATTGACATAAATATGAAAACCCTAGAAAATCCTTTATTTCCTACTAGTATGAAATGTAGTCTTCTACCAAGACCAGAATGTTTTGTAAATAAAAATGATAGTTTTTCCTTTTCATTTGACTAATACTAACAGTACTTAGTCTAAATCATCGTTTATGTGAATGTATCACAAAATAAAGTAATAGGAAAATGTACTTATGTAATTGTTATCCTTTTGTATTAGGATTAACACGACATCGCGATTAGCGAAATGTATAACCTTTGAACATCCGTAGATTGTGCAATTGTCCTCTATAGCTACAGCAGGTGGGAGGAAGGTTCAGTCCCGTAAAAGTATTCCTAATATAAGTATTAATCGTAGGCATCCGTAGATGTTCATCAACCTCTATAGCAAACAGTAGGACCAAGGAATGGTTAGTCCCATAAAGATGCTCCTAATATAAGTAATAACCGTAAGCATCCGTAGATGTTCATCAACCACTGGTGCTAACAGCTGGGCTTCGGAATGGTTAGTCCCGTCTAGACATCCCGTTGAACTGGGATAGGCAGGACAATTTACACAGAAGGTACTAATAAATCATCATCGTGAATCGAGATACAAGTCTTCATGTAAGTGTATACAGGTAAATCTATCTATGTAAATGTACTAATGTAATGTATTCATGTAAGGTACTCATGTAACGGTATTCATGTAAGGTACTCATGTAAGTATATTCATGTAACCTGTAATGTATAATATAGACTCATGAATGAACTGACTCTGATGTAATTCCTTGTAATAGGAATAATGTTTTGTATCTGCTAACTATCCCTATAATAGTTAACTGGAAGGTAATTGGTTGTCCAAGCAGGTTTATACACCCTTGCTACACAAGAGTGTGGGAACTGAATGAAGGATGAAAACTATAACATCAATACATATATAAGAACATAAGTGTATAGATATAGTTTTGCTCAAGAAGGTAAAAATGGTTTTCTAAGACATCTAAGAGTTTTCAACAACAATTAACAATGACTTGATGTCATTTTAATAAACATTTTAAAAACTAATACATTTGATAAGAAAGTATTTCAAGATAGAAAACCATTTCATGCATCACATTTTGAAGTATGTGAAATCTACTAGATGAAAACATAGTTATAAAATACTAATGAGTGATTTAATAACATATTGTTTTCTACTTGTATTCTCCCCATTAAAGCATTTAAAATAATTTAAAACATTGATTAAGGGGTATCAACTCACCTGTAGATGGTGGTTTGGATGAATTGAATGATGTAGGATAGCTAGGTGACAAGTGAAGACTTGTTCACACTCAAAGATCCTAGATAACATATAATCACACATATATGTATTCAATTAGACTTTAAACCACTAATTTACAAAGTTAAGACATCCTAAGGCATGTAACACACCTTATTAAAGTGCTACAAGTCATAAGGATTGCATCTAAGTGCTAAAGGACCTTGCTATTGTGTTTGGGGTTCAAGGGGAAACTCCTTTGGAGTTTACGGTTTTGATGACCTTAACCCATGGAGTTTACGGCAGTAAACTCAAGGGTTTACGGTCGTAAATTCTACTCCTAGTAACAATGGGTTGTTTTGAGGTTCTACATATCTTTTGAAGCACTTATACTTGGTGGTTTGGCTTTTGGAAGGGACTAGGGCAACAAAAACACTCCTTGGAGGAGTTTACGGCCTCATGGCCATTTCCCTTTGGGTTTACTACTGTAAACCATTATGGAAAAGGGTATTGCCATGTTTTCAAGTCTCTAACACAACTAGGAAATTGTCTAGGTTAGTCTTTAGGCCTAAGGAAGGATTTTGACCCAATTAAATATACTTTAGGGTGTTTACGGTTTTTGGGAGCTCCCCAAACCGTAAACACCTAAAAAGGGTGATCTTTGGTGCTTTTAAAGGCTTATACACATCCATGAAAGGTTTAAACATGTCAAGGAAAGCTTAAACATCAAACTAGGGCTTAGATAAAGACTTAGGTACACTTTGGTGCCATCTTTGGTGTTTACGGCCCAAGAACCTTCTTGGACCGTGAACACCCCACGCCTTGTGTTCTTGGCATATTTCCTTGATGTTTACATGTAATACTAGTTAAAGAAGACTCAAGAATGGAAAGTACTTACTATTAGGAGGCTTGATTTGAGCTAAAAGTCCAAGAACACTTAGTGTGTCTTCTTGGTGTTCTTGGTGTTTTTGGAAATCTAAACATAATACATAAATGATTGGATGAATAGATGCAAAAACCCTATATTAAGCATTAAACCAACTTGAAATGGTTAGAACACTTACTTGTTTGAAGATCTAGAACAAAATCTAGGATGATAGTTGAAATGATATTTTGGAATTTACTCTTTTGGGATCTTGAGGAGTAAACACAGAATAGTTAGTCTTGGGTTGTAAACTCATACATAGTTATGAGTTCACGGTTTTTGAGTGACTTTTCAACCCAAACTTAAAAGTTTGGCCGCGAACTTCTAAGACACGAGGTGTTTGCGGTTTAGAAATTTCGAGTCCGGAGACGGCACTTTCTTTCACCCGTTCGTTTAAAGAATAATATTAAAATAATCAAACGAACCCTAAATTTGTTAAAATCAGAATTAATGACATTAATATAACATCCGGATTTTTATCAGGTATCTTGTAAATCTAATTTTTTTTTATATTGTGAGAGGGACTCGGCGAGTTGGAGCTCGGACTCGCCGAGTGGGGACGCGGGATTGAACCTTGGTGCGCGCCTGGACTCGGCGAGTCCAAGATATGGACTCTGCGAGTCCACAGAGTTATAGCCTCGAGTGGCTAATATGTGTTATATGTAGTATTTTGGGGAACTCACTAAGCCTTCTGCTTACAGTGTTGATGTTATTGTTTCAGGTACTAGTGACGACCGCGGGAAGGCGCCGGCTTCATCCGTACACACACACATTCGGAGCTTGATATCATGATCTTGGGATTTTGTATTGTCTTGTTTGGATAATTAAAATGGTTGTTTTATGAATATCAATGGAATTATGTTTTATAAAAAAATTGAAAATTTTGTTTTGAAAATTTACGGTGTTACAAATTGGTATCAGAGCCTTGGTTTGAGGGATTCGGGTACACCTTCGGGGGTATTTGAACTCAAACTGAGGAATTGAAGAGATATTTCAAAATAAAACCAAGTTTTCTAAGAGTAAAAGATTTTCCAGGAAAAAACGTGTGTACGATCAGCCAGCGCCCGAACGGTGAATTCCCAAAATACCTTTATATTATGCGATAATTATTATTAATGTGATGTATTTGCTTGCTAGAGTAGGCTAGGTATTGCTAATAGGACTAGAGTGGCCTGTTTTGTGATGCCTTAGCCTAGGGAGGGGTGAGCTGCTATGAGATGCTGAGAGTAATTAGGTAGCAGCTAGGATTTTGTGTGAGACCTGTTACAGGGTGATTTAAGTATAATAGGGTACTTGGGGATTGGGATCCGAAGAGGAAGATTTGGGGTGTGTACTGAGACGGTGCGGATAGTAGTATTGGGCCCGTACTACTGAAAGCACCGGTGCGGTACACAGTCCAAATAAGAATCTTGGGATACCAAGAATCAAGGGGGGGAGGATTCGACAGATCATTCATGAGGAGGTGGCTGCGGTCATCAGAGCTGAGTTACCAGAGATGTTTGGGTCCATTAAGACCGCGTTGATTGAGACATTTGACGAGCGCTAGGCCGCTCTTTCTGAGGCTGCGGTTGCAGCGGCTACCGCAGCGATTGCTGCGGCAAGACCCCAGGGAGGTGATGCGACATTGTTTAGGGAGTTCAGCAACACCAAGCCACCAGAGTTTGACGGTACGCAGGATCCGGTGGCAGCTATGAGGTGGATATCTGATATGGAGGGATGCTTCTTCACTTGCTCGTCCCCTGAGCATTTGAAGGTTCGGTTCGCGCTGAACCAGCTTCGCTTGGGAGCGAAGTACTGGTGGAAGTTTGTGACGGCACACTTCACACCGACTGAGCTTTCGGCAGTGACCTGGGAGAGGTTCACTACCATGTTCCGAGATGAGTACGTTCCTCAGGTGGAGAGGGAACGTCTGACACAGGAGTTTCTGACCCTCAAGCAGGGTACCGAGTCAGTCACAGCTATTACGAGGATGTTTCATGAGAGGGCGATGTTCTGCCCTGAGCACGTGTCCACCGAGCAGGCACGTATGAGCCGTTACCTGAGCATTCTGATACGGGATATTCGGGAGTTCGCTGCGAACTCCTCGTATCGGACATTTGCCGAGCTTCAGGCAAATGCTCGGAAGAGGGAGATTGAGCTTGAGACTCAGGCCAGGGAGGAGGCGGAGTCTCTGGGGAGGGATCGGCGGCCGGCACAGTCCCAGCCGGCAGCCAAGCAGGCCAAGCCCGCTGATCCCCGACCCGGGAGCCAGAAGGGCCGCACTTGTGGAAAGTGCGGCAAGGGTCACGATGGAGTCTGTCGAGCGGGGTCTTGCTACAAATGTGACAAGGAGGGGCATATGGCCAAGGACTGCCCCAAGGGGTTTACAGTGTGCTTCCACTGTAACCAGACCGGACACCGGAAGGCAGAGTGTCCGCTGCTGCGCGGAGTATCTCAGGGGTCTGCTCCCGCCGCCATCAGAGCTACTGCTACAGAGAGTCGGCCCGTGAAGGCCGAGGCACCGAGGGCTCGGGGGAGAGCCTTTCAGCTGACTGCGGAAGAGGTCCGCGCTGCACCCGACGTTGTGGCTGGTACGCTTCCTTTTTATTATTTATTTATGGTGTTGAGATATTATGCTTATATTATGCTATGCATAGGTACCTTCCTTGTGAATTCTGTACCTGCTTTAATGTTATTTGACTCGGGTGCGAGTCGATCTTTTGTATCTTTGACATTTAGTCAGCATATCAGTTTTAGTCGTGGGGCACTGAGTCGGCCCCTGCGGGTTTCCATAGCCGCCGACAGAGTGATTTGTGCCACGGAGGTCCTCCGGGGATGTGTATTGGAGATTTTTGGGGTTGAGTTCCCAATCGACCTGATTCCTATTGCGATGGGTGATGTCTGTGTTATAGTGGGCATGGACTGGTTGAGCCGATTCGGCGCAGTTATCGATTGCGAGCGTCAGCTGGTGACTATACGAGATCCTAGTGGGGGAGTTCTTTCGGTTTACGGCGAGGGTACACGTTCTGGATCAGCCTTTTGTTCGGCTGCTAGGGCGAGGCAGTGTTTACAGCAGGGCTGTAAGGGTTTTGTGGCGTATGTGATGGATACGCGGGTGATCTCCGAGAGACCGAGTTCGGTGGATGAAGTTCCGGTGGTGCGTGAGTTTCCAGATGTCTTTCCCGAAGAATTACCAGGTGTGCCTCCCGTGAGGCAAGTGGAGTTTGGTATCGATTTGGTTCCGGGAGCTGTGCCTATCGCTAAGGTGCCGTATCGCCTTGCGCCTCCAGAGATGCAAGAGTTATCCTTGCAACTTCAGGAGTTGCTGGGGAAGGGGTTTATTCGTCCGAGTAGCTCGCCGTGGGGAGCACCCATCCTGTTTGTGAAGAAGAAGGATGGCTCGCATCACATGTGTATTGATTATCGGGAACTGAATAAGTTGACGGTCAAGAACCGTTACCCGTTGCCGAGGATCGATGATTTATTCGATCAGTTACAGGGAGCATCTTGGTTCTCCAAGATTGATTTGAGGTCGGGCTATCATCAGGTGAGAGTGCGGGACAAGGACGTCCAGAAGACAGCATTCAGGACGCGTTATGGGCATTACGAGTTTGTGGTGATGCCTTTTGGGCTCACCAATGCCACGGCTGTGTTCATGGACCTCATGAACAGGGTATGTCGGCCGATGTTGGATCGGTCGGTGATTGTGTTCATTGATGATATTCTGGTGTATTCGAGATCTAGAGAGCAGCACGAGGAGCATTTGAGGGAGGTTCTTGGAGTTTTGAGATCGGAGAAACTTTATGCAAAGTTTTCCAAGTGCGATTTTTGGTTGCGGGAGGTCCAGTTTCTGGGACATCTCGTTAACCAGAAGGGGATATTGGTCGATCCGGCCAAGGTTGACGCAGTGATGAGGTGGGAGGTGCCAAGGTCACCTTCTGAGATCCGGAGTTTCCTTGGGTTGGCAGGGTATTATCGGAGGTTTATTAAGGATTTCTCCAAGATTGCGGTTCCACTCACCAGATTGACCCGGAAGGGTGTTACATTTCTATGGGGTCCCGAGCAGCAGACCTCCTTTGAGACGCTTAGCCAAAGGTTGTGTGAAGCTCCAGTATTAGCCCTTCCGGAAGGGATGGAGGGTTTTGTGGTATTCTGTGATGCATCGATTTTAGGACTGGGAGCGGTGCTGATGCAAAAGGGACATGTGATAGCATATGCATCGAGGCAGTTGAAGCCTCACGAGACGAGGTACCCCACACATGATCTGGAGTTGGGGGCAGTGGTGTTCGCCCTCAAGATTTGGCGGCACTACTTGTATGGGGTTCGTTGTACGATTTACACAGACCATAAGAGCTTGAAGTACCTCATGGATCAGCCTAACCTAAACATGCGGCAAAGAAGGTGGTTAGATGTGGTCAAGGATTATGATTGCGAGATTTTGTACCACCCGGGCAAGGCTAATGTGGTAGCCGATGCATTGAGTCGCAGGGCGGAGAGTGCTCCACTGCGAAATGTATGTTTGCGACTGACTGTGATAGCTCTAGTTCTGGACGCCATTCGTGGGGCACAGGCCGAGGCTGTGCGTCCGGAGATGCAGAAGAGAGAGCGGGTCGTTGGGTTAGTTTCGGAGTTCGTATCGGATAGTCGAGGCCTTATGACTTATGAGGGCCGGATCTGGGTACCGTTTGTAGACGGTACACGCACTACATTGATGGAGGAGGCTCATAGATCGAAATTTTCGATCCATCCCAGGGCTACAAAGATGTATTTGGACCTAAGGAAGGAGTATTGGTGGCCTTGTATGAAGAGGGATGTCGCATGGTTTGTCGAGAGGTGTTTGACCTGCCGAAGGGTAAAGGCCGAGCACCAGAGACCGCATGGCAATTTGCAGCCATTGGAGGTTCCCGAATGGAAGTGGGAACAGATCACTATGGATTTCATCACCAAATTTCCAAGGACTGCCAGGGGAGTCGATGCAATTTGGGTGATTGTGGATAGGTTGACGAAGAGCGCTCACTTTCTTGCCATCAGTGAGAGTTCTTCGGCGGAGAAGTTGGCAGAGATTTATGTGAGGGAGGTTGTATCTCGGCATGGGGTGCCGATCTCGATCGTTTCAGACCGTGATGTGCGTTTCACTTCCCGCTTCTGGAAGAAATTTCATGAGGAGTTGGGTACTAAGCTGCATTTTAGTACCGCATACCACCCCCAGACCGACGGCCAGAGTGAGCGGACGATTCAGACACTTGAAGACATGCTTCGGGCATGTGTATTGGACTTTCGGGGTAGTTGGGATACGTATTTGCCTTTGGCAGAGTTTTCCTACAATAACAGCCATCATTCGAGCATCGGTATGCCGCCCTTTGAGCTGTTGTATGGTAGGAGGTGTCGAACTCCCATATGTTGGGGAGAGGTTGGGCAAAGGGTAATGGGCAGTACAGAGATCGTGAATCAGACGACAGAGCAGATACAGCTGGTCAGACAGAGGTTATTGACCGCTCAGAGCCGACAAAAGAGTTACGCGGATAGACGCCGGTCCGAGCTGGAATTTCAGGTCGGCGACTTTGTTCTCCTGAAGGTTTCTCCTTGGAAAGGAGTGATCCGGTTCAGGAAGAGGGGCAAATTGGGGCCCCGGTTTATAGGTCCGTTTCGTGTGATCGAAAGGGTGGGCCGGGTAGCCTATCGGCTGGAGCTACCAGCAGAGTTGGGACAGATTCACAACACTTTTCATGTATCGCAGTCGAGGAAATGTATAGCCGACGAGTCGGCAGTGGTTCCATTAGAGGATATTCAGGTAGATGCAAGCCTGAATTATGCTGAGAGACCAGTGGCTATTAAGGATCGGAAGATCAAGATTTTGAGGAACAAGGAGGTACCTCTGGTATTGGTACAGTGGCAACATCGGAAGGGATCAGAAATGACCTGGGAGCCGGAGGGTATGATGCGGGAGCAGCATCCGGAGCTATTTTTGAGCGAGACTTCGAGGGCGAAGCCTAGTTCTAGTGGGGGGGAGTTGTAACATCCGGATTTTTATCAGGTATCTTGTAAATCTAAATTTTTTTTTATATTGTGAGAGGGACTCGGCGAGTTGGAGCTCGGACTCGCCGAGTGGGGACGCGGGATTGAACCTTGGTGCGCGCCTGGACTCGGCGAGTCCAGGATATGGAGTCGGCGAGTCTGCGCTGTGTGATGAAACGCTAAATCTCCGGGTTTGAGGCCTATTTAAAGGGCCTTATGGCCGTCATTTGTGCTCACCCAACCCTCAGTGAGTGTCCCTAGTGTTCTTGAGCGATTTGTGAAGATAAGGGAGCCATTCTTGATCTTGTGTGTGCCATTTAGCAAGAAGAAGGAGACCCTAGGCAAGAGGAAGCAAAGGAGGTTGCTATTTCGTGGATTTGGAGCTATTTAAATTAACTAGGAACAAATCTAGGTTTTAGTACTTGGCTTTAGGAGGGTTTATGGCACATTTGGCACTATTTTATGGAGTTTACGGCCCTGGAACCTTTTGGGCCGTAAACTCCCTCACTCATGGGGTTCTAAGTGTTTTAACTAGTCCATAACTCATTTAGGTACATGCCCAAATTGTCTCTTGGCCTAAGGAAGGATTTAGGGTGTCCTTTGACCCCTTTAAAGGTTTTTACGGCCCAAGAGTTTGTCTTGGCCGTAAACTCCTTTTTCTTTGTGATTTCCTTATGTTTGCTAGACTATAACACTTTAGGGTATAAGTCTAACATCAAGTCCAAGCCTTAGGTGCCTTAAAAACACCATTTGAGCAAGTTACAAGGGAGTTTACGGCCTAAGCTAATCTTGGGCCGCGAACTCCTAAACTTGGGTGTTTCTTGGCTAATTTCTTGTACCTAAAACACTCCTATACATGTCCAAGGTAGTTATTAAGCACGGGGAACAATCTAGGCTCGGTTTCGGGAGTTTACCGCCCAAGAACACCTTGGGGAGTAAACTCCTAAATCGGATGATTTAGCTATGTAATCTATGTTATGAACACATTAAAAGCTTTCTAACACTACTATAAAGAGTTACTCACAATTTGGGTTAAAAACTCGAAGATTCATGAGAGAGAATTTGGCTTTTCTCTAATTGGAATTCAACTAATGAACCAATTTGGTTCAAAATCCTATTTATAGTCCTGAAATATTTTTGGCAGAAAATATTTTTATTCCTGGAACGAACTCTAATGTCCTAGAGTAATGGAATAATAGTGTTGCACAAAACCCTAGTGCAACCACTCTCCTAATATCTTCTTAAGTGTAAATCCTAAAAACTGCCTAACTTACACTAGGAGTCTGAATTTTCACTATAACTGATCTACGTCTATTGGCTTGATATGGTTTGTTCAGAATGGGAATTTCAGGTTGTCACATCATCCCCCTGTTAAAGGGAATTTCATCCCGAAATTTGAATTTAGGCAAGGAAGTATGCACGAATGATCGAATCGTGAGGAAGAAACTTCCTAATCAATTGGTTCTAGCACACTTAAGTGAAATCGGGCTCTCGGTTGGCATTCCAACGAACCTTCACTCACTGGCGACGGCGTTGCTTCGTCCGCTTGACCTCTCGGTCGAGGGTCACTACGGCTCTAATATGAAGGTGAGGATCTCGACGAGTGGACTTGCAAGAGTCCTAACGGAAAGGTATGGTTTCACGATCGAGATGCGAAGAGTAGAAAGTATGTTATTGAGTTCGCGGAGTAGGTCTAGTTTGTGCGAGGCACAGGACCGATTCTGATAAGAATCTCGGAGGTCCTGTCTAACTTGGATTTAGCTTTCCACGCTTTACGAAGCGTATTAAGCCATTCCCAGAGTGAGTTATCCTAAAGAACTTGGTCACTCACTTGGAATCTCAAAGGTTCCTTTTCTTGCGAAACCTCCCAGTCAAAGGCCACCCCTTGCTGGGTCAAAGTTGTACGAGTTTCTGTAGCTTGCGAGGAGTTCTGAATGAACTAAGGCGGTAGGTCGGTAAGACCTAGAATTTGGTGAAAGACTGTCGGCGTCTCTGGTTTCGATAAATGCTCAACGGTTTTGACAAATTGAAAGAGTACTCTTAATTTCCCACACTACTAACAGTGGGTCTTAGAAATTTGACTCTTCAATTTCAAAACTCGTGCTTTTAGAACATTGTTAAAAGTTCCTCTGAAGGAAATGTTCCCATGGGTTCCTTCTTACTACAAGGGTAGATAAGTAAGTCATTAAATGGATAAATGACGAACTAATCCAAGTAAGAAAGACATACCCTACTCGTTTAGCTCATGAAAGCTATGGGCGTACTGGTCCTACCCGAAGGGTATCACTACAGACTCGAAGTGTCCGCATCGAGTTCAGGAGATAGTCTTCCGGACATCCTTCCCTAACACTCGAACTGGTGATATTCGGATTTCAGATCCATTCCTGGAAGTAGTTTCTTTCCTTGCGTTTGCTCAACCATTTCGTCTACGTGAGGCAGAGATAACGATTTATAATGAAAAATCTCGACGGAGTCCTCGATAACCGAGGTACATACAATGCGATCCGTCGTTCTCCGGAAGAATATGACCGGGGTTCTCCATGGTGAGAAACCTAGTCTTCTAATTCTATTTCTGTGTAGTTCGCTAAGTTGTCCGGACTGTTCTTGTATCTCCATGGGTGTTTGAACTATAGGGTGATCTGTTTACGGGAGTCGTATTGGGTTCTAAGTTTGTTTGCATGATGATGCAATTACTCGTAGGCTTAAGCAGTTCTCCGTCCTGAAGTTCATATTAGAATTCATACTTGGTTCACAATCACCATTTCGTGTATACGAGCCATATACAATTAAGGTTGAAAAGGTAGTCGAATAATTGATTCTTCTTTAAGCTCATATCCCATCGGGGAAAAAGAATTTAAAGCGGAATTATCAATTCTAAACCTGTAGAAGCTTGATTATATATCACTCTTATGTATACCTTCCTTAGTGATAGATCAATCGCATGAATCCTTGTATTAAACTTGACGTACCGTACGAGTGGTACTTCAGGGATTTCTTCGGAACGAAAATAACTAAGGGGTACTCCTGGCATGAGTACTCCGGTGTTCTGATGTGACGGTTTCACTAAAATGACGTTTACTGATAAGGAGACGTACGTATGAAGCTGTTTTTGTGAGGATCAAATTTAATCAAGTCGTATGATAATGTCGGAATCATATAGAAACTTAAAGACATTAGATTTGAACATAAAACGTTTACAGACAAAAACAACCGTGCAACCATGAACAGAGTTACAGTACTTTAGATTTACTACTAGACTATTGCTGCGAATAAGGTATACTACAAAAGACAAGTATACGCAGCACGAGAATCCCTATATATATAGGATCTCGCAGAAGGTAAGAGTCTAGTTACACTAGTTTTAAACATGTTTTTTATCATACAAAAACTGACGATTTGGAGGGAACCTATACTATATTAGGGTCCTTAACCATCTCTTTCCACTCTGCGATCAAACTCCGTCAGGTTTGTTGTTGTCCATCTCTGCTGGACAGTCCCTCTTGAAGTGTCCCATGACGCCACATAGATGGCATATCTGAGAGGTTTGGACATTGGTGGTTGATGTGATGTGCTGAATCTGAATCCTACAGCAGCTGGTAGTATGTCCATTCCTGTTGCACCTAAAACAGTGTAACGGACGACAACTACCCAGATGATGAAAGCTACACTCATAGCATTTTGGTAGGTTTCCGGCATATTGCCTGGTTGGTGTAGGGACAATCGGGACACCAGAAGGAATGGTGGTAGGAGGTGCAGATGTAGTAGTTGTGAAGGTCGTTACCGGTGGTTGTTTCTTATTCGCCCGTCGAAGCGATTTGTCCTTCTTTTTGGCCCAAAACTTCCGTTTGTTACTCTTGGTCCTGACACCCGGGGTATCGTGGTGGTTTGTTGCTCGTCGAGGTACTGGATTGTCACCTGGATTGGTATTGTTGTTAACAGCTCCGCTAACATTTGCATCATTAGCGTGAACGTGGGTCAGAATAGCTGACACAGCAGCCGAGACTGCAGCTTGAAAGGTAGTTGCATCAATCTGGAGGGTTGGTGCTTGGTTGATGGGTTGATCGTTTTTCTTTGGCGACATGATTCAGTTTCACGGAAAGAAAATGAATTTGTGAGCGACCATGGTTGAACCTAGACTTAATTTGACTGTTGAAGAAAAGAATAGAAGTATGTTCTCGTGAGTTTGACCTACATCCCTATGATGCAGTCCTAGTACAGATTGGAGGTATGATTACAAAGGTTTGACCTAC
The DNA here is from genome assembly GCF_052625555.1 of Lactuca saligna. Lineage (NCBI taxonomy): Eukaryota > Viridiplantae > Streptophyta > Magnoliopsida > Asterales > Asteraceae > Lactuca > Lactuca saligna. Next base: position 261,432,263 of record NC_136420.1, on the reverse strand, counting down.
ATCCCTATGATGCAGTCCTAGTAATGAGTAGAAGTAAGTTCGTAGAATGGTCTCAAGACGTTTGACGTTCGAGCTGAGGTATCGTGGGTTGGTGAATAACAAGATCCAACCACTGAAAGAGACTTGGAAATGTCTCCGGAGATAAATCACTATATTCCAATGACTTGACTAAAGCATGTTTCAGATAGACTCCAATGAAACTATGATAAGAGTACTTGAATGAAGAATGACACAGAAGTTAGCCAGCTGTCAATATCTTTCATATTCACGATGTAAAGATTCTGGAAAATGACCTTGTAAAGGTCTTACATCCTATCCACAGAAGATAGTTCCTGACAGCATAAAGACCTATCTAAAGTACTTACGGAATAAGATAATTTCATAGCAAATGCCATGTTAGGCATAGACAGAAAAACACGATTCCTTTTTATAAGGAAGAATAAAGTAACGCGTCTATTACCGGCGACGGTCATCCTCCTGGTGAACTCTCAGTTCAGCCAGTTGACGTTCCATAACAAGTAGGTGTCTTTCGTACACCCTAAGGCGTACTCGAAGTTCCATGACTTCGGCTCGTGATTTGGCCAGTGCTTGCAGCAGGGTTTTATGGTTTCTCACTGATCTCTCATGTGCATCTTCTAGATGAATGGTGTGGAGGGTATGCATTCTAGCATAGGCGACTACTTTTGTAATCTGATGTAGGGCTGTCATGCCTTGAATCTCATTTCGGACCACTCTTCGGACCAAGATTTGCAAGACTCTATCTGCTGAGCCCCCATTGCTCAAGTCGTAAAAGCTTCAGTGGCCATCAAATGGCATAGACTGATCTTGTCCTTGGCTCCATGTTTCCAAGCATTCCACTCACTCAGGGTCGGGCCACGAAAATGCTGGACGAGGGTTAGGAATTGGAAAGGGAGCTGCTCGGGGTAGGTTTTCAACCTCTGCTTCAGAGTTAGCATCATACGGAAAGTCTTCATCATGGCGATCATTCAAAGGGAAAAGGATGATCATTCTCTGGTTAATCTCCAAACCAACCAGCTATGACTTCATTCGAAAGATACTGGTTGCCAAGGGGATGGAGTCCAGTTATGTTATCTATGCGAGAATTTAGGGTAAGAGAATAATTATTAGACGAACTATCTAGATAATTATTTAGAAAACCTTCATTAGTTACATCGCTATTTGTGAAGTGCATACCGGCTATGTGTAATCTAAATAGGATAGACCTTCGAATAAGTGACCTTGATTCCAAATTCACACAGAATAGTGGTAAGGCAAAATTATCACAGATTCTAAGTCTATAACATCCTAATTACATATAGCCTTAGTGTATCCACTTAGCAACTATCAACTTAGTAATGAAGATCCCGTTTTAAATTCTCAAGTATAAAGTACTTCTAGTAACACCAAATACTCCTATAGTATTTTAAATTTTAATGTTATGTTCTATTGTTCTCATTGTGGTAGGGTTGGTAAGATTTTAGCATTGTTGCAACCACACACTGAAACTTAGGCACATGCTAGTCAACCCTCGGATAATATAGGTGATCAGGCTATATCTTCCCAGTTTTGACCATATGTCTCTAAGCCCACTTGTATTGCCCAACAATCGTAATTCTTTTTGTACTGTCCTAGTGACATTGATTTTAGTAGTAATGCAGCACGTATAATTACTTAAATATTTTACTATTTAAAGTATAAACTCTTGGTCAGAGTATTTTTAATCCCTTATGTATTTATAGTTAGTATATCTTTTATGGGTTGATATACTTAATTCACTATAAACAATGCTCTGATACCAATCTGTCACACCCCAAAACCAGGAACGACGGAAACGTTCTGGGGCGGAGGACGTCATGCATAATATCAACAGCAATGTAAAGTAGTAAATAAGCAACAACATCATCCATTGCATTAATAATATAATTATTATACAAATGTGTTCTGTCAAATTTTGATAAACACTAAAGCATAAATCAAAATGAAAGATATGTCTTGAACAAGCTCCATCTTCCTTTCTCCTTGCATCGGTACCTGTCTATGATGACCTGAGGATACAAGTAATTTTGAAAGCGAGTATCAGCTTTGAAGCTGGTGAGATCATAAGTATTAATGCGTATTAATTTGTAAAACTTGTAATTTAAGACTTGACATTGTTTTGAAAGAAAACTCGTATAAGTGTGAAAATGTTTGTAGAACAACTGTAAATGTTTGAAAAGCCCTAGAAATCCCTATGATTCCTACTATTATAAAATGGAGTCTTCTACTAAGACCTAACTTCTCTGAATGTAGCCTTCTACTAAGACCCGAATGTGTTATTATTATTATTATTATAAGACATTGTATCCTTTGGTACTAGGATACTCAAATATAATTCACCTCATTAGTTATGTGAATAAGTCACAAAAAAATAGAGTTAATAATACAACTAACCTAAGTATTACCATTTGGTACTAGGGTAACTAACAGCGTTAACTTAAGACATCCGTAGATGTATATTTACCTCTGTTGCTAACAGTTGGGTGTAGGAATAGTCAATCCCTTAAAGTATACCTGTAATGGTATCAACCGTTGACATCCGTGGATGTGCTTTTACCTCTGTAGCTAACAGAGATTCTAGGAATGGTCAATCCCGCAACGTATCCTTTGTACTAGGATATTAAATCCATTCTATCTCGTCGATTATGTGATTGTATCACAAGGTAAAGGTAAGAATGAGGATTTCATAACAATCTCTATACATATAAAATGTAATGATAACTCGTCATATATTATCTACGTAAACGTAATCATGTAAATGTAGTTATGTAAGTGTACTCATGTAAGTGTAATCATGTAAAGGTAATCATGTAAATGTACTCATGTTCTCTCTCTATCTAGCAAGTATTGACTCATGAATGAACTGACTCATTGTATGATATCGCGTTCTAGTAATGGTTCTAGTATCTTCCTAAACTACCCAAATGGTAGTTTACTAGTAATCTATCTGGTAAGTATGGACATGGATGTATGCCCTTGCTACCCAAGGGCATATGTTGATCTGGAAGGACCTTTTATGACTATATATGTACACATGATATATAACTAATATTTAAATGACTTTCAGACGAATACCCGATATCCCACCAGACCACATCTCATGGCGTGAAAAGGAAATAGGGTGGATAGCCTTCCTAATCTTTTAAACATTTCCTGTATAACTATACATATAGAGGCATGCAATTTATAATATAAAAGCATAAATAAATTTTGTAAGACATTTGTAACATAAATATTATTTTAAGAAAAGATCGACTTGATGTCAGTCTATAAAACAATTTGAAGGCATAAGTTTAATAAAACAATTTAAGTATAAGGAAACATTTGTTGTAAATAAGTTTGAAAGGTAATGTACGTAGTAAGATGTACAGTGTAATAAGGAGTTTAAAACATATAAATTTTTTTATAAAAAAATCATTTAAGGAAACTGTTTGGTAAAACGGCTAATGAGTAGCCAAATCATTTGAATGTTGTATATTAATCACATGTGATTGATGTAATAAGTAATATAATCCTACTTACAAATCACATGTGATTGACATAATAAGTAGCATGATTCTACTTGCACCCCCCCATAAAACATTTAAATCAATTTAAAACATTAGTTAAGGGGTATGAACTCACCTGCAGTAAGTGACTGGAATTGAACGGACTGTTATCGTACGGAAGGGTTGGACAAGTGCTTGGTGTCAAGTGAAGACTTAGACACACACAATGATCCTAATTACATATGAAAACATATGTATATAAATAATTAGGGATTATATCACTAATGAGTTGCAACAAAGGAGTGCAATGCCCCTAATGGAAGTTTATGGTCGAATGACCATGTTCATTGGAGTTTACGGCCCAAGGTAGTAAGCTCCTGGCCGTAAAGTCTCAACCAAGGCCTAAATGGAGCTTAGAATTATCACAACTCTAGTGGGGAATTGTTTCAAGGCTTAAACAAGTTTTTGGGTACCATATTGACTCCTTTGGGGAGTTTACGGCCCAAATACCTGTAATGGTATCAACCGTTAACCTCTGTCGCTAACAGCTGGGTGTAGGAATAGTTAGTCCCTTAAAGTATACCTATAATGGTATCAACCATTGACATCCGTAGATGTGCTTTTACCTCTGTAGCTAACAAAGATTCTAGGAATGGTTAATCCCGTAAAGTATCTTTTGGTACTAGGATGTTAAATCCAATCAATCTCGTCGATTATGTGATTGTATCACAAAGTGAATATAAGAATGAGGATTATATAACAGAATCTATACATATAACATGTACTAGTAATTCGTGTAAGCGTACTCATGTAAATGTATCTATGTAAATGTAGTAATGTAAGCATATATATGTAAACGTATTCATGTAAATGTACTCATGTAGATGTATCTATGTAAACGTACTCATGTAAGTGTATATATGTAAATGTATTCATGTAAATGTACTCATGTAGATTTATCTATGTAAATGTAATGTAATGTTCTTATTGTGCTAGCTGTAACGTGTGTTCTCTCTCTATCTAGCATGTATAGTAATGTACTATGTGTACTAGCTGTAATGTGTGTTCTCTCTCTATCTAGAAAGTATTGACTCATGAATGAACTGACTCATTGTACGATATCGCATTCTAGTAATAGTTCTAGTATCTTCCTAAACTACCCATATGGTAGCTTACTAGTAATGTAACTGGTACGTATGAACATGGAAGTATACCCTTGCTACCCAAGGGTACTGAATGAACTGGAAGAACCTTTATGACTATATAGGTACACATATATATAATTAATATTTAAACAACCTTCAGACGGGTACCCGATATCCCACCAAACAACATCTCAAGCACGAAAAGGAAATAGGGTGGATAGCCTTCCTAAGTCCTTTAAACATTTCTTATATAACTATACATATATAGGCATGCAATTGATAATATAAAAGCATAAAATAAGTTTTGTAAAACCTTTGAACATAATTATTATCTAAGAAAAGATCGACTTGATGTCAATCTATAAAACGGGTAGAAAGCATGGGTTTGATAAAACAGTTTAAGTATAAAGAAACATTTGTTTGAAACACAGTTGTAAATGAGTTTGAAATGAAACATACAGAGTAAAATGTACAATTTGATAAGGAGTTTTAAACATATAAAATGTTTATGAAAATCATTTGAAGGAAACTGTTTGGTAAAATGGCTAATGAGTAGTAAATCATTTGAATGCTGCTTATTAATCACATGTGCATGATATAATAACTAGCATGATTCTACTTGTATCCCCCCCAACCTAAAACATTTAAAAACCTGTGAAACATTGATTAAGGGGTATGAACTCACCTATAGCAAGTGGTTGGGATGAACGGACTGAAACAGGATGCTAGGTGTCAAGTGAAGTCTTGAACACACTCTATGATCCTAGTAACATATAAAGACATATTTATATAAGCAAATAGTCTTTAAACAACTAATAAACAAGTAAAGACACTCTAGGACATGACAAACACTTGGTATAAGTGTTATAAGTGCTAAGGAGTGCATCTAAGTGTTGTAGGGAAGGGCTAGTTTGTTTGGGGTTCAAGGAACACTCCTAAAATGAGTTTACTCCATAAAGACCAACACCCCTTGAGTTTACTGCCGTAAACTCCTAACCTTTTGACCATTTGTTGTTTTGAACTCTACTAAGCTATTCCCAGCATTCCTACTTCATGATTAAGCGTTAGGAAGTGTTGTGTGGCATCAAAACACTCCTAAATGGAGTTTACGGTCTAAGGACCATTTCTCCATGAGTTTACTACCTTAAACTAATGATTTTACTACCTTAAACTCATAAGTTTATGTTATTTGGGGTTTTCAAGTCCTTAGCTCAATCATGGCAATAGTCTAGGTTAGATTTAGATATAAGGAATAAACATGGGACTTTTATGGGACTTTTATTCACCTTTTGGGGTGTTTACGGTTTTGGGAGATCCCCAAACCATAAACACATAAAAATGTAAGGTTTTGGTACTTTTTGTGTGATAAAATCATCAAGTATGAATCTAGACAAGTCCCTACAGCATTGTGAAGCATCTTGGCGCCCTAAGGAATCACTTTGCACCTAATCTTGGTGTTTACGGTTTTGGGACCTCCCAAAACCGTGAGCACCTTTATCTTGGTGTTCTTGGGAATTTTCTTTGATGCTAACATGTAATACAAGCTTAATAAGACTCGAGGATGGAAGTACTTACTATAAGGAAGCTTGAATTGAACTAAAAGTCCAAGAACACCTAGTGTGTGCTCTTGGTGTTTTTGGAAATCTGATCAAAACACAAAAATGGATGGATGAAAAGATGTACAATCACTAGATTAAGTGATATACTAACTTGAAAGGGCTAGAACACTTTCTAGATTGAAGATATTGAGCAAAAACTTGGATGATACTTGAGAGAGTTTTTGGAGTTTACTCTTTTGGGTAAAATGAAAAGTGATCTACTTTGGGGAGTAAACTCATGCTTAAGGCATGAGTTTACGGTTTTTTAGGGTGTTTACGGCCCAAGCATAAAAGTTTGTCCGTGAACTTCTAAGCTACGTGGTATTCGCGGTTTAGAAATTTAAAGTTCCGAGACGACATCCGTTCACCCGTTCGTTTAAAGATTAACTAATAAAATAATCAAATTAACTTTAATTTCTTAAAAACAAGTAAAAGTGAACTTGACTTATAATATGGAGTGATTGACTTTTAGGGTTTGACCGAGCGAAAATTTCGGGTTGTCACATCATCCCCCTGTTCAAGGGCATTTCGTCCCGAAATTAGAATTTAGGTAAGGAAGTAGGTATGAATGATCGATTCGTGAGGTGCAAACTTCCTAATCGATTGGTTCTCGCGCTCATAAATGAATTCGGGTCCTCGGTTGGTATCCCAATGAACCTTCACTAATGGGCGACGACGTTGCTTCGTCTACTTGACCTCTCGGTTGAGGGTCACTACGGTTCTAATACGAAGGCGAGGGTCTCGTTAATCTCAATCTCATCGGGTGGACTTACGAGCGTACTAACGGAAAGGTAGGGTTTCAAGATCAAGGCGCGAAGGGTAAAATGTACATTAATGAGTTCGTGGAGTAAGTCTAGTTTGTGAGGTATAGGACCGATTCTGGTAAGAATATTGGGGGTCTTGACTAACTTGGATTTAGCTTTCCACGCGAAGCGAAGCGTATTAAGCCATTCCCAGAGTGAGTTTTCCAAAAGAACTTGGTCTCTCACTTCGAATCTCCAAGGTTTCAATTTCTTGTTTAACTTCCTAGTCAAGGGCCACCCCCTGCTGGGTCAAAGTCGTAAAGGTTTCTGTGATTTGCGAGGAGTTCTGGATAAACTATGACAGTAGGTCTGTAAGACCTAGAATTAGCGAATCTCTATCGGTGTATACGGTGTCGAAAAATTCTCAACGATTTTGATACATTGAAAGTGTACTCCAGATTCCCACATCACTAACAGTGTGTCTTAGGAATCTAACTCTTAAATTTCAAAACTCGTGTTTAGAGAACTTCGCGAAAAGTTTCTCTAAGGGTAATTATTCTGCGGGTTCCTTCTTACTATGACGGTAGATAAGTAAGTCGTTACATGGAGAATGACTAACTGATCCAAGTAAGAAAGACAGACTCTATTCATTAAACTCATGAATGCTTTAGGCATATTGGTCCTATCCGAGGGGTATCACTACGGACTCGAAGTGTCCGCATCGTGTTCAGAAGGTAGTCTTCCGGACATCCTTCCCTAACACTCAAACTAGTGATATTCGGATCTCATGTCCATTTTTGAAAGAAATTCTTTCCTTGCATTTGCTCAACCAATTCATCTATGCGAGGAAGAGACAACGATTTCTAATGGAAAAATCTGGACGGAGCCCTCGATAGCCGAGGCACATATGATGCAATCTGTTGATCTCTAGAAGAATAAGACCAGAGCTCTCCAGGGTGAGAAGCCTAGTCTTCCAATTCTATTTATGTGTAGTTCGCTAAGTTGTCCAGATTATTCTTGTATCTCCTTAGGTGTTTAGACTGTAAGGCGATCTGTTTACAGAAGTCGTACTTGGTTATAAGTTTGTTCACATGAAGATGCGATTACTCGTAGTCTTGGTCAGTTCTTCGTCCTGAAGTTCACATTTAGAATTCATACATGGTTTGACAATTCCAATCTCGTGTATACGAGTCATATATTATTAAGATTGAAAAGGTAGTCGAATAACTGATTCTTATTTAAGCTCACATCCCATCGAGGAAAAAGAAGTTAAAGTGGAATCATCAATTCTAAACCTGTAGAACCTTGATTATATATCACTCTTATGTATACATTCTTCAGTGACAGATCATCCGTATGGATCTTTGGATTGAACTTGACGTACTGTACGAGTGGTACTTCGGGGATTTCTTCGGAAAGGAAAAGAACTATGAGGTACTCCGTGCATGAGTACTTCGGTGTTCCGATATAACGGTTTCGCTAAAAAGACGTTTACTGAGAAAGAGTTGTACTTATGAAGCTGGTATGGTGCGGATCACATTGAATCTAGTTGTATGATAATGTCGGAATCATAAGGGAAAATTAAAGACATTAGATTTGAACATAAGGTGTTACAGACAAACACAACCGTGCAACCATCAACAGAGTTACAATACTTTAGACTTACTACAAGACCATTGCTACGAATGAGGTATACTGCAAAAGACAAGTATACGCAGCACGAGCATCCCTATACCGATAGGATCTCGCAAAAGGTAAGACTCTAGTTGCACTAGTTTTTGATGGTTTATAAGTCTGTTACAACGAAACGCCTAAATTACATTAACGTGGGTTCAGAGTAGGTTCTCCAGCAGCTGTGATCCTGAGAATCTTCCCATCAGCGCCTGAGTTCTTTGCTATTGGACAATCCTTCTTCAGGTGTCCCAATTCACCGCATTGGCGACATATCTGAACAGCACCAACCTTGGTGGTGAAAATGAAGTGTCGAGTAGAAGTTAGGGGGACACGGTGGCTTTCGTTGATTTTCTCTTTTGGGCAGTTTCTGTAATAGTGCCCTGCCTCACCACAACTATAGTAAACTAGGCTAGCTCCAGTGGTGGTGGTAGTTCTACAGAAACGAGCGATGTGCCCCAACTTGTTGCACTTGTGGAATTTCCTTGCTCGGCAAATTCCCGTATGGTGATATTTGCACCGGTCAAACTTCGGGAGTGTTCCATCATATCGCTTGGCCGATGTTGGGATGGCAGGGGTTGCCACTGGCTGCTGTGGCTTGGCCATCGTCTAAAATCGCTTTCGTTACACTTTGGCTTGACGTTTTCTTTTCTTGAACTCTGAGTTGTTGTCTTGGGTAGTGGCGACTGTTACTATTTGTTGATTTCCCGGGTCGTCACCACGATCGGGATTGTCCACTCCACTATCAGTTCTATTCGCGTTGGAAGCATTATGGTTTGCAAGGACAACTATCATGGCAGCCACTACGGCAACTGTAACTGCGGCTTGGAAAGTAGTAGCGTCCATAGGAAAAGCAGAGGTTTCGTTTTTCGACTGATTGCTTCCTGATGACGACATGATTTTGTAACACGCAAGAGAAGGATTTTGTGAGCGATTCTGGTTGACCCTAGATGTACTTCGATTGTTCCAGTAAAGAGTAAGAGTATGCTCTCGAAAGTTTGACCTACATCCCTATCATGCAGTCCTAGCACGAAATGGAAGTGTGTTCGTAGAATGGTCTCAAGACGTTTGTCGTTCAAGCCGAGGTATCGATGGTTGATGAATAACATGATCCAACCACTAAAAAAGACTTGGAAATGTCTCCGGAGCTAAATTGCTATAGTCCAATGACTTGACTAAAGCATGTTTCAAGTATACTCAAATGAAAGTATGATGAGACTATTTGAATAGAGAAAATGACACAGAAGTTAGCCGACTGTCAGTATCTTTGATATTCATGACGTAAAAGTTCGGGAAAATGACCTTGAAAAAGGCCTTACATCATATCCGGATAAGATAGTCCTTGACAACATAAAGACCTAACCAATAGTACTTACAGTACAAGATAGTTTCATAGAAAATGGCTCATCGGGCATAGACAGAAAAATGATTCCCTTTTTAACAAGGAAAATAAAGTAAAGCATCTACTACTGGCGACGGTCATCCCTCTGGTGAACTCTCAGTTCAGCCAGTGAACGTTCCACATCAAGTAGGTGTCTTTCGTACACCCTCTAGCGTACTCGGAGCTCTATGAATTCGGCTCGTGATTCACCCAGTGCTTGCAGCAGGGTTTCATGGTTTCTCTCAAATCTCTCAAGAGCATCTTCTAGACGAATGGTGCGGAGGGTATGCATTCTCGCATCGGCGACAACTTCTGTGATCTGGTGTAGGGTTGTCCTGCCTTGAATCTCGTTTCGCGCCACTCTGCGAACCAAGATTGGCAAGATTCTATCTACTGAGCCCCCATTTCTCAGGTCATAAAAGCTTCGGTCACCATCAAATGGCATGGGTTGATCTTGTCTTGGCTCATGTAAATGTAGTCATGTAAGCATATATATATGTAAACATATTCATGTAAATGTACTCATGTAGATGTATCTATGTAAATGTACTCATGTAAGCGTATATATGTAAACGTATTCATGTAAATGTACCAATGTAGATGTATCTAGGTAAATGTATTGTAATGTTATGCTTGTGCTAGCTGTAACGTGTGTTCTCTCTCTATCTAGCATGTATAGTAATGTACTGTGTGTAATAGCTGTAATGTGTGTTCTCTCTCTATCTAGCAAGTATTAACTCATGAATGAACTGACTCATTGTATGATATCGGATTCTAGTAATAGTTCTAGTATCTTCCTAAACTACCCATATGGTGGCTTACTAGTAATGTAACGGGTACGTATGAACATGGAAGTATACCCTTGATACCCAAGGGTACTGAATGAACTGGAACAACCTTTATGACTATATATGTACACATGATATATATTTAATATTCAAACGACCTTCGGATAGGTACCTGATATCCCACCAGACCACATCTCAAGCGCGAAAACAGTTTTCTAAAATAAGCATATATAGGCATGCAATTGATAATATAAAAACATAAAATATGTTTTCTAAAGCCTTTGAACATAATTATTATCTAAGAAAAGATCGACTTGATGTCAATCTATAAAATGGGTTGAAATCATGGGTTTGATAAAACAGTTTAAGTATAAACAAACATTTGTTTGAAACACAGTTGTAAATGAGTTTGAAATGAAACATACAGAGTAAAATGTACAATTTAATAAGGAGTTTTAAACATATAAAATGTTTATGAAAATCACTTGAAGGAAACTGGTTGGTAAAATGGCTAATGAGTAGTAAATCATTTGAATGCTTCTTATTAATCACATGTGATTGATATAATAACTAGCATGATTCTACTTGGTTCCCCCCCCCCCCCCTTAAAACATTTACAAACCTTTAAAACATTGATTAAGGGGTATAAACTCACCTGTAGCAAGTGGTTGGGATGAACGGACTAAAACAGCATGCTAGGTGTCATGTGAAGTCTTGAACACACTCTTTAAACAACTAATAAACAAGTCAAGACACTCTAGGACATGACAAACACTTGGTATAAATGTTATAAGTTCTAAGGAGTGCATCTAAGTGTTTTAGGGAAGGGCTAGTGTGTTTGGGGTTCAAGGAACACTCCTAAAATGAGTTTACTCCCAAAAGACCAATACCCCTGGAGTTTACGGTCGTAAACTCTTGAGTTTACTGCCATAAACTCCTAACCTTTTGACCATTTGTTGTTTTGAAGTCTAATAAGCTATTCCCAGCATTCCTACTTCATGATTAAGCCTTAGGAAGTGTTGTGTGGCATCAAAACACTCCTTATGGTATTTGGGGTTTTCAAGTCCTTAGCTCAATCATGGCAATAGTCTAGGTTACATTTAGACATAAGGAATAAACATGGGACTTTTATGGGACTTTTATTCACCTTTTGGGGTGTTTATGGTTTGGGGATAAGGTTTTGGTGCTTTTTGTGTGATAAAATCATCAATGGTGAATCTAGACAAGTCCCTAACGCATTGTGAAGCATCTAGGCACCCTAAGGCACCACTTTGCACCTAATCTTGGTGTTTACGGTTTTGGGACCTACCGAAACCGTGAACACCTTTATCTTGGTGTTCTTGGGAATTTTCTTTGATGCTAACATGTAATACAAGCTTAATAAGACTCAAGGATGGAAGTACTTACTATAAGGAAGCTTGAATTGAGCTAAAAGTCCAAGAACACTTAGTGTGTCTTCTTGGTGTTCTTGGTGTTTTTGGAAATCTAATCAAAACACAAAAGTAGATGGATGAAAAGATGTACAATTACTAGATTAAGTGATATACTAACTTGAAAGGGCTAGAACACTTACTAGATTGAAGATATTTCGAAAAAAACTTGGATGATACTTGAGAGAGTTTTTGGAGTTTACTCTTTTGGGTAAAATGAAAAGTGATCTACTTTGCGGAGTAAATTCATGCTTAAGGCATGAGTTTATGGTTTTTGAGGGTGTTTACGACCTAAACATAAAATTTTGGCCGTGAACTTCTAAGCTACGTGGTATTCGCGGTTTAGAAATTTCAAGTCCCGAGACGGCCCATCCCTTCACCCGTTTGTTTAAAGATTAACTAATAAAATAATCAAAGGAGATTTGATTTCTTAAAAATAAGTAAAAGTGAACTTGACTTATAATATGGAGTGATTGACTTTTACGGTTTGACCGAGCGAAAATTTCGGGTTGTCACATACAAGAATTTAACTAAGGGTAAGTGGGTATCCCATAACTTCGCAAAGTCTATCACACATGCGCGCAACATGTCTTCAAGCGTTTGAATGGTTTGTTCACTTTGACCATCTATTTTTGGGTGATAAGAAATTCTCATGTCGAGATGGGTTCCCGGTGCTATGAAGTGATTGCCAAAAACGTGAAGTTAATCTACTATCTCTATATGAGATGACAGACACTGGCACTCCGTGAAGTCTCGCGATTTCTTGAATGTATATTCTTGTCAATCTCTTCATCTTGTAGTATTCTTTTATTGGCAGGAAATGAGTGGATTTCGTCAGTTTGACAACTATTACCCATATAGTGTCCAATCCATCTGACGACTTGGGTAGTTTGGTCACGAAATCCATAGTAATCCTTTCCCATTTCCACTCGGGAATCACTGGTTGCTGTAATAACCCCGAGGGCTTCTGGTATTCCACCTTTACTTTAGCGCAAGTAAGGCATTTGCTATCATAGGTGGCAATCTATGCCTTCATGTTAGGTGTGACATCCCGGAATTTAGGGCATAGATTTCAAACGACTAAACTACGGCAAATATATTTGTAAATAATTCATTCAGCTTTAACTACATCTAATGAAATATAAATGAGTTAATTTCAATTATTATATAATATTTGATGATATTTTTATGCCCAAACGTGTAAACTGGTAACCCAATCAAACCGCTCAACTGCAGCGTTGACTAATGCGTCTGAAAATTGAAATTTAACATTAATCGTTTTTGAGCAAAATAAACACAAAAATATGATAGTACATGTTCCCGCATTTCCAAAAATATAAAGAACGTCCAAAACGGAGTTTGTATGCAAAAGATACAACCGCTTTAAGAAAAACGGACAATAAAACACTTTTATTCTTTAATCGCGTAAACAAAAACGTTCCGTTGAGGCACTTACGCTTTGCCAACGGGATTTTTGAGAGCGTTTTTGGACTCAAGATATGGTATATTATTTAATTTCACACTCGAAATAATTTTTACGAAAATATTTATGAAAGTCGCGAAAACGGACACCGCAAACCGTTAAGACGCAAAACTTCAAACGCAATTTCCCGGAGATCCGTAACTCCAAAAATTAATCCGTTTGATGTTCTGAAATCCTTGAATTATACTCTATCTAAAAGTCTTTTCGAAAAAAATATTTGATGCACGAATCCCGATGCACCCAGTTTTCGCATGTTTTGGACATGAAATTGAGGTATAACTCCATGTGGGGCCCCCATGGTGTGATGGACTCCAAAAATCTGATCTCCTTCCAGCTTCCCACGTTTCTCCTCTACCTCACTCTTCATCTTGGTGTGCAAGTATCACCAAAAGTACATAAACAGTTGAAGGTATGGCCATTAGTAAGCATGTGTGTGTAGACTTATACTATAAATAGAGGGCTTTACTTCACCTGAATCCTCACAAACTCATCGGTTCTTCTTCTCTCTATCACTCCCTCTCTTAATCTCTCCCTCTCGTCCTCTTTCCTTACACCACCACCCACTGCCACTAATAACAAGCACCTCCTTCAACCATGGTTTGCTCCTGATTTCAAATACCGAGAGTCTCTCCACCTTCCCCTCTCTTTTTCTCTGGAAGAAGACGCAACAGAAGGCAGCAGGAGGCTGTCGGGGACCCTCCTGCCACCACCGACGAACAAACCACCTTCTCTTTTTGCCACTGCCATCACCACCTTGTATATTTATTTCCTTTGCATCCTCGATCAAAATAAACAACCGAAGAACCATAAAATCATGCGTAATTCTTTTCCTTTGTTTGTGCATGGATATCGAATGAACACAGAAGGTTAACACCTCCTGTGTAATTGATCGACACTATACAAACATGCATTCCATTTAAATAGATATCATCCCTCAACTTTGCAATTGTCCATTATTAGTCCCTCCATATTTAGAATTATTTGAAATTAAGTTCTAAATCATGAAAGTTTTATTAAAATGTTTAAAATCTACCCTAAACTGAACAAATCATTTCAAAACAAATCCAACTTTAAATACAAAATTAAATAAATAATGTTTATATATATATATATATATATATATATATATATATATATATATATATATATATATATATATATATATATATATATATATATATATATATTAGAAAATTCAAATTTGATTTCAATTTTAAATAAATTTTGGATTTATTTAAGTACTTGCGGAAAAATAATAAATTGGCAAAACTTAGTAAATTATTCAAGATATTGTTATAATACATAATCACGTCCAAATATTAATATATATCAAAATTTTTAGGAAATCGAACTAATCCCGGAGATCACGACCTCTTTGCAATACATTCCGGTCTTGAGAACCACTCGTTAACCACTCGATAAGGTGAGAGTTACGGCCCCTCTTTTTGTACTTATTTGTTTTGGGGGAGAATACATGTGCTATATATTATTTATGATACAAATATATAAGTCTTATATGATATGCATGCTACAAATTTAAGTTATAAATACTTCCATCATGCATAAGACTTTACACACTTATACAAGATCGTTATGTTAAAATACATATCTCTATAAAAGCGAGTAATTTATACTTTTATAAATACGTCAACCATACTCGACTTTACAAATACTATACTACGAGTTTCATTGTGCCCGGTACTTATCTATAATTAAGTTAGGGCTGAGAGTTATTCACAAACTTTGCGTTAATGGTTTTTGAGTGAGACGCTACTATTCATTAGCTGAGTTTAATCACTTAGCCTGCCCCACACTGCTATAATCGTTAATCTTCGGAGCGAGTTACATATATATAGATCTATATAGGGTTGACAACCCCACCTGCGGTTGCTAGCTACAACCATCGACTGATCAATCGAAGCAGGTGATATGTGTCTACGATCGATACTACGATGTCCAATGAAGCGTCGTAGGGAGGGGTACCTTTCGTCTATAGCTCGATTATAGAACTCACTAAAAACATTAACACGAATCTCTCTCACTTTTTCACTACAACCATAGGTTTGGTTGCTTTTAGAACTGTTTTTAAGTAGAGTGGTTACTTATACAATAGATATATTTAAACTTTCATGAAGTTATTACAAACACATTTTCTTCAAAAGCATAAATTTATTTATAAAATTACTTTTTAGCTTTTAAAGACTCGTGACAAGCATTGTTTCAACTATAATTATACAAAAAAAATATATACTCTTGGACTTTTGAAAGTATTATTACTGCGGCTAGCAGAAAACCTGTGACTCTCACCAACCTCGTGTTGACTTTCAAAATACATGTATTCTCAGGAAATCAGTGAAATTTCGGGCACACTCAGACGATGGAAAACATGGCTCGCAAGTACTTTAATTTTCTACTTTTGAACTGTTATGCCTAACTGTTAAGGCAAACCCGTATTATTATTACTATCTGTAAGAACCATGTATGAAAACGTAAACATGTAATGAAATGTTGTTTTGTTTATTGTTGTACTTGTGCTGTATATTCAATTTACCTGTGATCCATGAACTTAGTCGCACAGCCTGGCATGTTCCGCCGCCTCGGCCGGGGGTGTGACATTAGGCCACCAATAATATTGTTTAATATCCAAGTACATCTTGTCGGAACCCAGATGGATGGAGTATCACGTCTTGTGAGCTTCATTCATGACTATCTCCCAAAATCCTCCAAGTTTAGGGACCCAAATACGGTTCATGAAATAGTATACTCCACCCTCTTTCACCGCGAGATTCTTCTCTATTTCGCATAACACTTCGCTTGTTCTGTTTTCCGCCTTCATGGCATCTGACTGGGCTACCCTGATCTTAGTGATTAGGTGAGATTGGATGGCTATTGCGAGAGTTTTCACACGACGATGAGAGTACTCTTTTCGACTCAAGGCATCAGCTACCACATTATCCTTGTCTGGGTGGTACTTGATTTCACACTCATAATCGTTTAATAGTTCAACCCATCTTCGTTGCCTCATATTCAGGTCTTTTTGATTCAAGATGTGTTGGAGACTCTTTCGGTCCGTGCAGATGGTGCACTTCGTACCATAAAGGTAGTGCCTCCAAATTTTCAGGGCAAAGACCACGGCTCCCAATTCCAAATCGTGGGTTGTATAATTCACTTCATGTGTCTTTAATTTACGGGACGCGTAAGCTATCACCTTCCCGCGCTGAATGAGAACGCAACCTAAACCCTGATTTGACGCGTCACAGTAGACTACGAAATCTTCCGTTCCCTCTAGTAGTGTTAGTATCGGGGCACTACAGAGTGCTTACTTCAGAGTTCGGAATGCAGCTTCCTGTTTGTCCGTCCATTTGAATTGTACGCCCTTTTGTGTAAGCAAGGTAAGTGGCTTGGGGATCTTAGATATGTTTTGAATGAACCTCCTACAGTAACCTGCAAGACCAAAGAATTGGCAAATTTATGTGCGTGTTGTTGGGACTGTCCATCTTTCGATGGCTTTGACCTTAAAAGGATCCACATGTATTCCTTCCTAACTAACAACATGACCCAAAAAGTTCACGCTACAGAGCCAAAACTCACACTTGGAGAGTTTTGCATATAGTTTCTCAGTTCGCAGGGTTTCTAGGATTTGTTGGAGATGTTGGCCATGCTCTTCTTAACTTCGGGAATAAACTAGAATGTCTTCAAGGAAAACAATAACGAAGTTGTCAAGGAATGGTGGGTAGATTCGATTCCTTAGGTCAATGAATGCGGCAGGGGCATTCGTTAGACCGAAGGGCATTACGCCAAATTCATAATGTCCGTAACAAGTTCGGAATGCGGTTGTGGGAATATCCTCTTCCCGCACCTTGAGTTGATGGTACCCATATCGCAGATCTATCTTAGAGAAGTAACTAGCTCCTTGGAGTTGGTCAAATAGATCGTCGATTCGTGGGAGTGGATAGCGATTTTTGACAGTGAGATTATTTAGTTCTCTGTAATCGATGCACATCCTAAAAGATCCGTCCTTCTTCTTGACAAAGAGAACTGGACCTCCCCATGGCGAGAAATTGGGTCGAATGAATCCCTTGTCCAGGAGTTCACTGAGCTAGCTGGACAATTACTGCATCTCAGCAGGAGCCAATCGGTAAGGCGATTTAGCGATGGGAGTAGCTCCTAGCACAAGATCAAGTCGAAATTCAATTTGTTTTTCTGGGGGTATCCCAGGAAGATCTTCAGGAAAGACGTCTGGGAATTCACATGCTACAGGAATGTCTTGAACGTTAACTACTTCCTCGGATTTATGCACTATGTGCGCCAGGAACGTCAAATCTTGCTTTTGCAGATACTTCTATGCCTGGACGCACGAGATGATACGAAGATTTGTTCTGGGTTTGTCTCCGTATATAATTAGAGTTTCATGATTTGGAATGTGAAGGCAAACGGCCTTCTCGTGACACATAATTTCAGCATGGTGGGTGCTTAACCAATCCATGCCAATAATCACATATAAACTCGTAATGGAAACAAGCAATAAATTTATTCAAAAGACGTGTTGATTTAGGGCTAGGGTACATCCGATATAGATTTCCCCGGTAGATTCTG
Source organism: Lactuca saligna (assembly GCF_052625555.1). NCBI lineage: Eukaryota > Viridiplantae > Streptophyta > Magnoliopsida > Asterales > Asteraceae > Lactuca > Lactuca saligna. Next base: position 261,413,904 of record NC_136420.1, on the reverse strand, counting down.
TTTTCCCATTGGCCATTTCCACCGTAAAGGTTTCATTGAGCTTCTAGGGTTGTTGTTTTAACAAATGCTTAAACTTATTGCTCACAAAACTTCATTCTGCTCTGGTATCAAATAGGATGCATGCATAAGTATGGTTTAGGAGGAACGTACCAGTGACGATAGCGAGATCCTAGACCGCTTCTCCTTGACCCATGGTCAACACTCTTCCTGTCCCTCCATTCCTGGAATTGTTGTTGTTGGGGAAGTTTTGACGGAAATGCCTAGTTCTTCCACATCCATAGCAGGTGTGGCTTGGTCCTGCATTCTTGCTGCCATTTCCAATGTTGTTGTTGTTGCGCTTATTGTTGTTGTTGTTTCCTTGTTGTTGGTTCTAGGGAGGGTAGGTCTTGCAATACTTCACCGTGTGCCCCATCCAATTGCAACTGGTGCACTGCATCTCTCTGCATTCTCCATTGTGATGGAGACCGCACTTGTTGCACTTAGGAAGATTACCGGAATAAGGCCTAGGAGCACTTGGAGCAGCTGAGGCTGGAGCATGTGGTGTGGGTGGAACTTGAGTGGTTGCAGCATTAACTGCCATTGTTTGCTACTTCTTGGATGATTTAGAGCCTTGACGCCCCTTCCTCTTGCTGTTCTTTCCCTTTTTGTTGTCATGTTCCTTCTTGTTGGATAAGGTGTCTAAGTCCATAACTTATTTGGTATATACTTGACCCGACTGGCATGGTCCATTTGGGTTGCATCTCATCCAAACTATTATGGATAATTTTATGAGAGTTATACACATATGTTTATTAATATATTATAAGTTATAATATATTAATATGAATTTATGTTATTTAATTAGTTTTAGTCTTAAATTAATTATGAATTAATTTAGAGATTAAAAGGAAGACTAATTAGATTATGGGCTATTTGTTTTATATAGTGTGGGCTAATACTCATTTATTAATGGGCTAGGCTTATATGGAAGTCCATGGATGATCCATGGAGCTTTTAACCCATGGATCCTTGGAAAGGAAAAGACATGGGTTATTAGGGTTTCACCCTAACCATGCACACTATATAAGCATGCCTATGGAGCATGAAGTGAAAACTAGTGAACTAGTGTGTGTAAGCTTGTGTGTGGCCAAAATTATACAAGTGTGTATACTCTCTCAAAGTTTTCCAAGAGTGTGTGGTGTTTTGTGATTCCATTTGAGGCATTCACACTATTGGTTCTTGGCCCTCAAACTCCTTAGAACCAAACTCATCAAAAGGTATGTAATCTCTTCTAACTCTTTTATGTTGAAATATTCCCCATGCCATGTTAGATAGGTTATAAACCTTGGAAAATTTATTATTTTGCATGTATTTAGACAAACATAGATCCAAGGTTTATTAGGGTTGCATGCACACTTAGGAAGTGTTAGATTGCTCAAAACCCAACACTGGTATTAGAGGCTAGGCTTGCTTGTTTGATACTTGATGCAAAATAGTGAAAAAAGTCAGAATCGTTGTTGTCTGCATGATGGACTCTCCGAGTCTATGGGGAGGACTCGACGAGTCCAAGGCAAACTTCAACCTACTCGTCGAGTAGGTTCATGCACTCGATGAGTAGGATCGAAAGAGTGCATATCTTCGACTTTTGCTGCTGGAAATGGACTAGAAACATTGCCCTAAATTGTTTTGGTGTTTTAAAACTTATTTTAGTTGGTGTAATGGTTGTTCTAATCCATTTACAATAGCATATATCAAAATTCCATGATTTTATGTGTTCATATAATTCTTGAATTTTTGATGATCATGTTCATGTTCTTATGAATTTAGAAAATGATAGGAATCATTTGCTGAATTGTTTAGAATTAATTCTTGATCATTTATGTGTTTTAATGGAGTCCATAATTTGTCCTCAAGTTATGGATTTCCAAAGGTCACTTTTATTTAACACACACTTAAAACACATAAGTTACATGAAAATGAAGAGTCTTCATTTTTATGAACCTTTAATTCATAAGTTATGAAATGAAGAGTTTTGCAAAGTTACAAAACTTGCCCTCAAGTTTTGGAATTTGTAAAGTTTCACACACTTTAATAAACTTTAATTCCAACCCTTAGAGTTTTAATGGTTAATTATTATATATATGTATAAGAATAAGTCGTTTTACCGTTAGTAGGCCTCGTTCACGAAGCCGGTCTATAAGGTGGGTATAAGGTTGTTGCCTATAAAATGGCGACTTAATAGGTGTCCATTCTCACCCACCGCTTGCTTGATCGGTGGAGGGTCGTTAGCCGAACGGGTAGAACAATGACTTTAAATCCTCATTAAAAGTATAATGATTTTTATAAAGTAACTAAACTATTTTAATTCCGAATCTTAGTTACCTTAGGAAAAATGTGAACATGGTGCTAGTCCATGGAATTCACACTTTGTACCTTACCAAGTCGTTGGTGGAGCGTGCGTGGTTAACCGGCACACTAACTTGGACTAGTAAGGATCACGAAGGGTGACTTAATGTTTGTCATAGATCAATGGAGCGTGTGTGGTTAACCGGCACATTGATTAGGTGATAATATTAAGGGTACCAAGTGAATTAGCATGGTTATTCACACCTTGTTTTGTGATCCTCGGCATCCCAACCACAAAACTTGAAGGGCACAATCGAGAGTGAAACATGCCATTGAAAAGTTCAATGAATCTCAAAAGAATCTAGGAATTTTAAATCCAATTAAACCTAATAAATCATTTCGTTTTCATGGTGGAAATTGGTGAATCGTCATTCACCTACCTTCCAAATATATTATTACTTAGATTATGGCATCCCTCTTCTAAGTGTAATATATTGTGATTGGATCCTAGCCTTAATATTACATTTGGGTGTCTTATTAAGGACTCTACATATCTAATCTAAACTTACTCTCTTCTTTCAGATGTCTTCCAACACTAATGCTTCAGGCTCTAACCCAACTGGTTCTTTCTCTCTCATGAATCTTTGTGGGAGGGTCATCTTTGATGGTTCCAACTTCATGGATTGGATTAGGAACATCAGGATGGTTACTCGTTACGAGGACAAGGAATATGTCCTCGATAAGGAGTTAAAAGAGCTTGATGAGTCTACTGCTACTCCTGAGGAGATCGTTGAATTCAGGACTCATGAGAGAGATGCTACTAAGGTGGCATGTATCATGATGGCCACGATGACAGCCGAGCTCCAAAAGTCATATGAAGATTTCTACCCTTTTGAGATGCATCAATACCTGATGGAAAGGTACCATCAGAGTGCTCGTCAGGAGCGGTATGAAATAGTCTCCTCCATAATAACTACCCGCATGAAGGACGGTGAATCTGTCACGGCCCACATGCAAAAGATGCGAAGGTATGTGGACCGTTTGCTGAAGCTGAATGTTAACATCCCTGAGCAGTTGGCAATTGACATCATTTTCACTCCTTGCCTTCTTGTTATGATCATTTTCGAATGACATATCATATGAACAAGGAGGAAGTTACCCTCAGCAAGCTTCAAGGACTCTTGAAGACCGCGGAATCCGGTCTTAAGGGTAAGGTGGTTGTTACCTCTACTACTTCTACTCCAACATCTACCCCTGTTTTAGCTATCAGGCAAGGCAAAGGAAAAAAGAGGAAGCACCCTTTGAAGGGTACCACGGGAAAGTCTCTTGAAGACCAAGAACGGTTCTGTCACTCCTTCTGCCATTCACAAGGATGCTGAATGCTTTTATTGCCATGAAAAGGCACACTGGAAGCGAAACTGCCCTAAATACTTGCAGGATCTAAAGGATGGGAAAGTGAAACCCACCCATGCATGTATTTACACTATATTGTCTAATTACTCAACATATTCTAACTCTTGGGTTCTTGATACAGGATGTGGTATTCACATATGTTTTGAATTGCAGGGCCTAAGAAGAAGTGAGGATGTGGAGCACGGGAAGATAAACTTAATCATGGGGAATAGGAAGGCTTCACCTGTTTCCAAGATTGGGGTTTATACTTTGTTGCTTAATAATGGGTTAAAATTAGATTTGAATAAATGTGTGTACTCGTCTGAAATGGCGAGGAATATTATTTCTTTTCATGCTTTGTACAAACAAGGTTTTACCTTTTCGTTTGATAATGAATGTGGTGGTATTAATGCTTTCTTTAAAAATGTGTTTTATTTTAAAGCATTACCTTGTGATGGTGTGTATGAAACTGTGTCGATTGTAGACAACTTAGGAAATAATGTGTTGTATATTGATTCTTCCACTACCCTAGATAGAGCATCATTGTGGCATTGTCGTTTAGGACATGTAAACAAGAAACGCATAGGCCAACTCCAAAAGAGTGGAGTCTTGGAATCATTTGACCTTAAATCGGATGATAGTTGTGAATCTTGTCTACTTGGAAAGATGACAAAATCACCCTTCACTGGAACATGTGAGAGGGGTGAGGGTTTGTTGGACCTAATACATACTGATGTATGCGGGCCATTCAAAACCGCCACAAGAGATGCTAATCGGTATTATGTGACTTTTATTGATGATTTTAGTAGATATGGATATGTCTACTTAATCAAACATAAGTCAGAAACCTTTGAAAGGTTTAAGGAATTCAAACCAGAAGTAGAAAATCAATTGGGCAGGAACATTAAGATGCTTCGATCCGATCGAGGTGGTGAGTATCTTAGTACCGAGTTCCTTGACTATCTTAAGGAGTGTGGGATTGTGTCACAATTGATTCCTCCCAGGACACCACAGCTGAATGGTGTGGCTGAGAGGCGTAATCGAACCTTGTTAGACATGCTTCGCTCTATGATGAGTCGAGTTTCGTTACCAATCTCTTTTTGGGGGTATGCCTTAGAGACTGCCGCCCATATCCTTAATCTAGTCCATACAAAGAAGGTTACCAAAACACCTCATGAGATGTGGACAGGGAAGGTTCCCAATTTGAACCACATCAAGATTTGGGGTTGCGAGGCTTTCGTGAGACGTGAGACTCATGATAAGATCGAGCCCCGAAGTGAAACGTGTATTTTCATCGGCTACCCACAGTAATCTTTTGGTTACCTCTTCTACAGACCCAGTGAGAATGTGGTCTTTGTAGCAAGAAGAGGGGTCTTTCGTGAGAGAGAATTTATAAGCCAAGGAGACAGTGGGAGGCAAATTGATCTTGAAGAAATTCAAGAATCAATTGGTGAAGGAACCTCAGACACTAGCAATCAACCTAAGGAGGAAACTCCTGTTGATCCAGCTGATGAGTCTGTACCTCCAAGGCGTTCCACACGTGTTAGGAACACACCTTCGTTTTATTATGGCTTTCATATTACTACGGAAGGTGATACGTTTATCAGTGATAGTACACTTGTAAATTTGGATGAACCTAGCAGTGTTAAGGAAGCCATGGCAGGCCCGGAGTCTGCTAAATGGAAGGAGGCTATGGACAGCGAGATACAGTCCATGTATGACAATCAATTTTGGAACTTGGTTGACCATGTACCAGGCCGTAAAATAGTCGGGTGCAAATGGATCTTCAAGAAGAAGATAGACATGGAAGGAAAAGTGCATACTTATAAGGCTCGACTGGTTGCGAAGGGTTTTACTCAAACTCAAGGTATTGATTATGATGAAACCTTCTCGCCGGTAGCAAAGATTAAGTCTATTAGGGTTATGCTAGCCATCGTTGCATTTCATGATTATGAAATATGGCAAATGGATGTCAAAACCGCTTTCCTTAATGGAAAGTTGGCTGAGGATGTGTACATGAATCAGCCAGAGGGTTTTGTCAGTGCAGAGTAACCTAATAGAGTATGCAAGCTTGGGAAATCCATTTATGGATTAAAACAAGCATCTCGTAGCTGGAATCTTTGTTTTGATGAGAAGGTAAAAGAGTTTGGCTTCTCGAGAAGTGAAGATGAGTCTTGCATGTATGTCAAAGCTAGTGGGAGTATAGTTAGCTTCTTGGTACTGTATGTGGATAACATACTACTAATAGGAAATGACATCCCAACCTTGTAGGAGGTTAAGTCCTGACTTGGGAAGTGCTTTGCTATGAAGGACCTAGGGGAGGCTGCCTATATCCTAGGTATAAGGATATTAAGAGAAAGGAGTAGAAGACTAATTGAACTTAGTCAGAGTACCTACTTGGATAAGGTGTTGAAAAGGTTCAACATGGAGAATTCCAAGAAAGGATATTTACCGATCCAAAGCAATACCAAACTGAGTAAGACTCGGAGTCCGAGTACAGAGGCAGAGATAGCTGATATGAGCCAACAACCGTATGCTTCTGCTGTTGGTTCGATCATGTATGCTATGACTTGTACCCGCCTTGATGTGGCATTTGCTTTGAGCATGGTCAGCAGGTATCAGGGGAACCCTGGAAAGGCTCATTGGAGCGCGGTAAAGAGCATTCTCAAGTACCTGCGGAGGATTAAGGACTGGGTCCTTACCCTTGGTGGGAGTGATGACTTGAGAGTATTAGGGTATAGTGATGCTAGTTTTCAGACTGATAGGGATAATTTCTGCTCTCATTCGGGCTGGATCTTTACCTTAAATGGAGGGGCAATCTCTTGGAAGAGTTCCAAGCAGGAGACGGTGGCTGATTCGACTTGTGAATCAGAGTATATAGCAGCGAGTGAAGCAGCAAAGGAGGCGATATGGCTAAAGAACTTCATCGGAGACCTTGGAGTTGTACCAGCCATTAAGGTACCTATGGAGATTTTCTGTGACAATAATAGTGTGGTTGCCTTAGCCAAGGAACCAAGAGATCATGGCAGATCCCGACACATTGACAGAAAATATCACTTCATAAGACACAAGATTGAAGAAGGACTCCTCGTGGCAAGGAGGATATCGTCGGATGAGAATCCTGCAGATCCCCTTACGAAGGGACTGACGAGGGTTAAGCATTTTCAGCATGCGAGACACATCGGGCTGAGGGACGATATTAGTTTTACAGATTAGATAGTTTTCCTGAAACTTGTAAAATGTAATCGACGTTTGATGATGAATAAAATTTGTGATTTATTTATGAGTAAAGTGTTACTATCATTTTCAATTATTTACTATTGTTTCAGTTTTGCATGTTTTGACTTCCAGAATAATTAATTTATTCAAACCTCCACAATCGATCATACGTCAGAAGTAGGTATGAATCAAGATTTTCATGAATTGGGTTTGTAGATGGCTAAAAGGTGTTTAGACGTGGCAATGGTTGCTGCAACATTCATGAGTACTCATAAGTTATGAGTATTGGTATAAACCCACGCTCACTTGTATCACTTCATGGAATTTATCTCGAGTGATCGTGAGATGATAACATCATATAAATCTTTAAACCTGGAGATATGAGTTGTTTCCTATGAGTTGGTTGTGCATTGATTGCATGTAAATGCATTAGTAACTTGATGTTATAAAACGTGCCTTTGTGTACGATTCAATAAGTAGTAGAACAAGCATATCAGTCGAAGTTTATCTGTTCCTTCTAGAAATAGAAGCGATATCTGGGCCCTTCGATGATTTTGCGTTGACCCATGTATCGGGCCCGGTCAGAACTAAACCGATGTGTTCAGTGAAGTTCTTCGTCAAAGAAATTGGAAAATCGAGAACCAACTGCTAGACAATAAGCAAGACATAGTTCCATGTGTTTGTCCAGCTGATATCATGAGAACAGAGGATTATGTGATCACTTGTCTTAAAATGGCGCTTCATAGTTCGACGGAGTTTTCGAGAGCTACGATTGCTGGTTGGTTCCTGAAGTTATATAGGCAAATACAGTTATTAGACTTATCCAAGTGGGAGTCTGTTGGATAAGGTGTCTAAGTCCATAACTTATTTGGTATATACTTGACCCGACCGGCATGGTCCATTTGGGTTGCATCTCATCCAAACTATTATGGATAATTTTATGAGAGTTATACACATATGTTTATTAATATATTATAAGTTATAATATATTAATATGAAGTTATGTTATTTAATTAGTTTTAGTCTTAAATTAATTATGAATTAATTTAGAGATTAAAAGGAAGACTAATTAGATTATGGGCTATTTGTTTTATATAGTGTGGGTTAATACTCATTTGTTAATGGGCTAGGCTTATATGGAAGTCCATGGATGATCCATGGAGCTTTTAACCCATGGATCCTTGTAAAGGAAAGGACATGGGTTATTAGGGTTTCACCCTAACCATGCACACTATATAAGCATGCTTATGGAGCATGAAATGAAAACTAGTGAACTAGTGTGTGTAAGCTTGTGTGTGGCCGAAATTATACAAGTGTGTATACTCTCTCAAAGTTTTCCAAGAGTTCGTGGTGTTTTGTGATTCCATTTGAGGCATTCACACTATTGGTGCTTGGCCCTCAAATTCCTTAGAACCAAACTCATCAAAAGGTATGTAATCTCCTCTAACTCTTTTATGTTGAAATGTTCCCCCATGCCATGTTAGATAGGTTATAAACCTTGGAAAATTTATTATTTTGCATGTATTTAGACAAACATAGATCCAAGGTTTATTAGGGTTGCATGCACACTTAGGAGGTGTTAGATTGCTCAAAACCCAACACTTCTTACCTTCAGCCTCCACTGGCTTCTCACCCCTCTTGTTGTTGTGGTCATATAGTTTCTTGGCCAATCTCTTGGCACTGTCGAAAGTTTCGAGGTTTGTAGCTATCACATTTGCTTGGATCGGAGAGGTTAGTCCCCAAATGAATCGCTCGATCTTTTTTCCTTCTGAGGTGATCATGCCAGGGCATAGCAGAGATAGTTCGCTAAACCTTAATATGTATGGATCTATATCAGCGTTTCGAACGGTGAGATTCCATAGCTCTTGTTCCATTTTCTGAATTTTTCTAGGAGGGTAGTACTCGGCCATCAACATTTCTTTCATCTCTACCTATGGCATGGAATAGGTTACGCGGAGTGTCATGGCTTCTACGTGTGTGTTCCACCAAGTGAGTGCTTGGTCAACGAAACTGCATGCGGCAAACTTCACCTTCATCTCCTCAGGGCAATCACATATCTCGAACACCGATTCCACCTTCTCGATCCATCGTTTCAGGGTAATCATTCCTCCAGTGCCGTTAAGGGTTCATGGTTTGGCGTTAGTGAAATCTTTGTAGGAGCATCTTTTGGTAGGTCCTTGATTCATCCAGTTGTTTGAACTTCTACCCCCTTGTCCGTTGACTACTCCATTATTCCCCTGATGAATTTGTGCCATCGTTGCGGTGACCGCAGCAGATACAGCTTCTTGGAATGCAGCTGAGTCGACATCGGGTGGGGTTGGCCCAGGGTTTCCGCGGTTGGGTCATTGAGGCATCTTTCTGTCATGGAACAGAAAGATGTTGAGTGGCTGTGGTTTTCATGAGGTTGTGATCCTATAAACTAGGTGTGTGGCATAAACTTAAGTAATTTCACAAATTAGCACACAATCATGGATATGTGAGACATAGCAGATTAAAACATCACAGTAAACATATAAGATTTTTCATTACTATTATCCGCACATTGATACATGAAAATTTTGCTCGAAAGAGAATACATAAGCGGTACAAGTTAGGCAGCATAACAGCTCTATGAGTACTGTAATCACTTAAACATAGAGTCGGGCTACATAGCATAGATCATAGTACTAGTACTAAAGACGTGTATGACTAGTCCCTCGTACGGTGAGACCTATATTGTAGGTAGTAGAGCAGGTCCTATTAATAAGGATGACGATGATGCTTAATCATCGAGGTGACGCACGAGAAGTTCAGCCAGTTCATCCGCCTCTTGGGTGATTACCTCTACTTTTCACTCAGCTTGCACAACCCTTGCCTTGGTCATAATGAGTTGAAGCTTTAGGCTAATAACTACCTCCTCAAGAGAGCGTAGATAGTCTGTATCCACCCCTTGAAACATGCGGAAGTTTGACGGGGTTTCCGACTGGTGAGGTTCACTAAATGCCTCCTCTACGCCTTTTTCTTCATCTGGCTCCTGGTCCAGCTCATCATAATCGAAATAAACTATCACGTATTCGTCGTGTTCCTATTCAGGTCCAATGTCATGTGCTTCCCCTTGATCTCCTTCAAGCTTATCTTGAATCGTCTCATGAGCCGCTAAGCCTGATGAAACTGAATGTCCTGATGCTCCTTCCATAGAGACAAAGAAGAGGTATACAAATAAACTATCATTACTCCTAGGACGCTACAATTATTGTATAGATCGAGCTGATGTTCTATTCTTGTTCTTGGTGATAAAGGGGTATGTTTTTAGGTTCCCTGGCCGTCATGATTTCCTCGGGACATGTGATACTTGTGCCTTGGAGGAAATGTAGTTGATCATGCTACATTCACTCCTCTATTATGACTATGAACAGTCTTGGCTTAACCGAGATGCTAGCATTATCTTGCTTGATTCGGTATTATGTTCTTTTTCCTAATGCACACAAGCAAAGATATTTTTATCATTGTCTTTTACTTGTTTTGTTCAGAGTTCTGTTAGTCCCTCTTTTTGGTTTATAGTTGCATTTCAACGTATGTTAAGATATGCTAGTTCACTATAAAAAGAGCTTTGATACCAACCTGTCACACCCCCGAACCGGACGGCGGAAACGTCCGAGGGCTCTTGTGACTTAAATTGAATACCATCTCAATTAATATACATGAATCATAACATAAATCATCACCATGCATGAAAATAATACAACTAATATTGTTTATATACAGTACTTTGTCTTAAACATTACAAATTCATAACATAATTGACTGATAGATATCATACGCAAAACACCCTGACATTACTTGGTACTTATTCTTCGGTTTACCTATTACCTGAGAATACAAGTTAATTTTAAAAACATCAACATATGAAATGTTGGCGAGTTCATAAGAAATGTTGTGATAAAATTATTTTGTGTAGTTTTAAAGCCCAGAAAATCTGATATTTTCTGAAAAGATAATTTTTTATAAAAAGTGAAAAGATCCGTAAATATATGCTTGTTGATTTTTAAAACGTGTATAAATGTTGAACTTTAGTATTAATCGAACAAGTGAAAATGTTGACGTTCCTAGGAAAACCCGATGTTTTCCCAATACATAAAATATAGTGATTTCTCAATTGTTATACCGTCACGACGAATGATTTTGATTTCTCGGGTGGTGCTGGATTAATTTGGGTTGTCAGTTGTTATACTCACGCATTAGAAAATGACTAGTTTATAACTACAGTTTTCGAACGATCCTTAATGGCGTCGCCCGTTACTACTCACTTAATCCATGACCCTGGTTACTCTTAATTTACGTCCTGAATCTGTTTACCTTGATTACTCGTAAGCCTAAAAAACGAGGAAAAGGGGAGCACGAAGTCCCGTTATTGCCTTAAGTTATTCTAGGTTGTCAGGAATGCGAAAGGCACGTTGGCCTAACTCGCATTTGATTTCTTGACCTCACTAGCAATACTAATGGGCCACTAGAGCTCAATAACACATCATAGCCATTGAAAGTCCTTTTACATGAAACCGGGTCATAGGAGGCCCAATAGCACATAAGCATATTCCCTTTGGGCCCAAAGATCATGTTAATGGGATAACAAGGCCCAAAAAGCATTATTTGAAACTTCCAAGCCCAAAGTTTTTAAATTTTCTCATCGTGGTTATCACATATTTATTTAGATGGTTTTGTTCCACGCTTGTTGTTTTGTATTGATTCGAGACCGAATCACTTCGTTTGTAACGATATTTGCTTTTGAAAGTGTATTTGTTTTTCGTATCGTCAGTAGTTTGTGGCTTTTGTATTTTGTATTAATGAATTAATTTGTTTAAAAGTGGGATTTGACCCTTTCACTACCCTTCGTTTATAAAAATAACACCTTCGGTCCTTTTACATAAAAGAATTTCATTTTTAGTCCTTAAAACATTTTCTTGACACTTTTGTATCATTTATTTGATGAAAACACAGTTTTCACCCAAAATTTATCTTGTGGACAGCTTCAACCCTCCTAGAATGATGATTCTCGGTTAGAACCCCATTTTTCACAACTTTTACAGTTTTGACCCAAAATTCTAAAAACTTTACATTTTTGGTCCTTTTTGATAGTGAAAGCATTTTTGACTCTTAAAATGACTTTGTTATGCTATTTACCCCACTGTTTTATCGAAAATTTCATTTCAGCCCCTAAAGTTTGTCATTTTTCGCATTTTGAGGATTATTGGGCCGAAAAGCCCATAATTAGCCCCATTAAGCTAAAAAAATTACATTTTAAGTCCCTTGAAAATTTTATTATTTAAAAAAAATATTATAGAAACTGTTTTGACACTTTTGACCCTCAAGAAACCATGACTTGTCGATTTGTAACCCAAGTTTTGTATTTTTGACAATTTAAAATCTAAAATGGGTTTTATGTTAGAATATGTTCATCATAACCTTATAAGTTATCATTCTTCACTTTTTTGGTGTAAAATAGCTTAGATTATGTTTGTTTCCTTTCTCATGTCATAGATCTCGGGTTTACACCCGTTTTGTTAACATATTCGTCATAAAAACATATGAAATCATACACAAACATGCAGAAAATCACACATAGCATACACATACATATAGATCTACACATTTTCTTTTATTCTCCCCCATAAAACTCATGAAAACCAAAAATAAAGGGCTATGAAACTCACCTTGAGTTGTAGTTTTGGTTTGTGAAGAAGATTGGGAGAACTTTGGTGCTATTTTCGGCCCTAGCAAGTTCCTTGGATGGATCTCGAACTTAGTGGGTTCTAAGATGCAAGATCATGAACTTGAATGGATTAAGAGATGATTTTTGATGAAAAGAAGTGAGTTAAAGCATGGATCATACATCAACTTACCTTGGATGATGATTTTGTGGAAGAATCTCTTTGAAAGCCTCTTAGATCTCGAAAACTTGGATAGAAATTGAGAGAACTTCTTGAGAGAATTTTTGAGTGAAATGTGGGTGTGTTGGTCTGAGTTCGGCCGAGAGGAAGAGAGGGAGAAGAAGAGAGAGGGTGATGGGATTGTTGCATGGAAGTATGAGAGCTTGCATGTAAATCCATTAGGTAAAAATAAGTTGGCACCACAAAGTCAACTCTTCCCTTCTTTTTGGGCTTTGAATGATTAAGCCCATTTTATGGTTAAGTTAGGTGATTTTTTTTGGCCCAGATAAATAAAAATATGATTTTTATGATCTGTTAGGGCTAAATTAAATTGATTGTGACCCATTAAGGCCCATTTATGTTAACAGGCATTAAGTCCATAGTTGCCGGTGTTATTTGTTAGGCATTAAGTCCATAGTTGACAAGGTTTATCTCTTTTATTGACAATATTATTTTAAGGAGTCCACCCACAATACATGTCAATGGGTTTTTAGAGTACACCTCATCAACATATCATTCACAACACCTATAGGTTGCGAGCCTGCCAGTTTTCCACCTGACTGACTAAAATAATATGTGGTTGTCATCTATACTCTGTTAGATGACTAGGCCATCTCTTGGGTCAAGGCTTCTCATCATTAAGGTCAAAGCTTCTCATCATATTTCACCTCCCATCATCTATATAATCTTTCATCTACCCATCTTTACCCATCATAATTATAGGTATAATATATGTATACAGTTTAAAGCAAATAAAACATGTATATTTTGCTCATCCAGTATAGATATCAAGAATACAGATAATGTGCATACATAGCACGTAATTTATAATATTAAATACTTCATATATATGTATAAGATGAAAGTAACTATGCACTCACTTGTTAAAGTGATGATTTCAAAGTCGAACAACACTTCACTTCTAAATATTCTATTTTCCTTCGACGAAACCTAGTATCATTACCGCTAGATTTTAGTCTAACATTTATTGCGACTATTTATGAGTGATATTCTTTTATAAGTGTTAAACAATACTATTCAACCACTATGTATAGACAGGGTCAGACATGAAACACCGGAGGGCAGGACCATTTTGGCATAATAGCACTTCTGAAATCCAACAACCCTATGCAACCCTTCAAACTAGATCCCCTCTACCGTGAGTAGTTAAAAGATAATATAATAACACTTAGTATATTATCTATACACTTTATAAAGCATTCATAAATGTGAGACCCTCAAAAAATTAAGACAATTATCTTAAAACTCAAGGAAATGAATTCTAAACCCTTGAATACTTTTTAGACGGTGTAGATGATTTTATCAGTGATCCTTGTCAAAAGTTATTAACCAATCACAATCTTTTATTTGTTATGTACAAATATTGGAGCATCATATACAAACTTTTGTGCATGAAATGTTTTAAAGATTTTAAAACTCCTTTTTAGCAGCGCATGGCTATTGGCCCTACCATTTTCACACGGGCGGGCAATTCAAATTTTCTTTTTAAAATCTAGAAACATGTAATTTGAATTGAGCTCTCAAAAAATGATGGAGCCATTTCGAATTTAGGAGCCTCCTCTTCTTTCTCTATCCCATTATCTATGTTCTCTCTCTATGTGAACCAGATCCGCTGCTGCTTCTTCCGCACCATCTATAGCTAACCACCACTCGTTGCTATGTTCACCACCATCTACAGCCACTCGCCACCAACCAACCTCGACCACCGCTATACGAGAGTAAGTGCGCTCTCTCTCTCTCTCTCTCTCTCTCTCGACATACGGATCTCAGGCTGTCATCTTCCTTGCTTCATCACCACCATCACCTCGTTACTCTCTTAGAAAACCTAAGGATCTATGCATCACTGCCGCCTTATCCTTAAAACCGGTGTTGTAATGTAAGTTTTCCTTAATAGTTTATGATTGTGGGTTTCATTTACAAATGATTCTTGAGTAAACCCACAAATTGCAGGTGGGTTGACCTGAATCTACGTTTGAAGGTCAGATATGGTTCGATTTTTCTTTGGGGTTAAGTTTGGGATTTTTACTCATTTTTGTTTAAATATCAGATATTGGTTTGGGTTTTGCAAGTCAGATGTTGATTCCTGATTTTTTTCTCATTTGAGCAGATCATGAAAAGCTGGTTTCAAGTTCCATTCAAGTGTAATTTGCCTTTCGTCAACCTACCTCACGCAAAACGATCCCACCTGTATGAATATGCTGATGAAGACATCTAGCAAGTTTTGGGGCTGATGTATGATATATCCTATATTCAATTTGGTTCTAGGGTTATGTTTTTTCTCATTATCAATGGGAAAATTAGAGAAGATTTGTCTTTATCTGTTGTAAGTTTGATGTGCCTCTGTTTTATTTATTCTAGCCTTTGCCACATGTTTTATTTTAGTTTTTTTTCAGGTTTTGAAGGTAAACAAATGGAGTTTTTATCAGTTGGACTGGCCTTCTAATTTCTTCTATGGAGAGAGTATTGTTGATTTCTTACCAAAACTATGACATATATGCTATTTCAAAAATATATGTTGTATTGATTCTTGGGTTGGATGGTCAGAATGTCAGATCTACCTAGATCTATACATAGCAGATGATACCAATAACTTTTGATTAAATCTTCTGTTTTTTTATCCGATAATCATATTTCTGATTTTGTTTTTTATTTTGTGCAGGTTGTTTGGTTATGGGTTTGAATTTATGGAATTGGGTATAAGAACATGTTAAGGTTTCAATAATATTTGGTTATTGTCTGTCAGATAGAGTAAAAGTTGAACTCTTTTGTTGTATTTTTATAAGTTTACATTTCAATTTTCAGGTGAGGTGTTCGTATAAATCTGAATCAATTAAAAGTTCTTTAAATCTTCAAGTTTCAGAAGGCTAAAACGGTACCCATCAAAAAGTTTTGGCAAAAATGAGTTTCTTACTACTTGGAAGAAAAAGGGAAATGGAGATAGATGGTAGTTACGATTGATGCTTTTCTAATAGATGTACAAAGAAAATGCATGATTATGATTTTCAAATCTGAATGTGTGTAGGATTGAATCTGATTTTTTAAATTTGAATACATGTATGTGTGTGTGATTTTAAGAAAAAAGTTAACAACTATTTCTATATAACTATTATATTCAACAGAAAAGAATAAGAAACAAGATATTGGTATATATATATATATATATATATATATATATATATATATATATATATATATATATTTGAAAAAGGATAAGAGATACATGTTTAAAGAGAAAAAAGATGATCGGTTTTTGTTGTTTCATGTATGGTATTTGTGTTGCCTAAAATTTAAAAATAACTCAGAGAAATAAAGACATCATCTTTGATCGCATTTGGTTATGATATATAAAAATAAAGGCTAATTCTTCTTTAAAACTGTCACTTAGGATGTATTTGATCAAATTTGGTTATAATAGTCATGTAGGATGTATTTGATCATATTTGGTAATGATATTTAGGTAAATTGTTTAAAAATAAAGGCAAATAATCATATTATGATTTTTAAAAATATAAAATCATAATAAAAGAATAAAATTTTATACTAATTAATAATTTGCTTTATTAGAATTGTTTAATTAATCTGTGTCATACTTTTATCTATAATCTTATTTTTCCCTTTTTCTAAAACGCCCACCCTCAATAAACATTTTTAATATTTTTTAATTGTTTTAGTTGATGGAAAATATGTTAAATGTCTTTACCAACAATTAAGTAACATTTATCAAACAATAGTGTATTATCACTATCATTATAAGATAAAGTTTAACATACATTTTTTTAAAACCAAAATCACAACTTAAACATTTTACGTCTTCTTTGAAAATTCATAATTCTATTAACTTGCGTATTTTTGTTAAATAAATAACTAAATTACACGAGTAGTCCCTTTGGTTTGGGATATTATGTATATTTGGTTCTTAAACCCTATTTTTTTTAACTCAGAGCATCTAATGGTTTATTATTGTTTTGAGTTTAGTACTTACGAACCCGAAATGTCTTTTTTATTTTCTGTTTAATTTACTTCTGATTTATTTATTACAATTATAAAACTTAAATTTGGTCCATTCTTTACCATACCCCTTTATGTCTTTATCGTGGTTTTCTATTTTCTGTTTAATTTACTTATGATTCATTCATTATAATTATAAAACTTAAATTTGGTCCATACCTTACCATACCCCTTTTATTAAAAGTTCTTTGTTGATCACCATCTCATGCCCCTGCCGCAAACAGCATTGCAGTGTCATGAACGTAGCCATAAACTATCTGCGGAAAGGAACTATGTGGCAAAAAACAATCTACCAAAAGATCGAAAGAAACTATCCGCCGTCAAAATGAAAATAATCTCCGAGTGGAAACTGTATGTCGAGAGGAACTAGCTCGTGCCGCCGCATCGCGCGGGTAGCTTACTAGTATTTTATAATATATATATATATATATATATATATATATATATATATATATATATATATATATATATATATATATATATATAGATATATATATACATATATATATATATATATATATATACACACACATTATTTATAAGTTCATAATAATGATATTCAACTTAAACATAAGCTATACTTAAAGTTAGGTAAGCATAACTCACTTACCAGAGATTTGGCTACGAACTGGGCTCTGCTAGGGCAGAACTTCCGAGCCGAAAAGCTCTTCTTGTTGGAGCCTTCTGTCACTCTAGGAATTTCCCCTTAGCACTTAGGAAGTACTAAGGCTTGGGAGAGGTTTAGAGAGAAGTTAGAGAGAAAGAGAAGGCTTATGGTGTAAGCTTTAGTGGCAGCCCCTCCATGATATTTATAGGGGGCCTGGTCCTCGGTACGCAGTGCATTCCTCGAAGGATGTTGCGCATTCCAGGTATGTTCTGGATATGAGGGGGCACCTGGAAAACTTCCAATGGGGCGACGTGGACTCTTCTGGGCCAAGTGTAGGAGACCGTGAGGCATATAGCTTGGCTACACAGGGCGTTGATAGCACCAGCACTACTGATAGTCCTCAACACCATAATCTCATGTTGGTTGATAACCCATAACTATTTATATTGACATAGGGGTAGTGGTATGTTTTTTAGAGTACCAGGAGGTCGGTAATCGTCTACTTAAGTACTCTAGGGGTTGTATGCACTCACGTAGGATAGACTAAGAACTCTTGATCTAGGCTTTCTTGCATGTTTCTCGATTGGTTGTGGCTCTAGAGTAGGATCACCTATTTGACCGTCTTTATTACCTCGAATTATATATAACTATACATTCATTAGTCTTGGGTCACTTATCTGTATAGATTTGATGATGGAAAATATATAGATTATGGTTATAGTTTATCTGCTCATTGTAGATAGTTAGTCTTGTGTAAGTAAGTATAAATAGTATAAGTTAGGCAAATTGATCTATAGGAATTTATATAGTTAGTTAATCTATTGATATGTTGATGGAAGTTCATATGTCGAAGACGGAAGATCATCCCCTAATGAGTAAAAGACCTTGAACACTCTATCAGCAACAAAGATGCAAGACACCATTAATTAATGACTGATCAGTGTATCCATATGCTTAAGTCCTTACATTGATGACTCACTAGTCAAGTGATACGCTGAACACTAATACACTGATGGTACTATATGCTGAAGTTGATAAGTGAATTGCATGCTGATCCAAAAGCTAACGTTAATGCCCCTATGTAGTGTATTGCGTGCTGATGCTGATGTCCAAATCTGGAGCTGATCAAAATTACTTGGTGAAGAAGTATTTTGAAGATCTGATCTGATCCAATCCTTATATAGCATATCAATATTTATGATTGAAGATTCAATCCCATCAAATCACGGATTTGATATAACCGAAGATCTGGTATATCAATATAAGTATCATAACAACATGTGGTAGCATATAATGAGATATTCCTTTCAACCAAAAATTTTCTAGCATGCATATCCTAGTTTCATTCAAAGGTGACAAAAAAAAAATATAACATGCATATCATCATAATATGACCAAAAAAAAATTCCTCACTTCTAACATGGATCTAACCATCTTAATTTTCACCAAATGTTTAATTTAAAAACTCTAGCATAAAAGGTTTCCTAAATTCAGTTGAATACATCAATAACTTTACATGTCCAATTTATTTATAAGACTAGAAGTTCATTGATTACATCCCACGAGATCAAGGGGAAAAGAACAGAAATATAGATTACATTCCTTCTAAACTATTGCTTAAACAACAAAAGAAATTACTCACCTCTAGTCAGACTTATCTTCTGGAGTTATGGATACAAGGAAACCATCATCTTACTGGTACTCTAACGCCCCTAAAAGAATACCCAACGAACTGATTAAAAACATTTCATAAAAATCATATTGAATCTATCCAAAAGAGTCTCATATTGTAACCAAAAAGGTATAATTGCATGAGCTTAGGGTCCATAGCAACTTTGGTCTGATTAGTTCTGTTAGTACATCGTGATACTAGGATGTCCACATATTGACATCAAATGACCGATAGGGTTTGACGAATCAAGTCCACATCATCATGACATGAGAAAGGGATGGCTCATGTCATGACTATGAAACATACGTGATTTCAACCGTTTCGGGACCCGACTTCACGATGTGACAAGGAAATGATTACGTTGTGAAAACTGGCAGTTACAAATCTTTTATCATCTATTGATGATCTCATTCTACTCAGTTTGGGACGAATCATAACAACCAATGGGGTGTTCTTAATCCCTCAATACGCTTTGGTGATCATAATGATCGGAACATGATGGGGACAATTAAGCACACTAATACAAGGAATTTTGCATCATGCATGGCCTCTTCTTGTGTGTGACTTGTAGGAAGACAAAATAAGCTATAGGTAGATGCTCTTACTTTCATTAGATCCAAAAATGAATCACCAATAAGATGCTAAGGGAGAAGCTCTATAAATTCCCACTACAAGTCCACCAATTGTACCAAAGATCGATTTCACTTTCCTTCTTCACTTCAACACACCACCAAGGGAAAGAACCCTAGGATACTCTCTTAAGAAGATGGAGGATTAGGGTAGGGTTTGTTAGATGCAAATGAGAGACTAATCCCGGATTAGGGTAAAGTGTGGTACAAATATGAGTCCATTTTTAATGTAGGCCCCTCAAAGTGTGTAAAAATGGCCTTATGACCCATATGCACGATTAAAAAGTCATTTAATATAGTTTAGCACCCTTAAGTTAACTTTAATCGATTGAAAAGTAGCTTAACATGACAATGTAACGAAACTAACCTCAAAGGAAAGTAAGAAAATTCGAGTCATTACATATATTCTTTTTTAGTACTTTTATGAGTATTTAATATGTTTCTTCAATCCAAAATTTATATATAAAATTTAGGATATATATATATATATATATATATATATATATATATATATATATATACTGCTTTATAATGCATTTATAATAGAATTCCAAAAGCTTTTAAGACCAAAGTTTTCAAAATAAGGAGGTAAAATCTCATCCATTTGATCAATTTTCAATGGCTAGATTTAATACTTGGTAATCTAGGTTGGTAATCCATGTGAAATGAAATTAACCAATAGAATTTGAGACTTTAAAATAATCATACATATAGATTAAGAACTCCTTTCAAACCCTAAACATAATAACATTGTATAAACATTCTCAGCTTTTCAAAACCCTAAGTCGGCCGAACGTGCTTATCCCACCAACATGATGGCCGCTTTCATTGTTAGCCACCTCCAATATCATCGACTCGGAGATCTACTGGTAAACATCACCACTGTACTCTACATCACCACCACATTAACGACGCCACCTAAATCATGCTCAAAAACCTCACCATTCCTCAGGACTTTTGTTACACCCATCAACTTACGAATATAAACCCCATCTGCGAATCGGTACTCAAAATCTCTTTCCTAATGTCATGTGTGTTAATGAATTTTTGTTTAGGCTTCGATTTCATGTGATAGATCTCAAATAATCATGATGTAGATAAAGGTTGGTTTTTTTTGTTGGTTTGATTTTTGGTTTTCTTCTCAAGACTGTTGAAGGCACCATTTTTTTTTCAGGTCCAAAGTTCTGGAACATGGTGAACGAACCTCCGATTTTTTTTGGTGTTTTAGAGTTCTAAGAGGTTATATTTCTATTTACTACATATTTTTTTGTTGAACAAACAATTTCAGCCTATGTTAGTTTTATTAAGTTTTTTTGTTTCTGTCACAATCCTTACAGGTTCGATTTCACACATAAGAAATACTGATTTTGTGATTTTATTTTTGTTGTATATTTGAACTCTAGCAGATCAAGCAGGAATGAAGATAAAGGTAGAGATTTAGAAAATATAAATATTGAGGTTATGACAAAGTTGAAAAGTCAAAGACTGATCTCATATATGAAATGTTGGAGGTGGGTGATGTTGTCGAAGTTAGATTTTGATAGCAAGTGTGTTATTAACTGTGTGCTTTTAACCGTGTATGTGTGTGTGCAACTGATGTATTTTGTTTTAAAAAAAATACTAATACATGTCTTCATGGTTTTCAGATCTATTGTAGTCTGAAGGTCTTCATCTTCAGATTAGAGAAAATTTTCAGATGAAAAAGGGAATTTGGATCTATTCGAAAAAGGGTTTTCAGATTTTCCTATAGTTATCTACATTATTTTATCATCTTAAAACATAGTTGTAACCTATTGTTTTTTTTGTACCTTTATGTCTTTTCTGTGTGCTATCTTTTGTTTTGTTCATTGTTTTTCAAGATTGTTGACTCTTGAATGTTAGCTACATGTATCAAAGCGTCAAACTTAAAAAGAAACCAATGATAACTGGTAGTGTATGGTAGCCTGATGAGTCGATTTTCTTCTCTCCTTTTTTGCCATGATTGTTTATTATTTGTGTAACAGATGATTAAATCACTTACTTGGGGATCTATTTAATATGTTTTTGTCTAATGGTTTTTAATAGCGTCTGAAGAAGATGACACACATTGAAGATGCATAACGAAGTTGAGGTGCTATTCAGCCATTTGTGATAGAGCCTGGTACATTTGTTGTTATTAAATGTGTTGCTATTGTAGCATTGTACCTGTATTTAACTATAAAGGCATTGCTATTGAATGCAATTATTAGGATAGATGTTACAAAATAACGAATCTGATAAAATTTGCAACTACCACAGTTAGGATGGATTTCTAGCGATAAATTTTGAAAATGGATTTTGCTTTCATTTTTTTTTCTAAAATATACCATCCTACTCAATAAAGATAACATTTTATATGAGTCAATTTAAGATTGTTTCTATATTCTTCCAAGAGATAGACGTATTGTTAGAGAAATGTCATCCTTTGGGAACGTTGACATGTAATTTCTAGTCAAATCGTCTTTTAACTTTGATGGAAGTGTTTATTAACTAATTTTTTCGTATAAATATTTTGGTTTTCTTTTCAGAAAACATTAGATTAATACATAATGCTCATTAATTCAATTACTTAAATTCATTACTTTATTCTACATAGATTGATTTGTGAATTAGATGGCACAATACATTTTTTCAATAAAAAAGGATCGTGACATATAATGAAAGTCTTAACTTATCATAATGTATAATTATATAAACCAAAATGCAAGCACAAAACATGAAAATACCTTACATCACATTTATTATAACCATTTTTGTCACACCCCCAAACCGGAATGGCGGAAACGTTCGGGGGCGGATGACTTCATGTGGTAACGTAACAATTGAGTACATAGTAAAGAAAACAATATAACCATCATATATATAATTGAAAGTTTACATTGTTTAAAAGGTACACATTCAACACTAATTACAATACGATGCTAAAATATGAATATAAACTGGCGCCGCAGCGTCCCTTCTTCAAAAGCTGTTTGTTACCTGCAATTACGGAATCCCTGGGACATACAAGCATTTTTGAAAGAGTAGATCAACATATAAGCTGGTGAGTTTCATAAGTATTAAATGACAATATTTGCATGAAGTAAAATGAAATAGTTTGTTTTTGTTTGTTGGTTCCTAGAAAATCCCATATTCTCTAATGGTACAAATGTAGCCTTCTATCAAGACCAATGTCTGTTTCTAGAAAATTTATGTTTTTCCGTATGTGGGTAGTGGTTTAGAAGTTCCAAAATTGTATCACGATAAGGTTTTTCATGCCTTAAGTACTTAATTAATGTACGTATAAAATTTCCAATACGTCTGAAAAATCCCGTAAATCAATGTGTTTTTAATACTCCATGTGAATTTTATAACCATGCTATTTGACTAGAAATGCCTATACACAACGTTCTTCAGGCGTTGGAATGTTCTGATGTTTGTCACCCCAAATGGTGTACTATAGGGAACAGTCATGGTGCGGGGTTGTCAATCCCGTATAGATCTAAACACAAACACCATGCTCCCCCTCCAAGGGATTCTAGTATATAACACAGGACTTGAAATGTGTACTCAAACGTACGTGAAGTTTAGTATAAAACAGATTTATGTGTGAAAATGTTCGTTTGTTCTTATATATGAAAGTAACTTCTTGAAATAGTATTTCTAGTATGTAAAAGTTCGTGATGTTCTCATAAAACTATAGCTATTATAGTTTTCTAAAAGTGTGTCTCGTTTGTATAATAATCCCTAGTGAAATGCTCACTTGTTATGAAAAGTATAATTTTTGTAGTGCCCAAGATGGACGCATATACATACAGCATAAGCAGAGTGTTTGATTTATATATATACATAAATCATTTCTCATTTCAAAAGATAAGATGATATCATAGTATATTTTGCATACGAAAGTTTCCCTATAATAGTTATAAATCACATATGATTCTATTGATAAAATGTGTATAATGAAAATTTATATAACACACGGTAAAAATTGTGTGTTTTACTTATATTCCCCCCCCCCCCCTACCACTCATTTAAAAGCATATAAAAGCATTTATAAAACATTTAAAAGTGTGGATTATAGGGATATGAACTCACTTGAAATATCGAAGAAAGCGAGATGAAAACCGAGTAGAACTTCGACCAGAGAAAGCAGCTTTTCTCGGGACCCTCGGAAATCTCAGGAGCATAAACGACCTTCGGGACTTGAGCAAGGAAACCGGATCTTCGGGATATCACGTGCACGGAAAACGAGGCAAAAATGCAAGAATGATGAGAGGAATTTGGCCTTTTCTTCGGAACCTCGCATCCCTTCTATAGGGGGTGGGAACTGCCTCGGTACACTGGGCGTACACGCGCATCATGCGTGACCACCTCCTCGACTGCCTCGGAGCTTCGGATGGGACGGGGCATAGCCTCGCATAGGGGGCGACGTGGACGATCCGAGGCCTAGGCCTCGAGTACGCTGGATATAGAAGTGTACGCTGGGTGTAACTCAGATCGGCCTGGTGACTCCTCCTTCGGATAATACCGAAATTTAATATAAAATTTATGTTTTTATTATTTAATAAACTTCAAAAATTCATATCTTCTTCATACGAACTCCGTTTTTGATGATCTTTATATCCACGCATAGGTGAGACTACACTCTACATCATTTTTTTAGATTCTGTTGGCAAATTTTGAAATTATTTTTATTATTTATTTTTAAAAGGCCGCGGTAAGAAAATTTCGTTAGAAATTCATAACTTCATTATCTGACGTTTGTTTTTGCAAGACTTTTTACCGTTGAAAAACCATTGTCGAGACCTTCGATTCTCATTTAGGTCATTCCGGCCAAAAGTCGCTCGATCTCTGTTTCGAGTTTTTAGCTGTGTGTTGCTAAGCCGAACTTGAAAAATTCATAACTTCCTTATACGAAGTCAGATTTGGGCGTTATTTTTACGTACGATCATAGTTTAATGACATCTAACGTTGTCACACCCGAAAACAAAGAACGATGGAAACGTTCTGGGGCGGAGGACGTCATGTACAGTATCACAACAATGAAAACTAGTAAACAAGCAACAACATCATCCATTGCATTAATAATATAATTATTATACAATTGCGTTCTGTCAAAATTTGATAAACACTAAAGCATAAATCAAAATGAAAGATGAGTCTTCAACGAGATCCATCTTCCCTAATCCTTGCGTCAGTACCTGTCTATGATGACATGAGGATACAAGTAATTTTGAAAGCGAGTATCAGCTTTAAAGCTGGTGAGATCATAAGTATTTTAGTGGCTTAATTTGTATGTAAGAATTTGTAAGTTTATGAACTATAAGTATGGAAAATGTAAATGAACTATAAGTATATAAATGTTTGTAAAACAACTGTAAACGTTTGAAAAACTCTAGAAATCCCTATGATTCCTACTGTTATATAAGGTTGTCTTCTACCAAGACCTAACTGTTCTCAATGTAGTCTTCTACCAAGACTTAACTGTTCTAAATGTTCGTTTCTTGTAAAAGTGTGTAATTTTCCCAAGTGTAACTATCATTAACAAAATATAGTTTTTACATTTAAAGTTTAAGTGAAAAGATCACTAAATATATGTACAAGGAAAATTAATGTAGTACTAAAATGTAGCGCTATAAGAACTACTGCTGTACTAACTACCTTAAACCGGATTTATATTAAGGCATCATGTGATTAATTGTACCATACTATTGACTGGTAACAACAACATAAGAATGGTCGTAAAAAGAAATGACATTTCGCACCCGCAGACCTGTAGGTCCGGCTGTAGCTAGCATCAAGGTGTAGGATAGTCAATCCAGTATAGATCTATACGCAAACTCACGCTCTCCCTTCAAGAGACTCTAGCTACAACTCGGGCCATGACATTTAAGTCATGCTCCGATTCATATCACAATAATTAACGTATTCATGTATATGTAATGTAATGAACTGTTCTAACTGTAATGTACGTGCTCTCTACCTAGCAAGTATAGTAATGTACTGTAATGTTCTAGCTGTAATGTACGTGCTCTCTACCTAGCAGGTATAGTAATGTACGGTAATGTTCTAGCTGGAATGTACGTGCTCTCTACCTAGCAAGTATAGTAATGTACGGTAATGTTCTAGCTGTAATGTACATGCTCTCTACCTAACAAGTATAGACTCATGAATGAACTAACTCATTGTATGATATCGCGTTCTAGTAATGGTTCTAGTATCTTCCTAAACTACCCATATGGTAGTTTACTAGTAATCTAATTGGGCCGTATGAACATGGATGTATACCCTTGCTACCCAAGGGCATTGGATGAACTGGAAAGACCTTTTATGACTATATATGTACACATGATATATAACTAATATTTAAACGACCTTCGGACGAGTACCCGATATCCAATCAGACCACATCCAAATCTAGGAAAAGGAAACAAGGTGGGTAACCTTCCTAAGTCTTTTAAACATTACTTATATAACTATACATATAGAGGCATGCAATTTATAATATAAAATCATAAAATAAGTTTTGTAAAACCTTTGAACATAATTATTATCTAAGAAAAGATCGACTTGATGTCGATCTATAAAACAGTTTGAAGGCATGGGTGTGATAAAACAATTTAGTATAAAGAAACATTTGTTTGAAACACAATTGTAAATAAGTTTGAAATAAAACATACAGAGTAAAATCTACAGTGTAATAAGGAGTTCTAAAACATATAAAATGTTTATGAAGATCATTTAATGGGAATTGTTTGGTAAAACGGCTAATGAGTAGTAAATCATTTAAATGATGCTTAGTAATCACATGTGATTGATATAATAAGTAGCATGATTCTACTTGTATCTATTGGATAAGGTGTCTAAGTCCATAACTTATTTGGTATATACTTGACCCGACCCGGCATGGTCCATTTGGGTTGCACTTCACCCGAACTATTTATGGATAATTTTATGAGAGTTATACACATATGATTATTAATATATTATAAGTTATAATATATTAATATGAATTCATGTTATTTAATTAGTCTTAGTCTTAAATTAATTATGAATTAAGTTAGAGATTAAAAGGAAGACTAATTAGATTGTGGGCTATTGGTTTTATATGGCGTGGGGTAACACTCATTTGTTAATGGGCTAGGCTTGTATGGAAGTCCATGGATGATCCATGGAGCTTTTAACCATGGATCCTTGGAAAAGGAAAGGTCATGGGTTATTAGGGTTTCACCCTAACCATGCACAATATATAAGCATGCTTATGTTGCATGAAGTAGCCACTAGTGTGTATGTTTGTGTGTGGCCGAAATTATAGTGTGTATACACTCTCTCAAAGTTTTCCAAGTGTTTGTGGTGATTTGTGATTCCATTTGAGGCATTCACACTGTTGGTGCTTGGCCCTCAAACTCCTTAAGAATCAAACTCATCAAAAAGGTATGTAATCTCATCTAATTTTTTTATGTTTAAAAGTATCCCATGCCATGTTAGATAGGTTATGAACCTTGGAAAATTATTATTTTGCATGTATTTAGACAAACATAGATCCAAGGTTTATTAGGGTTGCATGCACACTTAGGAAGTGTTACATTGCTCAAAACCCAACAGTGGTATCAGAGCCTACGCTTGCTTGTTTGATACTTGATGCAAAATAGTGAAAAAAGTCGAAATTTTTGTTTTCTGCATGATGGACTCGCCGAGTCCATGGGGGGACTCACCGAGTCCAAGGCAAAATTCATCCTACTCGCCGAGTAGGTTCGTGCACTCGGCGAGTAGAAGGTTTAGAATGCAGAATTTCGACTTTTGCTGCTGGAAATGGACTAGAAACTTTACCCTAAATTGTTTTGATGTTTTAAAACTTATTTTAGTTGGTGTAATGGTTGTTCTAATCCATTTACAATGGCTCATATCAAAATTTCATGTCTTATATGTGTTCATGTTTCTTGAATTTTTGATGTTCATGTTCTTATGAATTTAGAAGATGATAGGAATTATTTGCTGAATTGTTTAGGATTAATTCTTGATCATTTATGTGTTTTGATGGAGTCCATAATTTGTCCTCAAGTTATGGATATCCAAAGGTCACTTTTCTTTAACACACATGAAAAACACATAAGTTACATAAAATGAAGAGTCTTCATTTTATGAACCTTTAATTCATAAGTTATGAAATGAAAAGTTTTGAAGAGTTACAAAACTTGTCCTCA
This sequence comes from Lactuca saligna, assembly GCF_052625555.1. Taxonomy (NCBI): domain Eukaryota; kingdom Viridiplantae; phylum Streptophyta; class Magnoliopsida; order Asterales; family Asteraceae; genus Lactuca; species Lactuca saligna. The sequence goes on along the minus strand of NC_136420.1, from coordinate 261,385,924 downwards.
AGTTTTGGAATTTGGAAAAGTTTCACACACTTTAATAAACTTTAATTCCAACACTTAGAGTTTTAAAAGTTAAAATTCAACACTTATACTATTTTTAACATTAATGGTTAATTATTATATATATGTATAAGAACAAGTCGTTTTACCGTTAGTAGGCCTCATTCACGAAACCGGTCTATAAGGTGGGTATAAGTTTGTTGCCAATAAAATGGCAACTTAATGGGTGTCCACTCTCACCCACCACTTGCTTAACTGGTGGAAGGTCATTAGCCGAATGGGTAAGACAAGGACTTATAAATTCTCATTAAGTATGATGAATATTATAAAGTAACTAAATCTTTTATTTAATTCCCAATCTTAGTTACTTTAGGAAAAATGTGAACATGGTGCTAGTCCATGGAATTCACACTTTGTACCTTACCAAGTCGTTGGTGGAGCGTGTGTGGTTAACCGACACACTAACTTGGACTAGTAAGGATCACGAAGGGTGACATAATGTTTGTCATAGATCAATGGCGAGTGTGTGGTTAACCGGCATATTGATTAGGTGATAATATTAAGGGTACCAAGTGAATTAGCATGGTTATTCACACCTTGTTTTGTGATCCTCGGCATCCCAGTCACAAAACTTGAAGGGCACAATCAAGATTGAAAAATGCCATTGAAAAGTTCAATGAATCTCAAAAGAATCTAGGAATTTCAAATCCAATTAAAACCTAATAAATCATTTCGTTTTTGTGGTGGAAATTGGTGAATCGTCATTCACCTACCTTTCAAATATATTATTACTTAGATTATGACATCCTTCTTCTAAGTATAATATATTGTGATTGGATCCTAGCCTTAATATTACATTTGGGTGTCTTATTAAGGACTCTATATATCTAATCTAAACTTGCTTTCTTCTTTCAGATGTCTTCCAACACTAATGCTTCGGGCTCTAACCCAATTAGTTCTTTCTCTCTGATGAATCATTGTGGGAGAGTCATCTTTGATGGTTCCAACTTCATGGACTGGATAAGGAACATCAGGATGGTAACTCGTTATGAGGACAAGGAATATGTCCTCGATAAGGAGGTAAAAGAGCTTGATGATTCTACCACTACTCTTGAGGAGATCGTTGAATTCAGGACACATGAGAGAGATGCTACTAAGGTGGCATGCATCATGATGGCCATGATGACAGCCGAGCTCCAAAATACATATGAGGACTTCTACCCTTTTGAGATGCACCAAGACCTGATGGAAAGGTACCATCAGAGTGCTCGTCAGGAGCGGTATGAAATAATCTCCTCAATAATAACAACCTGCATGAAGAACGGTGAATCCATCACGGCCCACATGCAAAAGATGCAAAGGTATGTGGACCGTTTGCTGAAGCTGAATGTGAACTTCCCTGAGGAGTTGGCAATTGACATCATTTTGCACTCCTTACCTTCTTGTTATGACCATTTTCGTATGATATATCATATGAATAAGGAGGAAGTTACCCTTAGCAAGCTTTAAGGACTCTTGAAGACCGCCAAAACCGGTCTTAAGGGCAGGGAAGTAGTTACCTCTACTACTCCTACTCCAACATCTACCCCTGTTTTAGCTATCAGGCAAGGCAAAGGGAAAAAGAGGAAGCGCCCTTCGAAGGGTACCAAGGGAAAGTCTCTCGAAGGCTCCTCATCAAGGACCAAGAGCAGTTCTGTCACTCCTTCTGCCATTCCCAAGGATGTTGATTGCTACTATTGCCAGGACAAGGGGCACTGGAAGTGAAACTGCCCTAAATACTTGCAGGATCTGAAGGATGGGAAAGTGAAACCCACCCACGCAGGTATTTACACAATATTGTCTAATAACTCACCATATTCTAACTCTTGGGTGCTTGATATAGGATGTGGTATTCACATATGTTCTGATTTGCAAGGCCTAAGAAGAAGTGAGGATGTGGAGCACGGGAAGATAAACTTGATCATGGGGAATAGGAAGCCTTCACCTGTTTCCAATATTGGAGTTTATACTTTGTTGCTAAATAATGGGTTAAAATTAGATTTGAATAAATGTGTGTACTCGTCTGAAATGGCGATGAATATTATTTCCTTTCATGCTTTGTACAAACAAGGTTTTACCTTTTCGTTTGATAATGAATGTGGTGGTATTAATGCTTTCTTTAATAATGTGTTTTATTTTAAAGCATTACCTTGTGATGGTGTGTATGAAACTGTGTCGATTGTAGACAACTTAGGAAATAATGTGTTGTATATTGAATCTTCTACTAGCCTAGATAAGGCATCATTGTGGCATTGTCGTCTTGGACATGTAAACAAGAAACGCATAGGCCAACTCCAAAAGAGTGGAGTCTTGGAGTCATTCGACCTTAAATCGGATGATAGTTGTGAATCTTGTCTACTTGGAAAGATGACAAAATCACCCTTCACTGGAACTTGTGAAAGGGGTGAGGGTTTGTCGGACCTAATACATACTGATGTATGTGGACCATTCAAAACCGCCACAAGGGATGCTAATCGGTATTATGTGACTTTTATTGATGATTTTAGTAGATATGGGTATGTCTACTTAATCAAAAATAAGTCAGAAACCTTTGAAAGGTTTAAGGAATTCAAACAGGAAGTACAAAATCAACTGGGCAGGAACATTAAGATGCTTCGATCCGATCGAGGTGGTGAGTATCTTAGTACCGAGTTCCTTGACTATCTTAAGGAGTGTGGGATTGTCTCACAATTGACTCCTCTCAGGACACCACAGCTAAATGGTTTAGCTGAGAGGCGTAATCGAACCTTGTTAGACATGGTTTGCTCTATGATGAGTCGAGCTTCACTACCAATCTCTTTTTGGGGTTATGCCTTAGAGACTGCCGCCCATATACTTAATCTAGTCCCTACAAAGAAGGTTACCAAAACACCTCATGAGATGTGGACTGGGAAGGTTCCCAATTTGGACCACATCAAAATTTGGGGTTGCAAAGCTTTTCTGAGGCGTGAAACTCATGATAAGCTCGAACTCCGAAGTGAAAGGTGTATTTTCATCGGCTACCCACAGAAATCCTTAGGTTACCTCTTCTACAGACCCAGTGAGAATGTGGTCTTTGTAGCAAGAAGAGGGGTCTTTCGTGAGAGAGAATTTATAAGCCAAGGAGACAGTGGGAGGCAAATTGATCTTGAGGAAATCCAAGAATCAATTGGTGAAGGAACCTCAGACACTAGCAATCAACCTGAGGAGTAAACTCCTGTTGAGCCAGCTGATGAGTCTGTACCTCCGAGGCGTTCCACACGGGTTAGGAACACACCTGTGTTTTATTATGGTATTCATATTACTACGAAAGGTGATACATTTATCAGCGATAGTACACTGGTAAATTTGGATGAACCTCGCAGTGTTAAGGAAACCATGGCAGGCCCGGAGTCTGCTAAGTGGAAGGAGGCTATGGACAGCGAGATACAGTCCATGTATGACAATCAAATTTGGAACTTGGTTGACAATGTACCAGGCCGTAAAACAGTCAGGTGCAAATGGATCTTCAAGAAGAAGACTGACATGGAAGGAAAAGTGCATACTTATAAGGCTCAACTGGTTGCGAAGGGTTTTACTCAGACTCAGGGTATTGATTATGATGAAACCTTCTCGCCGGTAGCGAAGATTAAGTCTATTAGGGCTATGCTAGCCATTGTTGCATTTCATGATTATGAAATATGGCAAATGGATATCAAAACCGCTTTTCTTAATGGAAAATTGGCTGAGGATGTGTACATGAATCAGCTACATGGTTTTGTCAGTGCAAAGTACCCTAATAGAGTATGCAAGCTCGAGAAATCCATTTATGGATTAAAACAAGCATCTCATAGCTGGAATATTTGTTTTGATGTGAAGGTCAAAGAGTTTGGCTTCTCGAGAAGTGAAGATGAGTCTTGCGTGTATGTCAGAGCTAGTGGGAGTATAGTTAGCTTCTTGGTACTGTATGTGGATGACATACCACTTATAGGAAATGACATCCCACCCTTGCAGGAGGTTAAGTCCTGGCTTGAGAAGTGCTTTGCTATGAAGGACCTAGGGGAAGCTGCCTATATCCTAGGGATAAGGATATTAAGAGAAAGGAGTAAAAGACTAATTGGACTTAGTCAGAGTACCTACTTGGATAAGGTGTTGAAAAGGTTCAACATGCAGAATTCCAAGAAAGGAGATTTACCGATCCAAAGCAATACCAAGCTGAGTAAGACTCAGAGTCTGAGTACAGAGGCAGAGATAGCTGAGATGAGCCAATTACTGTATGCTTCCACTGTTGGCTCGATCATGTATGCTATGACTTGTACCCGCCCTGATGTAGCCTTTGCTTTGAGCATGGTCAGCAGGTATCAGGGGAACCCTGGCAAGGCTCATTGGACTGCGGTAAAGAACATTTTCAAGTACATGCAGAAGACTAAAAATTGGATCCTTACCCTTGGTGGGAGTGATGACTTGAGAGTATTAGGGTATAATGATGCTAGTTTTCAGACTGATAGGGATAACTTTCACTCCCGGTTGGGCTGGGTCTTTACCTTAAATGGAGGGGCGATCTCTTGGAAGAGTTCCAAGCAGGAGACAGTGGATGATTCGACTTGTGAATCAGAGTATATAGCAGTGAGTGAAGCAGCGAAGGAGGCAATATGGTTGAAGAACTTCATCGGAGACCTTGGAGTTGTGCCAACTATTAAGGAGCCTATGGAAATTTTCTGTGACAATAATAGTGCGGTTGCTTTAGCTAAAGAACCGAGAGATCATGGGAGATCCCGACACATTGACAGAAAATATCACTTCATAAGACACAAGATAGAAGAAGGACTCCTCGTGGCAAAGAGGATATCTTCAGATGAGAACCCTGCGGATCCCATTACAAAGGGACTGACGAGGGCTAAGCATTTTCAGCACCCGAGGCGCATCGGGCTAAGGGATGATATTAGTTTTACAGATTAGATAGTTTCTCTGAAACTTGTAAAATGTAATCGACATTTGATGATGAATAAAATTGTGATTTATTTATGAGTAAGGTGTTGCTATCATTGTCAATTATTTACAATTGTTTCTGCTTTTCATGTTTTGACTTCCAAAATAATTAATTTATTCAAACCTCCACAATCGGTCATACGTCGGAAGTAGATATGAATCAAGATTGTCATGAATTGGGTTTGTAGATGGCTAAAAGTGTTTAGACATGGCAATGGTTGCTACAATGTTCATGAGTACTCATAAGTTATGAGTATTGGAATAAACCCACGCTCACTTGTATCACTTCATGGAATTTATCTCGAGTGATCATGAGACGGTAATATCATATAAGTCTTCAAACCTAGAGATATGAGTTGTTACCTATGAGTTGGTTGTGCATTGATTGCACGTAAACGCATCAGTAACTTGATGTTATAAAACGTGCCTTTTTGTACAATTCAACAAGTAGTAGAACAAGCATATGAGTCGAAGTTTATCTGTTCCTTCTAGAAATAGAAGCGATATGGCCCCTCGATGATTTTGTGTTGACCCATGTACCAGGCCCGGTCAAAACTAAATTGATGTGTTCAGTTGATCACTTTGTCAAACAGATCGGAAATCGAGAAACAACTGCCAAACAGTAAGCAAGACATAGTTCCATGTGTTTGTCCGGCTGATATCCTGAGAACAGAGGATTGTATGATCACTTATCTCAAAATGGTGCTTCATAGTTCAACAGACTTTTCGAGAGCTACGATTGCTGGTTGGTTCCTGAAGTAATATAGGCAAATACAGTTATTAGACTTATCCAAGTGGGAGTCTATTGGATAAGGTGTCTAAGTCCATAACTTATTTGGTATATACTTGACCCGACCCAGCATGGTCCATTTGGGTTGCACTTCACCCAACCTATTTATGGATAATTTTATGAGAGTGATACACATATGATTATTAATATGTTATAAGTTATAATATATTAATATGAAGTCATGTTATTTAATTAGTCTTAGTCTTAAATTAATTATGAATTAATTTAGAGATTAAAAGGAAGACTAATTAGATTGTGGGCTATTGGTTTTATATGGTGTGGGCTAACACTCATTTGTTAATGGGCTAGGCTTGTATGGAAGTCCATGGATGATCCATGGAGCTTTTAACCCATGGATCCTTGGAAAAGGAAAGGTCATGGGTTATTAGGGTTTCACGCTAACCATGCACACTATATAAGCATGCATATGTTGCATGAAATATCCACTAGTGTGTGTGTTTGTGTGTGGCCGAAATTATAGTGTGTATACACTCTCTCAAAGTTTTCCAAGTGTTTGTGCTGATTTGTGATTCCATTTGAGGCATTCACACTATTGGTGCTTGGCCCTCAAACTCCTTAAGAATCAAACTCATCAAAAAGGTATGTAATCTCATCTAATTCTTTTATGTTTAAAAGTACCCCATGCCATGTTAGATAGGTTATGAACCTTGGAAAATTATTATTTTGCATGTATTTAGAAAAACATAGATCCAAGGTTAATTAGGGTTGCATGCACACTTAGGAAGTGTTAGATTGCTCAAAACCCAATAGTATCCCCCCATAAAACATTTAAAAATAGTTAAAACATTGATCATGGGGTATGAACTCACTTGTGGTGAGTGGATTGGATTGAAGTGTCGGTACGGTGCTAGGTGACAAATGAAGACTTGTAGACGCGCATCAGCCTAGTTATCATATAATGAACATATATATAACTAATTAGCCTTATTATAACTAATAAAATAATTTGGGACACCCTAGCACTTGAAAGTACTTTGTTTCATCTGTTAAAGTTCACAAGGATTGCATCGGAGTGTTAGTAGGGCAAAACTAGCGTGTTTGGGGTCCAAGGGTAAACTCCTTGGGAGTTTACTGTCAAAATGACCTTTACCCTAGGATTTTACGGTAGTAAACTCAAGGGTTTACGGTCTAAACTCCACTCCTTGCAACCATGTGTTGTTTGGAGGTTTAACAAGTCCTTTGAAGCAATCCTACTAGGTGGTTTAGCCTTTGGAATGGACTAGGGCCACAAAACACCCTGTTTGAGGAGTTTACGGCCTAAGGGCATTTTCCTTTGGGTTTACTGATGTAAACCCTTATGAGAAAGGATATTGCCATGACTTCAAGTCCTTAACACATCTTGGTAAATGTCTAAGTTAACTTTTAGGGTTAAGGAAGGAAAATGACTCATTTAAACACCCTTTTGGGTGTTTACGGTTTTGGGATATCCTTAGACCGTAAACACCTATAAATGGTGGTGTTTGGTGTTTTTCAAAGCTTAAACACATCAATGGCAGGTTTAAATATGTTAAGGTACGTCTTAAACTTCAAAATAGGGCTAAACATGGGACTTAAGTCAATTTTGGGGGACTTTATGGTGTTTACGACCCAAGCATCATCTTGGACCGTGAACACCTCAAGCATGGTGTTCTTGATCGATTTTCGTTGTGTTTAGATGATATATTAGCTTACAAGCACTCAAGGATGGAAGTACTTACTATAATGATGCTTGATTTGAGCTAAAAGGCCAAGAACACTTAGTGTGTGTTGTTGGTGTTCTTGGTGTTTTGGAAAATCTAAACAAAATACATAAATGAATGGATGAATAGATGCACAAACACTAGATTAAGTGTTTTACTAACTTGAAATGATTAGAACACTTACAAGATCGAAGATTTGGAATTAAATGTTGCATGATAGTTGAGAGAGTTTTTGGAGTTTACTCTTTTGACTATTTGGGGAGTAAACACAATGACTAGTTTCTTGGGGAGTAAACTCATACATAGGCATGATTTTACGGTGTTTGGGTGATTCCTAAACCCAAAACATACAAGTTTGTTCGGGTGATTCTAATACGCGAAGTGTTTGCAGTTTTCAAAAATAAAAACCCGAGACGACACTTTCTTTCACCCGTTCGTTTAAAAATAATATTAAAATAATCAAACGAACTTTATATTTCCTAAAAATAAGAAATAATGACATTGACTTATGATACGAAGTGGTTGACTTTTAGGGTTTGACCGAATGGAAATTTCGGGTTGTCACATCATCCCCCTGTTAAAGGGAATTTCGTCCCAAAATTAAAATTTAGGTAAGGAAGTAGGTATGAATGATCGAGTCGATAGGAGGAAACTTCCTAATCGATTGGTTCTAGCACTCCTATGTGAAATCGGGTCCTCGGTTGGTATCCCAACGAACCTTCACTAACGGGAGACTGTGTTGCTTCGTCCGCTTGACCTCTCGGTCGAGGGTCACTACGGTTCTAATACGAAGGCAAGGATCTCGGTGAGTGGACTTACAAGAGTCCTAACGGAAAGGTATGGTTTGTAGGTCGAGACGCGAAAAGTAAAATGTACGTTACCGAGTTCGCGGAGTAGGTCTAGTTTGTGCGAGATATACGACCGATTCTGGTAAGAATCTCGAAGGTCATATCTATCTTGGATTTAGCTTTCCACGCTTTATGAAGCGTATTAAGCCGTTCCCAGAGTGAGACTTCCTAAAGAACTTGGTCTCTCACTTGGAATCTCCAAGGTTTCATTTTCTTGTTTAACTTACCAGTCAAGGGCCACCCTTTTCTGGGTCAAAGTCGTACGGGTTTCTGTAATTTGCGAGGAGTTCTGAAGGAACTACGACCGTAGGTCTGTATGACCTAGAATTTTCCGAATCTCTGTCGGTGTCTCTGGTGTCGACAAATTCTCAACGGTTTTGATAAATTGAAAGAGTACTCAAAATTCCCACATCACTAACAGTGTGTTATAGGAACCTGATTCTTCAATTTCAAAACTTGTTCTTAGAGAACTTCACGAAAATTCCTCTGAAGGTAATGTTTCCATAGGTTCTTTCTTACTACAAGGGTAGATAAGTATGTCATTACAAGGAGAATGATGAACTAATCCAAGTAAGGATGGCGTACCCTATTCATTAAGCTCATGAATATTATGGGCGTACTGGTCCTATCCTAGGGGTATCACTTACGGACTCGAAGTGTCCGCATCGATTTTGGAAGATAGTCTTCCAGACATCCTTCCTTAACACTCGAACTGGTGATATTCGGATATCAGATCGATTTCTGAAAGTAATTCTTTCCTTGCGTTGCTCAACCATTTCATCTATGCGAGGCAGAGATAACGATTTCTAATGAAAAATCTTGACGGGGTCCTCGATATCTGAGGTACATACGATGCAATCCGTCAATCTCTGGAAGAATAAGATCGGAGTTCTGCAGGGTGAGAAGCCTAGTCTTCTAATTTAATTTCTGTGTAGTTTGCTAAGTTGTCCCGACTGTTCTTGTATCTCCGTAGTTGTTTAGACTGTAGGACGATCTGTTTACAGGAGTCGTATTAGGTTCTAAGTTTGTTCACATGACGATGCGATTACTCGTAGTCTTGGGCAGTTCTCTGTCCTACAGTTCATTCTAGAATCCATACTTGGTTCAACGATCACCATCTCGGGTATACGAGTCGTATATAACTAAGATTGAAAAGATAGTCGAATAACTGATTCTTCTTTAAGTTCACATCCTATCGAAGAAAAAGTAGTTAAAGCGGAATCATCAATTCTAAATTTGTAGAACCTTGATTATATATCGCCCCTATTTATACCTTCTTCAGTAACAGGTCAATCGTATGGACCTTTGGATTGAACTCGACATACTGTACGAGTGGTACTTTGGGGATTTCTTCTGAGAAGAAAAGAACTATGGGGTACTCCAGGCATGAGTACTTCGGTGTTATGATATGATGGCTTCGCTGGAAAGGCGATTTCGAAGAAAGAGATGTACGTATGAAGCTGGTATGGTGTGGATCAAACTGAATCTAGTTGTATGATAATGTCGAAATCATACAGAAACTTAAAGACATTAGATTTGAACATAAGACGTTTACAGACAAAAACAACCGTACAACCACGAACAGAGTTATAGTACTTTAGATTTACTACAAGACTATTGATGCGAATAAGGTATACTACAAAGGACAAGTATACGCAGCACGAGCATCCCTATACTGACAGGATCTCGCAAAAGATAAGACTCTAGTTGGACTAGTTTTAAACATACAAAATTACTGACGATTGGGAGGGAACCTATACTATAGTAGGGTCCTTAACTGCCTCTTTCCATTCTGAGGCCAAACTCCTCTGGATTCGCTGTTGTCCTTCTCTGCTGGACAATCCCTCTTGAAGTGTCCCATGACGCCACATAGATGGAATATCTGAGAGGTTTGGACGTTGGTGGTTGAAGTAATGTGTTGGATTTGGGTCCTGCAGCAGCTGGTAGTATGTCCATTCTTGTTGCACTTAAAACAGTGTAACTGACGACAACTACCCAGATGATGAAAGCTACATTCATAGCATTTTGGTAGGTTTCTGGCATATTGCCTGGCTGGTGTAGGGACAATTGGGACACCAGAAGGAATGGTAGTAGGAGGTACTAATGTCGTAACTATGAAGGTCGTCACCGGTGGTTGTTTCTTATTCGCTCCTCGAAGCGATTTTTCCTTCTTTTTAGTCCAAAGCTTCTGTTTGTTACTCTTGGTCTTGGAACTCATGGTGTCGTGGTAGTTTGCTGTTCGTTGATGTGTTTGATTGTTACCCAGGTTGGAATTATTGTTAACAATCCCACTAACATTTGCGTTGTTAGCGTTAAGATGGGTCAGAATAGCTGACACGGCAGCCGAAAATGCAGATTGAAAGGTAGTCGCATCAATCTGAAGAGTCGGTGCTTGATTTATGGGTTGATCATTTTTCTTTGGCGACATGATTCTGTTTCGCAGAAAGAAAATGAATTTGTGAGCCAACCTGGTTGAACCTAGACGTAGTTCACTGTTTATGTAAATAATACGAGTATGTTCTCAAATGTTTGACCTACAACCCTATGATGCAGTCCTAGTACGGATTGGAAGTATGTTCGTGAAGTTTTGACCTGCATACCTATGATGCCGTCCTATTACTGAGTGGGAGTGTGTTCGTTGAATGGTCTCAAGACGTTTTTCGTACAAGCCGAGGTATCGTTGGTTGGTGAATATCGTGATCCAACCACTAAAAGAGACTTGGAAATGTCTCTGGAGTTAAATTACTATAGTCCAATGACTTGACTAAAGCATGAATTTAGATAGACTCCAATGAAAGTATGATAAAAGTACTTGAATGAAGATGACACAGAAGTTAGCCGACTGTCAAAATATTTGATATTCATGACGTAAAAGTTTGGGAAAAATGACCTTGTACAGGTCTTACATCATATCCAGAGAAGATAGTTCTTGACAACATAAAGACCTAACCAAAAGTACCTACAGTAAAAGGTAATTTCATAGAAAATGCCACATCGGGCATAGACAGAAAAACGATTCCTTTTTTTTAACAAGGAAAAATAAAGTAAAGCGTCTACTACTGGCGACGGTCATCCCTCTGGTGAACTCTCAGTTCAGCCAGTTGACGTTCCATATCAAGCAGGTATCTTTCGTATACCCTCTGACGTACTCGGAGCTCAATGACTTCGGCTCGGGTTTCAGCTAGTGCTTGCAGCAGGGTTTCATGGTTTCTATCAGATATCTCGCGAGCATCTTCTAGACGAATGGTGCGGAGGGTATGCATTCTCGCATTAGCGACAACTTGAGTGATGTGATGTAAGGCTGTCGTGCCTTGAATCTCATTTCAGGCCACTCTGCGGACCAAGATTGGCAAGATTCTTTCTGCTGGCCCCCCATTGCTCAGGTCATAAAAGCTTCGGTCACCATTAAATGGCATGGGCTGATCTTGTCCTTGGCTCCATGTTTCCAAACATTCCACCCATGGAGGCATCGGGCCATGAAAAGCCGGATGAGGGTTAGGAATTGGAACAGGAGCTGCCTGGGGTAGGTTCTCAACTTCGGGTTCGTAGTTAGCATCGTCCGAAAGGTCTTCATCATTGTGATGATTCACAGGGATTGGATGATCATTCTCTGGTTCTTCTTCAACCCAACTAGCAATGACTTCGTTCGGAAGATACTGGTTGTCGTGGGGATGGAGTCCAGCCATGTTATCTACGCGAGAATTAGGGTAAGAAAATAACTATTAGACGAACTATCTAGATAGTTATTTAGAAATCTTCATTAGTTACATCGCTATTTGTGAAGTGCATACAAGTTATATGTAATCGAAACAGGATAGGCCTTCAAATAAGTGACCTTAACTCCAAATTCACACAGAATCGGGGTAAAGTAAATTTTTCACAGATTCTAAGTCTATAACATCCTAATTACGTATAGCTTTAGTGTATCCACTTAGCAACTATCAACTTGGTAATGAAGATCCCGTTTTAGTTCTCAAGTATAAAGTACTTATAATAACACCAAATACTCATATAGTATTTTAAGTTTAATGTTATGTTCTACTGTTCTCGTTGTGGTAAGGTTGGTAAGATTTCAGATTTGTTGCAACCACACAACTACACTTAGGAACATGCTAGTCAACCCTCGGATAATATAGGTGATCAGGCTATATCTTCCCAGTTTTGACCGTATGTCTCTAAGCCCACATGTGTTGCCCAACAATCGTAATTCTTTTGTACTGTCCTAGTGACACTGATTTTAGTATGAATGCAACATGTATACTTACTTAAATATTTTAATATTTAAAGTATAAACTCTTAGTCAGAGTATTTTTAATCCCTTATGTATTTATAGTTAGTATATCTTTTATGGGTTGATATACTTAATTCACTATAAACAATTCTCTGATACCAATCAGTCACACCCCAAAACCAAGAACAGCGGAAACGTTCTGTGGCAGAAGACGTCATGTAAAGTATCACAAAAATGAAAAGTAGTAAACAAGCAACAACATCATCCATTGCATTAATAATATAATTATTATACAATCGCGTTCTGTCAAATTTTGATAAACACTAAAGCATAAATCAAAATGAAAGATGAGTCTTCAACGAGATACATCTTCCCTAATCCTTGCATCGGTACCTGTCTATGATGACCTGAGGATACAAGTAATTTTGAAAGCGAGTATCAGCTTTAAAGCTGGTGAGATCATATGTATTTTAGTGGCTTAATTTGTATGTAAGAATTTGTAAGTTTATGAACTCTAAGTATGGAAAATGTAAATGAACTGTAAGTATAAAAATGTTTGTAAAACATCTGTAAACATTTGAAAAACTCTAGAAATCCCTATGATTCCTACTATTATATAAGGGTGTCTTCTACCAAGACCTAACTGTTCTCAATGTAGTCTTCTACCAAGACTTAACTGTTCTAAATGTTTGTTTATTGTAAAAGTGTGTAATTTTCCCAAGTGTAGCTATCATTAACAAAATATAGTTTTTACATTTAAAGTTTAAGTGAAAAGATCACTAAATATATGTACAGGGAAAATTAATGTAGTACTAAAATGTAGCGCTATAAGAACTACTGTTGTACTAACTACCTTAAACCAGATTTATATTAAGGGACCATGTGATTAATTATACCATACTATTGCAACGACATAAGAATGGTCGTAAAAAGAAATGACGTTTGGCACCCGCAGACCTGCAGGTCCGGCTGTAGCTAGCAGCAAGGTGTAGGATAGTCAATCCAGTATAGATCTATACGCAAACTCACGCTCTCCCTTCAAGAGACTCTGGCTACAACTCGGGCCATGACATTTAAGTCATGCTCCGATTCATATCACAATAATTAACGTATTCATGTATATGTAATGTAATCAACTGTTCTAGCTGTAATGTACGTGCTCTCTACCTAGCAAGTATAGTAATGTACTGTAATGTTCTAGATGTAATGTACGTGCTCTCTACCTAGCAAATATAGTAATGTACGGTAATGTTCTAGCTGTAATGTATGTGTTCTCTACCTAGCATGTATAGTAATGTACGGTAATGTAATAGCTGTAATGTACGTGCTCTCTACCTAACAAGTATAGACTCATGAATGAACTAACTCATTGTATGATATCGCGTTCCAGTAATGGTTCTAGTATCTTCCTAAACTACCCATATGGTAGTTTACTAGTAATCTAACTGGGCCATATGAACATGGATGTATACCCTTGCTACCCAAGGGCATTGGATGAATTGGAAAGACCTTTTATGACTATATATGTACACATGATATATAACTAATATTTAAATGACCTTCGGACGAGTACCCGATATCCTATCAGACCACATCCAAATCGAGGAAAAGGAAACAAGGTGGGTAACCTTCCTAAGTCTTTTAAACATTACTTATATAACTATACATATAGAGGCATGAAATTTATAATATAAAAGCATAAAATAAGTTTTGTAAAACCTTTGAACATAATTATTATCTAAGAATAGATCGACTCGATGTCGATCTATAAAACGGTTTGAAGGCATGGGTTTGGTAAAACAATTTAGTATAAAAAATATTTGTTTGAAACACAATTGTAAATAAGTTTGGAATAAAACATACATAGTAAATTGTACAGTGTAATAAGGAGTTCTAAAATATATAAAATGTTTATGAAGATCATTTAAAGGAAACTATTTGGTAAAACGGCTAATGAGTAGTAAATCATTTAAATGCTGCTTATTAATCACATGTGATTGATATAATAAGTAGCATGATTCTACTTGTATCCCCCCATAAAACATTTAAAAATATTTAAAACATTGATTAAGGGTTATGAACTCACCTGTGGTGAGTGGAGTGGATTGAAGTGTCGGTTACGGTGCTAGGTGACAAATGAAGACTTGTACACTCGCATGAGCCTAGTTATCATATAATGAACATATATATATATACATATATATATATATATATAAGTAATTAGCCTTATTATAACTAATAAAATAAGTTGGGACACCCTAGAACTTGAAAATACTTTGTTTCAAGTGTTAAAGTTCACAAGGATTGCATCCGAGTGTTAGTAGGGCAAAACTAGCGTGTTTGGGGTCCAAGGGTAAACTCCTTGGGAGTTTACGGTCTACATGACCTTTACCCTAGGAGTTTACAGTATTAAACTCAAGGGTTTATGGTCTAAACTCCACTCCTTGCAACCATGTGTTGTTTGGAGGTTTAACAAGTCCTTTGAAGCAATCCTACTAGGTGGTTTAGCCTTTGGAATGGACTAGGGCCACAAAGCACCTTCTTTGAGGAGTTTACGGCCTAAGGGCATTTTCCTTTGGGTTTACTACCGTAAACCCTTATGAGAAACGATATTGCCATAATTTCAAGTCCTTAACACATCTTGGTAAATGTCTAAGTTAGCTTTTAGGGTTAAGGAAGGAAAATGACTCATTTAAACACCTATAAATGGTGGTGTTTGGTGTTTATCAAAGCTTAAACACATCAATGGCAGCTTTAAATATGTTAAGGTACGTCTTAAACTTCAAACTAGGGCTAAACATGGGACTTAAGTCAATTTTGGGGGACTTTATGGTGTTTACGGCCCAAGCATCATCTTGGACCGTGAACACCTCAAGCATGGTGTTCTTGATCGATTTTTTTGGTGTTTAGATGATATACTAGCTTACAAGCACTTAAGGATGGAAGTACTTACTATAATGATGCTTGATTTGAGCTAAAAGGCCAAGAACACATAGTGTGTGTTCTTGGTGTTTTGGAAAATCTAAACAAAATAAATAAATGAATGGATGAATAGATGCACAAACACTAGATTAAGTGTTTTACTAACTTGAAATGGTTAGAACACTTACAAGATCGAAGATTTGGAATCAAATGTTGCATGATAGTTGAGAGAGTTTTTGGAGTTTACTCTTTTGACTATTTGGGGAGTAAACAATGACTAGTTTCTTGGGGAGTAAACTCATACATAGGCATGAGTTTATGGTTTTTGGGTGATTCCTAAACCCAAAACATAAAAGTTTGGTCGGGTGATTCTAATACGCGAAGTGTTCGCGGTTTTCAAAAATAAAAACCCGAGACGACACTTTCTTTCACCCGTTCGTTTAAAACTAATATTAAAATAATCAAACGAACTTTATATTTCCTAAAAATAAGAAATAATGACATTGACTTATGATACGAAGTGGTTGACTTTTAGGGTTTGACCGAATGGAAATTTCGGGTTGTCACAAACATAGTAGGTAATTAATTAGAGACTTTTGGACATTTTATTTTCGAAGTTAATTTCATTATATCAAAAGTGGTTACAAGTTGACTTTTTAGGTCGTTACATAGAGTTGGAATATCGGGTTGTCACATCATCCTCCCGTTAGAGGGAATTTCGTCCTGAAATTTAAAGTAAGAAAGATACTTGTGAATCAGAGAAAAAGATGTGGGTACTTTTGTTTCATCTGATCTTCATGTTCCCATATGAATTCAGGTCCTCGCTTGGCGTTCCAGCGAATCTTCTCGATGGGTATGCGACTTTGTTTCGTTTCTTTGACCTCTCGGTCCTTGATCTCTACCGGTTCTTCGATGAAGTTGAGGCTCTCGTTGATCTCGATCTCTTCGAGTGGGATAACAAGAGTCTCATCGGACAGACACTTTTTCAAGTTCGAGACATGGAAGGTTGGATGTATGTTACTAAGTTCACATGGTAGATTAATTTTGTAAGCTACAGGGCCGATTCTGGCGAGAATCTCTAAAGGCCCTACGTATCTTGGATTTAGCTTTCCACGCTTTCCAAAGCGTATTAAGCCTTTCCACGGTGAGACCTTCAATAGAACGCGGTCTCCTACCTGAAGTTCCAAAGGTTTCCTCCTTTGGTCGGCGTAGCTTGTCTGTCGGTCTCTAGAGGCTTTCAACCATCACGAATCTGAATGATCATCTCTGTTGTTTCCCGTATGATTTCCGTACCGGTGAGAGTGCTTTAGGAACTCATCCTTTAGCTAACTGTGTGTCGCCAACTTCATTCCAGCATAGAGGGGACGTGCACTTGCGTCCATAGAGGGCTTCAAATGGAGCACCCTTTTATGCTCGTATGATAACTATTGTGGTATGAAAATTCGACAAGGGGTAAATGGATATCCCATGCCTTTCCAAAGTCAATCACACAGGCTCTCAGAATATCTTCCAAGGTTTGTATTGTTCTCTCACTTTGCTCGTCTGTTTGTGGATGGTAGACTATACTCATGTCTAGCCTAGTCCCCAGGGAACTTTGTAGTGACTGCCAGAACCTTGATGTGAATCTACTATCTCTATTAGAGATAATGGATATCGGAACTCCATGCAATCGCACTATTTGCCTTACATAATTTCTTGTAAGTCTCTCTATCTTTTCAGTCTCTTTGATTGGTAGAAAATGCACGGATTTGGTCAATTTGTCGACGATAACCCATATGGTATTGAGTCCACCCATCATCCTGGGAAACTTGGTTATGAAGTCCATACTAATCCGTTCCCATTTCCATTCCGGTATCTCTGGTTGTTGTAGTAATCCTGAAGGTTTCTGATACTCGACCTTAACCTTAGCGCAAGTAAGACATTTACTTACGAAGGTAGCAATTTCTGCCTTCATGTTAGGCCACCAATACAGTTTGTTAAGATCCAGATACATTTTATCTGAAACTGGGTGAACGGAATACCTCGTGTTGTGTACTTCGGTCATGACCATGTCTCTGAAGCCACCATGTCTCAGTGTCCAGATACGGTCCATGAGATAATATGCTCGGTCACCCCTGATTTCTAGATTCTTTTCCATTCCTCTCAGGGATTCACTCGTCACATGTTCAGGTTGCAAAGCTTCCAGTTGAGCCTCCTTAATTTGTGTGGATAAGTGGGAATGGATAGTCATAGTCAGAGATTTGACTCTCCGACCAGTGTATTCTTTTCGACTGGGGGTGTTTGCTACTACATTGGCCTTGCCAGGATGATAACGAATTTCACATTCGTAGTCATTGAGTAGCTCGACCCATCATCGTTGTCGCATGTTGAGCTCCTTTTGATTGAAAATGTGTTGAAGGCTCTTGTGGTCTTCAAAAATAGTACTCTTCGTTCCGTACAGGTAGTGTCTCTAGATCTTCAGAGCAAATACCACTACTCCTAACTCAAGATCGTGTGTTGAATAGTTCACTTCATGTATCTTAAGCTGACGGGAGGCATAAGCAATAACCTTCCCTCTTTTCATAAGAACACAACCAAGTCCTTGATTTGATGCATCGCAATACACCATGAAATCTTCTATCCCTTCAGGGAGGGATAGTATCGGTGCGATGCACAAAGCCTGTTTTAGTGTTTGGAACACCTTCTCTTGTTTTGCTTCCCAGTCAAAGGCCACGCCTTTCTGGGTTAATGTAGTAAGAGGTTTCACGATGCTAGAGAAGTTCTTTATGAATCTGCGATAGTAGCCAGCGAGACCTAGAAATTGACGAATCTCTGTAGGTGTCTTCGGTGCCGACCAGTTCTCAATAGCCTTAATTTTGGAGGGGTCCACGTGTATCCCTTTTTTGCTAACAACGTGGCGCAAAAATTCGACTCTTAGAATCCAAAATTCGCATTTAGAGAACATTGCATAGAGTTTCTCCGATCGTAGTGTTTCTAAGACTCTTCGTAGGTGCTGACTATGCTCTTCCTTACTTCGGGAGTAGATGAGTATTTCATCGATGAAGATGATGTCGAACTGATCCAAGTAAGGACGACACACCCTACTTATTAGGTCCATGAATACCGCTGGTGCGTTGGTTAATCCGAACGGCATTACTACAAATTCGTAGTGTCCATAACGGGTTCGGAAGGCTGTCTTGGGAATATCCTCCTATAGTACTCGTAATTGGTGATATCCGGATCATAAATCTATCTTCGAGAAGTAGTTTGCTCCTTGAAGTTGATCAAATAGGTCGTCAATGCGGGGCAGAGGGTAACGATTTTTGATAGTAAGTTTGTTCAGTTCTTTGTAGTCAATGCACACACGGAACGATCTGTCTTTCTTCTTTACAAACAAGACCAGTGCTCCCCAATCTGAGAAGCTTGGTCTAATGAATCCTTTTTGGTGGAGTTCGTTAAGCTGATTGGAAAGTTCTTGCATCTCTGCAGGTGCCAGACGATAAGGCGATTTTGCTATTGGGGTAGCCCCTGGAACTAAGTCGATTCTGAACTCGACTTGGCATTGTGGTGGTAATCCTGGTAGTTCTTCTGGAAAGATATCGGGAAAGTCGCATACTTCTTGAATGCTCTTAATGGCCATTACTTCCTGACTCGTATCGATGATGTGTGCAAGAAATGCATGATAATCCTTCCTCAAACACTTTCGAGCTTGGATGCATGAAATGATGCGAAGGTTTGTAGTTGATTTGTCGTCGTAAATCACTAATGTTTCATCGTTAGGGAGATTAAGACGAACTGCTTTTTCAAAGCAAATGATGTCGGCGCGAAGAAGACTTAACCAATCCATGCCAACTATGACATCGAAACTTTTAATTTGGACCGGCATGAGGTTGATTGGGAAAGAATGACCGTCTAAAGTTAATGTACAACTCATGTATATGCAGTTAGTGTTTTCTTTTTTTCCATTTTCCATTTCTATAGTGAATGATTTTTCTAACATGCTAGGTTTATGTTTAAGTAAGTGAACAAAGTTTTGGCTCACGAAGCTTCTCTCTGCTCCACTATCGAATAGTATGCATGCATATGAATTATCGAGAAGAAACGTACGAGCAACTACTGTAGGATCAGCTACGGCTTCTTCGTGGCCTATATCCAGAACTCGTCCCACCCCGTCGGTATTTGCTGCCTTCGGGCAGTTTCTTTTGTAGTGGCCCACCTCGCCACAACCATAGCAAGCTTGGCCTACACCAGCATTGGGAACTTGAGTGATCGGCTTTACGGGGTCTTTTCAGAAACGGACAGTGTGCCCCTTTATGTTGCAGTTGGAGCACTACATTTCCCGACAAGGTCCATTGTGGTGGTAATTTCATTGGGTTCACTTTGGAAGGTTACCCAAATAAGGCTTTGTTGGGTAGAGATTTGTAGGAACAGTAGTAGGTACAATAGCAACATTCACTGTAACTAGTTGTTGTTTCTTCGAGGATTCTTGGGGAGACCCACCCTTCCCCTTACTCCATCCTCTCTTCTTGTTATTGTTGTTGTTGTTTCCCTTTTGTTGTTCTGGTGCAGAAATTGTTGAGTTCTGATGACTTCTGTGATCAATAAGAGATTTTGCCAGCTCTTTAGCACTTTCAAAAGTGTCAGGTTTTGAAGCTAACACACTTGACTGAATTTGGGGCGACATTCCCAAAATGTATCTCTCTATTTTCTTGCTCTCAGGAGCAATCATATCTAGACAAAGGATTGCCAGATTGTAGCATCTGTTGGTATAAGTTGCTATATCGGTACCAATCATTCCAAGAGTCCAGAGTTCATGTTCGAGTTTTTGAATCTCTCCTCGTGGATAGTATTCTCTCATCAGCATGCTTTTTAAGCTCTCCCAGCTTATTGAATTCGCCACTATCATAGTAAGTACCTTAACGTGGCCATTCCACCAAGTTAAAGCTCTATCAGTAAGTGTGAAAGTGGAAAGCTTAACCTTGTTGTGCTCGGGATAGAAGCAGATTTCAAAGACTGATTATGTCCTTTCAATCCACTTCCTCAAAATCATCACACCACATGTCCCATTAAACATATGGGGTTTGGCATTCGTAAAGTCTTTATAGGTGCATTCTCGGGGTTGCCCATGACTCTCGCCATGGTTGGAAGGAAGTGTGCCAATTCCCGAACAAGTAGTAACAGGGGTATTGATCTGTGACATGGCTGCCGCTACAGCTACGGTGACTGCTACTTGGAACATGGCAGCATCAAATTGAGGGGGTGGAGGCGGTGGTGGTATCGGTGCTTCCCCACCATTGTTTTGTCTCAGGTTTCTACACAGAGGCATCCTTCAACTATAGATTGAAAAGAAAAAGGTAAGAATTTCATAGCATAGAAATGAATGCGTCTCATGAACTAAATCGTTATAGTTCAACAACAGATGATAGTATGAGTCTTAAAGATAGAAGGATGAAAGTTATTAGTAAATCCGAATATGTGAAACAAGCGTATGGTTTCTCTATAATATTTTAAAGATTGAACGAAATACTTAACGTAGTAATAATAGCGTGCCACTTATATTAACATAATAGTTGATACAACGATCACGAAAATTTGACCCCTAAAAGGGTCTCCGGTTACAAAGTTTAAGAAAAATAAAACTTTTAGTCGAGGTCCTAACTTATAACAAAATTTGGGATTTTGGCAAGCACTACTTGCGACGTGGGTTGCGCTTGGAGCTTGACTCTGCATCCGATTGCTTTGATTCCATAAGGTTCCTATCGAAGGTGGCTTGTTGTTCCCTCAACTCTGCGAGGGCTGCAATCATTTGTGTTTGGAATGCGTAAGCGCGGAGATGGGTGTCATCCTACAACATATCCAGTCGACGGATGTCAGAAGTGTGAACTTGGACTTCCACGTTGACTTCGCGAAGTCGATTTGCTTGGACCCCCGATTGATAGGACTGGTTGGCCAATTTGCCTACCATGACCGGGAGTGCTCGGTCGGCTGAACCTCCTTCCTTGATGTCGTAGAAGTTCCGTCACATACCGTAAGGAGAGCGTATCCCTTGTTGTTGCCTCTAATGGTGGACGTGACTTCCCCAAACAGGAGTCGGTCCCTGGAAGTTCCTCCTAATGGTTGGAGGGTTGACTACTTCTGGTTCTGAGTTCGTACCAGAGTCATCCCCTTCTTCCAACTCGATATGTTCTTCATCCTCTCCGGGATCCTCCTCTACCCATCCTCCATTGCCATGGTTCGAGTAGTAGGGTTCCCCTGGTGGGTGGAATCCAACCATTTGACTATACGAGAATAGGGTTATAAGATTTTAATAAAATTTGAAAACATTTAACACTAAACATGTCAATTAAACTATTCTATGCACCAAATACTCCTATAGTATTTAAATTTGTATGTTTGATACTAGTGTCTATTTTGGTAAGTTTTTACTTGTTGCTCACTACGATTATTCCTCGACATACGTTAGTCTAATCTCGGATAAATATAGTTGATCAGGCTATATTCGTCCCAAATTTGATTACATATATCAATAATTAATTGTAGTGTCCAACTCGTATTAATACTTTTTTATAGTTCTAACCATGAAAATATATCATTGTATGCATGTATTTTGTATTTTTATGACCAAAAATGATCTATGTAAATGAGACGAGGTTTTAGGTGTAAAAACATTTTATCAGAGACTTTGAGTCCCTAAGCATTTATAGTTTGTATATCTTTTGTGGTTCGATATACTTAGTTCACTATAAACAAAGCTCTGATACCAATCTGTCACACCCCCAAACCGAAACGGCGGAAACGCTCGGGGGCGGATGACTTCATGTGGTAACGTAACAATTGAATACATAGTAAAGAAAACAATATAACCATCATATATATATAATTGAAAGTTTACATTGTTTAAAAGGTACACGTTCAAAACCAATTACAATATGATGCTAAAATATGAATTTAAACTGGCGCCGCAGCGTCCCTTTTTCAAAAGCTGTTTGTTACCTGCAATTACGAAATCCCTGGGACATACAAGTAGTTTTGAAAGAGTAGATCAACATATAAGCTGGTGAGTTTCATAAGTATTAAATGATAATATTTGCATGAGCTAAAACAAAATGGTTTGTTTTTGTTTGTTGGTTCCTAGAAAATCCCATACTCTCTACTGGTATAAATGTAGCCTTCTATCAAGACCAATGTTTGTTTATAGAAAATTTATGTTTTTCCGTATGTGGGTAGTGGTTTAGAAGTTCCAAAATTGTATCACGATAAGGTTTTTCATGCCTTAAGTACTTAATTAATGTACGTATAAAATTGCCAATACGTCTAAAAAATCCCGTAAATCAATGTGTTTTTAATACTCAATGTGAGTTTTATAACCATGCTATTTAACTAGAAATGCCTATACACATCGTTCTTCAGGCGTTGGAATGTTCTGACGTTTGTCACCCCAAATGGCGTACTGTAGCTAACAGTCAGGGCACGGGGTTGTCAATCCCATATAGACCTATACACAAACACCATGCCCCCACCCCTCCAAGGGATTCTGGTATATAATACAGGACTTGAAATGTGTACTCAAACGTACGTGAAGTTTAATGTCTCACAAAACTTAGTATAAAACAGATTTACGTGTGAAAATGTTCATTTGTTCTTGTATATGAAAGTAACTTCTTGAAATAGTATTTCTAGTATGTAAAAGCTCGTGATGTTCTCGTAAAACTATACCTATTATAATTTTCTAAAAGTTTGTCTCGTTTGTATAATAATCCCTAGTGAAATGCTCAGTTGTTATGAAAAGTATAATTTTTGTAGTGCCCAAGATGCATAAGCAGAGTGTTTGATTTATATATATATATATATATATATATATATATACACAAATCATATCTGAATTCAAAAGATAAGATGTTATTGTAGTATATTTTTCATACGAAAGTTTCCCTATAATAGTTATAAATCACGTATGATTCTATTGATAAAATTTGTATAATGAAACTTTATATAATACACGGTAATAATCATGTGTTTTACTTGTATTCCCCCCCCCCCCCACCCCCCCCCCCCCCCGCCCCCGTCCCCTTAAAAGCATATAAAAGAATTTATAAAACATTTAAAAGTGCGGATTATAGGGGTATGAACTCACTTGAAAGATCAAAGAAAGCAAGATGAAAATCGAGCAGAATTTCGACTCCAGAAAGCAGCTTTTCTCGAGATCCTCAGAAATCTCGGGAGCACAAACGACCTTCGGGACTTGAGCAAGGAAACCGAGGCTTCGAGATATCACGTGCATGGAAAACGAGGCAAAAACGCAAGAAATA
Source organism: Lactuca saligna (assembly GCF_052625555.1). Lineage (NCBI taxonomy): Eukaryota > Viridiplantae > Streptophyta > Magnoliopsida > Asterales > Asteraceae > Lactuca > Lactuca saligna. The sequence goes on along the minus strand of NC_136420.1, from coordinate 261,362,162 downwards.
TGACATGAATTGGGCCTTTTCTTAGGAACCCTCGCATCCCTTTTATAGGGGGTGGGAACTGCCTCGGTACGCTGGGCGTACTCGTGCATCATGTATGACCGCCTCCTCGACTGCCTCGGAGCTTCGGATGGGATGGGGCATAGCCTCGCATAGGGGGCGACGTGGACGATCCGAGGCCTAGGCCTCAAGTACGCTGGATATACAAGTGTACGCTGGGCGTAACTTGGATCGGCCTGGCGACTCCTCCTTCGGATAATACCGAAATTTAATATAAAATTTATGTTTTTATTATTTAATAAACTTCAAAAATTCATATCTTTTTCATACGAACTCCGTTTTCGACGTTCTTTATATCCACGCATAGGTGAGACTACACTCTACAACATTTGTTTAGATTCCGTCGGCAAATTTTGAAATTATTTTTATTATTTATTTTTAAAAGGTCGCGGTAAGAAAATTTCATTAGAAATCCATAACTTCATTATCTGACGTCTGTTTTTGCCAGACTTTTTACCGTTGAAAAACCATTGTCGAGACCTTCGATTCTCATTTAGGTCATTCCGGCCAAAAGTCGCTCGATCTCTGTTTCGAGTTTTTAGCTGTCTGTTGCTAAGCCGAACTTGAAAAATTCATAACTTCCTTTTACGAAGTCAGATTTGGACGTTCTTTTTACGTACGATCACGGTTTAATGACATCTAACATAGTAGGTATTTAATTAGAGACTTTTGGACATTTTATTTTCGAATTTAATTTCATTATATCAAAAGTGGTTACAATACTTGACTTTTTAAGTCGTTACATAGAGTTGAAATATCAGGTTGTCAAAAATTTGGTTATTTTTAAGAAAGTTACAATAAAATACATAAGATATTTCGTTACTTCACACTTATACGTAAATGCATTTTTTTGAAACAACTTAATGTAACAAATCAATGTATTTATAAGCATGTAATTCGATTATTTTAGTATTTCACTATTAATAAAAGAATTTGATATACTCAAGTAAACCGATTTTACAATATGTTGGAATAATGTCAACTCTTACTACATTATATATTCTAAAAACCGTAGCTACAAAAATAGAAAATTGGAAGTTTAAAAAAAGTTAATGATGAAAAATCCAAGATATTTTAGAAAGCAAGGTGATATCTAAATATTTAAAAACAAGTTAACTCCGTTTCGCAAGATAAAACAAGGACCATGATTCATCTTATTTTCTTTATAGTAATATATAACCTAAACAGTTGCATAGTATTATTTTTAACCAAAACAACATACGTTTATTTTTTTAACCAAAAGAACAAAATTTTTATAGTTTTTAACTAAACACGGCTTTTTTTAACAAAAATAGTAACATAGTTTTATTTTTTAACACAAATGATAACATTCACTGAAAGGAAGTTATGCACAATTGCTAGTAGGAAACTAATATTCGAAATGAAACAAATTGTCGTCGCCGCGTCGCACGAGTACGCTACTAGTATATATATATATATATATATATATATATATATATATATATATATATATATATATATATATATATATATACACACACACACACACACACACATAGAGAGAGTTAGGTTTAATTGTTATAACTATCTATTCTATGGATGTAGAAATCATTGTGAACCAATCATTTCAAAATTTTAAATAATGGTATAATAGTAATCTTAGTATATCTAATCATGGGAAAAGAATAAATCAACTAATATCCCCTAAAATAAAAGTATTAGTTAAAACCCTATAAAACCATTGTCCCCTTCGTTACTCTTACCACAAAGGTCGACATCGATCCAAGCCTAAACATTTCCAATTGCAGTTCATCACTTTCATCACCATAAACTACCTAATGTCTTTGCACAACCATCATCCACCATCATTTTCGAAGCCGCTACCACAACTGTCATTTTCACCAGACTTGTTTTGGTTTTTAGAAAATAGAAATTGATTTTTGTCTTGCTGCAGTTGGGTAATAGAAGGGGAGGAACTAATTCAAGGTTTGTGGGATTGTAGTTGATTTTTGTCTTGCTGCAATCGCACCACCATATAAGTAATTGATAGAAAAATTACTTTTGTGGTGAGCCTCCAATTAGGTTCCTTCGATTTTCAATATATATTTTTATTTGAAAATCAATGAGTTATGGGACAAAATCAAGACACCATTATACAACTGATTTAAAAATCACAACCATTCCTTCAAGCATATTACAATGTACATAAATCTTTTCTTTTGTGGAACCATATTGTTTGCAACTTGAGAAATTTTAATTAGAACCTTTTTGTGTAGGTTTTTTTATTAGAATCTCTTTGTGGTGTTCGAGGACGTCAACCAGTATTTCGTCTAACAAGGTTTTTTTGGTTCCAGGTATATATCACTAGCAAAAGAATAAAGGATGTATGATATTCTTTATCTTAACATAGCATTTCTTGAGCTTTCATATGATCTTATTTTATTCGTTTTTAGTTTGACTAAATGAATAATCGGTGCAACATGATATAATACATATACTTTAATTTTTGTTGTTTAGTTAAGGGCATAATATATTGAAAATATCAGATTTATCACTACAAGTAAGTTATTTTGTTTGCCACTTAAACTAATTAAGCTAATCATGGGAGAATGACATTTGTTCCTCATAATCGGGTTCTCATACCAAATTCTATGGTTATGACCATGTGGTATGCATTATGTCAGAATCACTAAAGTTTGTAAGGGTATTTTATCAAAAGATTTGATAATGTGTATTTTTTGGCAGAGTCATGAACATTATGTATATTAGATGAGGAAGATACATATGTTCTCCCAGAATGGTATTCTCACTTAATGGTCGGAATCAAGTCAACTTTGGACCATTGAATAAGATCAAGTGCATTTGTTTCAAAAATTGTATGTTTAAGCATGCTATGTTTTTTAAGAATTTCTTTCATGTTTATGACATTCTGTTAGAATACATATAATTGTATTTAAAATGTATATGACTATTATTATGTAAGAATATTTATGAATCTATATTTTGATGTCCATGAATATACAAAGATCATGTTATTTTTCAACTAATGGTTCAAGATTGTAGTCTTTCTTCAAGAAGCTCATTTAATCAAAATATGTATTATGTCATAAATATATATGATAACATTCTTATAAAGTATCATGCTTATAGAATATCATTGTAACAGAATACCATTCTGACAAAATAAAATCGAGTATAATTAAAAATTACGTTAGAATTAAAATTAAATTAACTAAAAATCAAAGTTTTAAATCAAGAGAATTAATTATGCCTAAAAATCTAGAATTTTCCTTTTTTTTTTTAATTTATCTCAATGGACTAAAATACCCTTATAGTGAAATTAGATGTTATTTTTCAATTATTTTAAACTCAATAATATTTATTAATCACTTTCTTAAAATAACTAAAATGAGTGGTCCATAATCGTCCTTACATCCATACAATAGATTGCTAGAATAAAATAACCTAGCCTTATATATATATATATATATATATATATATATATATATATATATATATATATACATTTTGGTCAAAAATCGATGGCGTGAATATCAACCAAGGTGAATGAGAGGCTTTGGTATTGTAGCAGAAGTGATTAACAAAATTAAAACTATATTGCACAAGTAGTTTACAGGGAAAGCCCTTGATCCTGGATAGGATCTCCGACATAAAACATTGGGAGGTTATAATGATCACCTGCCTTGTTTTATTTTATTTATTGAAGAATAAATTACAAAGATAAGATTGGTAATACGACTACAAATGATTTAGTGAGTCAATGTGTGTAAGGTGTAAGAAAATCGTGCCTATTGTGTGTGTTTTACAAGTGTGTGTAGTTAACCATAAGTCCGAGATTTCTAGGATCCTGTTGAAAAAGTTACCTTCACTTGTGAATTCTTGTTATTAAGCTTGACAGGAGCAATTTCTCAATGTTGACAACTCTTATGGTTACTATTTCTACACACCTGAACAATAAACAAGAAATATATTTGTTAATTCATTAGGAAATAGTGTTGATAATATCAGAATCCTGACTTTCTATAATGTATATAATAGGGTCCTTATTCAATTTAAGATTTGGGATCATGGAAGTGTTTTGGGATCTTGCCCCTAACAGTTGCCCCCTATTATACCTACAAAATAATTGAATGAATTTCAAGTATTTCAAGTGTATAATTTAATTAAGTTGAAATAAAGGTTATGAGAATCAAACTCTAACACATAGAATCGTATATTTTCAAAAGATATGATTATGTTTTCAAACCACTTCTCTATCCTCTATGATCCGCATAAATAGGGTTAATGGTTATTGAGTTTCTTTTACTTTGTAAAGTTTTATTGGTTATCTTAAAGGTAAATTTCATGTTCCTTTCTTCTCATTTTTCTTGTTTGAGGATCATGTCTAAAAAGGCACCTAGTTCTCGCTTAAGCATCCTTACTCTGCTCGACAAGGACTTTCTCGATCAAAAGATCATGTCTTATGGAGAGACTTGATCTTTTTGGGATAACAACACTGAGTCAGTCCTACTAACATCATTTTCAATCCTTTTGATGTTAAGGATAGGCCCGAATTCCTCTTTCCTACTTGGGTTTGTTTTCCTGAATATCCTTTCTCCTTGGGCTTGAGATACCATTTTTTTGGTATCATCTTTGAGTTCTTTGAAGTTACAAAATTTCTTATTTTTCAAACTATGCCTGTGATATAGAGGATCTTTTTTTGGATTGATTGGATGAATTAGTCAAAAAACATTGACATAGGGGTTAGTTGAATTGGCCAATTTTATGTTGTTCAAACTTTTAGATCATCTCATTTCCTACTCAAAGTCAAAACCAACAATTTACATTTAATTTTCAAATCAAAACAAAAAGATGATGCCTATAAATAAAGGTTTTTCTTTATAAAACACAACTCTATCCCCAGCAAAGATCTCCTACCAATAAATGGGGTTAAGAACGTTAGGATTTTATTTAAATATGATAAGGATCCCGAAATGCATGCTTCTTTATTTTGTTTGTTTTGACGTAGCTTTCAAGTTTAAGGAAGTTGTTCCAGCTGTTAAAGATACTTAGGAAAAGCTTGTAAGCTTTCTTACTTTGCCTGAGGCTGAATAATCTTTCAAATCTGACCATTCTAGCTTCCAATATGGTTCTTCCACCATTGCTCTGATGTCTACTGGTAAGGATGTTGGATAAGGTGTCTAAGTCCATAACTTATTTGGTATATACTTGACCCGACCGGCATGGTTCATTTGGGTTGCATCTCATCCAAACTATTATGGATAATTTTATGAGAGTTATACACATATGTTTATTAATATATTATGAGTTATAATATATTAATATGAAGTTACGTTATTTAATTAGTTTTAGTCTTAAATTAATTATGAATTAATTTAGAGATTAAAAGGAAGACTAATTAAATTATGGGCTATTTGTTTTATATAGTGTGGGCTAATACTCATTTGTTAATGGGCTAGGCTTATGTGGAAGTCCATGGATGATCCATGGAGCTTTTAACCCATGGATCCTTGGAAAAGGAAAAGACATGGGTTATTAGGGTTTCACCCTAACCATGCACACTATATAAGCATGCTTATGGAGCATGAAATGGAGCCTAAAAGAGAAAACTAGTGAACTAGTGTGTGTGTGTGCATGTGTGTGGCTGATTTTATACAAGGTGTATACCCTCTCAAAGTTTTCCAAGGGTTTGTGGTGTTTGTGATTCCATTTGAGGCATTCACACTATTGGTGCTTGGCCCTCAAACTCCTTAGAACCAAACTCACCAAAAGGTATGTAATCTCTTCTAATTCTTTTATGTTGAAATGTTCCCCATGCCATGTTACATAGGTTATAAACCTTGGAAAATTATTATTTTGCATGTATTTAGACAAACATAGATCCAAGGTTTATTAGGGTTGCATGCACACTTAGGAAGTGTTAGATTGCTCAAAACCCAACAGTGGTATCAGAGCCTAGGCTTGCTTGTTTGATACTTGATGCAAAATAGTGAAAAAGGTCGAAATCGTTTCTGTCTGCATGGTGGACTCGCCGAGTCCATTGGGGGGACTCGACGAGTCCATTGGGGGGACTCGACGAGTCCAAGGCAAACTTCAACCTACTCGACGAGTCAGTTCATGCACTCGACGAGTAGGATCGAAAGAGTGCAGATTCTCGACTTTTGCTGCTGGAAATGGACTAGAAACATTACCCTAAATTGTTTTGGTGTTATAAAACTTATTTTAGTTGGTGTAATGGTTGTTCTAATCCATTTACAATAGCATATATCAAAATTCCATGAATTTATGTGTTCATATAATTCTTGAATTTTTGATGATCATGTTCATGTTCTTATGAATTTAGAAAATGATAGGAATTATTTGCTGAATTGATTAGGATTAATTCTTTATCATTTATGTGTTTTAATGGATTCCATAATTTGTCCTCAAGTTATGGATTGCCAAAGGTCACTTTCATTTAACACACACTTAAAACACATAAGTTACATGAAAATGAAGAGTCTTCATTTTTATGAACCTTTAATTCATAAGTTATGAAACGAAGAGTTTTGCAAAGTTACAAAACTTGCCCTCAAGTTTTGGAATTTGTAAAGTTTCACACACTTTAATAAACTTTAATTCCAAACCTTAGAGTTTTAATAGTTAAAATTCAACCCTTATACTATTTATAACATTAATGGTTAATTATTATATATATATATGTATAAGAATAAGTCGTTTTACCGTTAGTAGGCCTCATTCATGAAGCCGGTCTATAAGGTGGGTATAAGGTTGTTGCCTATAAAATGGCAACTTAATGGGTGTATACTCTCACCCACCGCTTGCTTGATCGGTGGAGGGTCGTTAGCCGAACGGGTAGAACAATGACTTTAAATCCTCATTAAAAGTATAATGAATATTATAAAATAACTAAACTCTTTTAATTCCTAATCTTAGTTATTTTATGAAAATGTGAACATGGTGCTAGTCCATGGAATTCACACTTTGTACCTTACCAAGTCGTTGGTGGAGCGTGTGTGGTTAACCGACACACTAACTAGGACTAGTAAGGATCACGAAGGGTGACTTAATGTTTGTCATAGATCAATGGAGCGTGTGTGGTTAACCGGCACATTGATTAGGTGATAATATTAAGAGTACCAAGTGAATTAGCATGGTTATTCACACCTTGTTTTGTGATCCTCGGCATCCCAGTCACAAAACTTGAAGGGCACAATCGAGATTGAAACATGCCATTGAAAAGTTCAATGAATCTCAAAAGAATCTAGGAATTTCAAATCCAATTAAACCTAATAAATCATTTCGTTTTCATGGTGGAAATTGGTGAATCGTCATTCACCTACCTTTCAAATATATTATTACTTAGATTACGACATCCCTCTTCTAAGTGTAATATATTGTGATTGGATCCTAGCCTTAATATTACATTTGGGTGTCTTATTAAGGATCATACATATCTAATCTAAACTTACTCTCTTTTCAGATGTCTTCCAACACTAATGCTTCAGGCTCTAACCCAACTGGTTCTTTCTCTCTCATGAATCTTTGTGGGAGGGTCATCTTTGATGGTTCCAACTTCATGGATTGGATTAGGAACATCAGGATGGTTACTCGTTACGAGGACAAGGAATATGTCCTCGATAAGGAGTTAAAAGAACTTGATGAGTCTACTGCTACTCCTGAGGAGATCGCTGAATTCAGGACTCATGAGAGAGATGCTACTAAGGTGGCATGTATCATGATGGCCACGATGACAGCCGAGCTCCAAAAGTCATATGAAGATTTCTACCCTTTTGAGATGCACCAAGACCTGATGGAAAGGTACCATCAGAGTGCTCGTCAGGAGCGGTATGAAATAATCTCCTCCATAATAACTACCCGCATGAAGGATGGTGAATCCGTCACGGGCCACATGCAAAAGATGCAAAGGTATGTGGACCGTTTGCTGAAGCTGAATGTTAACATCCCCGAGGAGTTGGCAATTGACATCATTTTGCACTCCTTGCCTTCTTGTTATGATCATTTTCGAATGACATATCATATGAACAAGGAGGAAGTTACCCTCAGCAAGCTTCAAGGACTCTTGAAGACCGCTGAAACTGGTCTTAAGGGTAAAGCAGTTGTTACCTCTACTACTCCTACTCCAACATCTACCCCTGTTTTAGATATTGGGTAAGGCAAAGGGAAAAAGAGGAAGCACCCTTCGAAGGGTACCAAGGGAAAGTCTCTTGAAGGCTCCTCATCAAAGACCAAGAACGGTTCTGCCACTCCTTCTGCCATTCCCAAGGATTCTGAATGCTTTTATTGCCATGAAAAGGCACACTGGAAGCGAAACTGCCCTAAGTACTTGCAGGATCTAAAGGATGGGAAAGTGAAACCCACCTATGCAGGTATTTACACTATATTGTCTAATTACTCAACATACTCTAACTCTTGGGTGCTTAATACAGGATGTGGTATTCACATATGTTCTGATTTGCAGGGCCTAAGAAGAAGTGAGGATGTGGAGCACGGGAAGATAAACTTAATCATGGGGAATAGGAAGGCTTCACCTGTTTCCAAGATTGGAGTTTATACTTTGTTGCTTAATAATGGGTTAAAATTAGATTTGAATAAATGTGTGTACTCGTCTGAAATGGCGAGGAATACTATTTCTTTTCATGCTTTGTACAAACAAGGTTTTACCTTTTCGTTTGATAATGAATGTGGTGGTATTAATGCTTTCTTTAATAATGTGTTTTATTTTAAAGCATTACCTTGTGATGGTGTGTATGAAACTGTGTCGATTGTAGACAACTTAGGAAATAATGTGTTGTATATTGATGCTTCTACTAGCCTAGAAAAGCATCATTGTGGCATTGTCGTCTTGGACATGTAAACAAGAAACGCATAGGCCAACTCCAAAAGAGTGGAGTCTTGGAATCATTTGACCTTAAATCAGATGATAGTTGTGAATCTTGTCTACTTGGAAAAATGACAAAATCACCCTTCACTGGAACTTGTGAGAGGGGTGAAGGTTTGTTGGACCTAATACATACTGATGTATGTGGGCCATTCAAAACCGCCACAAGGGATGCTAATTGGTATTATGTGACTTTTATTGATGATTTTAGTAGATATGGGTATGTCTACTTAATCAAACATAAGACCGAAACCTTTGAAAGGTTTAAGGAATTCAAACAGGAAGTAGAAAATCAATTGGAAAGGAACATTAAGATGCTTCGATCCGATCGAGGTGGTGAGTATCTTAGTACCGAGTTCCTTGACTATCTTAAGGAGTGTGGGATTGTCTCACAATTGACTCCTCCCAGGACACCACAGCTGAATGGTGTAGCTGAGAGGCGTAATCGAACCTTGTTGGACATGGTTCGCTCTATGATGAGTCGAGTTTTGTTACCAATCTCTTTTTGGGGGTATGCCTTAGAGACTGTCGCCCATATCCTTAATCTAGTCCCTACAAAGAAGGTTACCAAAACACCTCATGAGATGTGGACTGGGAAGGTTCCCAATTTGGACCACATCAAAATTTGGGGTTGCGAAGCCTTCGTGAGGCGTGAAACTCATGATAAGCTTGAACCCCGAAGTGAAAGGTGTATTTTCATCGGCTACCCACAGAAATCCTTCGGTTACCTCTTCTACAGACCCAGTGAGAATGTAGTCTTTGTAGCACGAAGAGGGATCTTTCGCGAGAGAGAATTTATAAGCCAAGGAGACAGTGGGAGGCAAATTGATCTTGAAGAAATTCAAGAATCAATTGGTGAAGGAACCTCAGACACTAGCAATCAACCTGAGGAGGAAACTCCTGTTGATCCAGCTGACGAGTCTGTACCTCCGAGGCGTTCCACACGGGTTAGGAACACACCTTCGTTTTATTATGGTTTTCATATTACTACGGAAGGTGATACGTTTATTAGTGATAGTACACTAGTAAATTTGGATGAACCTAGCAGTGTTAAGGAAGCCATGGCAGGCCCGGAGTCTGCTAAATGGAAGGAGGCTATGGACAGCGAGATACAGTCCATGTATGACAATCAAGTTTGGAACTTGGTTGACAATGTACCAGGCCGTAAAACAGTCGGGTGCAAATGGATCTTCAAGAAGAAGACAGACATGGAAGGAAAGTTAGCTGAGGATGTGTACATGAATCAGCCAGAGGGTTTTGTCAATGCAGAGTACCCTAATAGAGTATGCAGGCTTGAGAAATCCATTTATGGATTAAAACAAGCATCTCGTAGCTGGAATCTTTGTTTTGATGAGAAGGTAAAAGAGTTTGGCTTCTTGAGAAGCAAAGATGAGTCTTGCGTGTATGTCAGAGCTAGTGGGAGTATAGTTAGCTTCTTGGTACTGTATGTGGATGACATACTACTCATAGGAAATGACATCCCAACCATGCAGGAGGTTAAGTCCTGGCTTGGGAAGTGCTTTGCTATGAAGGACCTAGGAGAGGCTACCTATATCCTAGGGATAAGGATATTAAGAGAAAGGAGTAGAAGACTAATTGGACTTAGTCAGAGTATCTACTTGAATAAGGTGTTGAAAAAGTTCAACATGGAGAATTCCAAGAAAGGAGATTTACCGATCCAAAGCAATACCAAACTGAGTAAGACTCAGAGTCCGAGTACAGAGGCAGAGATAGCTGAGATGAGCCAATTACCGTATGCTTCCGCAGTTGGCTCGATCATGTATGCTATGACTTGTACCCGTCCTGATGTGGAATTTGCTTTGAGCATGGTCAGCAGGTTTCAGGGGAACCCTGGCAAGGCTCATTGGACCGCGGTAAAGAACATTCTCAAGTACCTATGGAGGACTAAGAATTGGATCCTTACCCTTGGTGGCTGTGATGACTTGAAAGTATTAGGGTATAGTGATGCTGGTTTTCAGACTGATAGGGATAATTTCCGCTCTCACTAGGGCTGGATCTTTACCTTAAATGGAGGGGCAATTTCTTGGAAGAGTTCCAAGCCGGAGACGGTGGCTGATTCGACTTGTGAATCAGAGTATATAGCAGCGAGTGAAGCAGCGAAGGAGGCGATATGGCTAAAGAACTTCATCGGAGACCTTGGAGTTGTACCAGCTATTAAGGAACCTATAGAGATTTTCTGTGACAACAATAGTGCAGTTATCTTAGCCAAAGAACCAAGAGATCATGGCAGATCCCGACACATTGACAGAAAATATCACTTCATAAGACACAAGATTGAAGAAGGACTCCTTGTGACAAGGAGGATATCGTCGGATGAGAATCCTTCAGATTCCCTTACGAAGGAACTGACGAGGGTTAAGCATTTTCAGCATGCGAGACGCATCGGGCTGAGGGACGATATTAGTTTTACAGATTAGATAGTTCTCCTGAAACTTGTAAAATGTAATCAACGTTTGATGATGAATAAAATTTGTGATTTATTTATGGGTAAAGTGTTACTATCATTGTCAATTATTTACTATTGTTTCAGTTTTGCATTTTTTGACTTCCAGAATAATTAATTTATTCAAACCTCCACAATCGATCATACATCGGAAGTAGGTATGAATCAAGATTGTCATGAATTGGGTTTGTAGATGCCCTAAAGGTGTTTAGACATGGCAATGGTTGCTGCAACATTCATGAGTACTCATAAGTTATGAGTATTGGTATAAACCTATGCTCACTTGTATCACTTCATGGAATTTATCTCGAGTGATCGTGAGACGATAACATCATATAAATCTTTAAACCTAGAGATATGAGTTGTTACCTATGAGTTGGTTGTGCATTGATTGCACGTAAACGCATCAGTAACTTGATGTTATAAAACATGCCTTTGTGTACAATTCAATAAGTAGTAGAACAAGCATATCAGTCGAAGTTTATCTGTTCCTTCTAGAAATAGAAGCGATATCTGGGCCCCTCAATGATTTTGTGTTGACCCATGTGCCAGGCCTGGTCAGAACTAAACCGATGTGTTCAGTGAAGTTCTTCGTCAAACAAATCGGAAAATCGAGAAACAACTGCTAGACAATAAGCAAGACATAGTTCCATGTGTTTGTCCGGCTGATATCATGAGAACAGAGGATTATGTGATCACTTATCTAAAATGGCGCTTCATAGTTCGACAGAGTCTTCATTGTTCGAGGGAGTTTTCGAGAGCTACGATTGTTGGTTGGTTCTTGAAGTTATAGGCAAATATAGTTATTAGACTTATCCAAGTGGGAGTCTGTTGGATAAGTTGTCTAAGTCCATAACTTATTTGGTATATACTTGACCCGACCGGCATGGTCCATTTGGGTTGCATCTCATCCAAACTATTATGGATAATTTTATGAGAGTTATACACATATGTTTATTAATATATTATGAGTTATAATATATTAATATGAAGTTACGTTATTTAATTAGTTTTAGTCTTAAATTAATTATGAATTAATTTAGAGATTAAAAGGAAGACTAATTAAATTATGGGCTATTTGTTTTATATAGTGTGGGCTAATACTCATTTGTTAATGGGCTAGGCTTATGTGGAAGTCCATGGATGATCCATGGAGCTTTTAACCCATGGATCCTTGGAAAAGGAAAAGACATGGGTTATTAGGGTTTCACCCTAACCATGCACACTATATAAGCATGCTTATGGAGCATGAAATGGAGCCTAAAAGAGAAAACTAGTGAACTAGTGTGTGTGTGTGCATGTGTGTGGCCGATTTTATACAAGGTGTATACTCTCTCAAAGTTTTCCAAGAGTTTGCGGTGTTTGTGATTCCATTTGAGGCATTCACACTATTGGTGCTTGGCCCTCAAACTCCTTAGAACCAAACTCACCAAAAGGTATGTAATCTCTTCTAACTCTTTTATGTTGAAATGTTCCCCATGCCATGTTAGATAGGTTATAAACCTTGGAAAATTATTATTTTGCATGTATTTAGAAAAACATAGATCCAAGGTTTATTAGGGTTGCATGCACACTTAGGAAGTGTTAGATTGCTCAAAACCCAACAAAGGATCCTTCTTTTCACTTGTTTTGTTTTTGGGATCTCGAACTTAAGGATCCAAGGCTACACATTTTTGGTGCTCACTTATCTCCCCCCCCCCCCCCCCCCCCGGAACTTTATGAGGCCATGTCTAGTGGTCAGGTCGTGGTCAAGAAAGAGAAGACATCCTCCTGGAGCATGCCTTGAAGATCAAGGAGGTGATTGCTAAGGTTAAGAGCAGTGTTGCTAAAGTCATTTGGAAGTCAAGGATTAACTTGGTGGAGGTTACGGAAAACATAGGATCATGGAATGTGGTTAGTATGCATGAACCATGGCTCAGTTGGTTGGGAAGGAATTTAATGTCACTCAAGAACCTACAGAGAAGAAGAATAAAAAGGAGGATGTGAAGAAAGAGACATAGGAGACCCTGGCTAGGGGGATCAAAACTTGAATTAGGTTTGATTGATTTCAAAAAATAATTTAATATTTTGGTTTGTAAGACTATTTTTTTTTCCTTTTGCTGGTTTGGAGGGAAATCCTTTTTATCTTAATTATTTGGTTTTGCTATCTCTCTTGTGTGGTTAATTTGTTTGTAGAAACGGGATTAAAATAGTTTTTTTTAAAGGGTTTTAGATTATGAGGATCCTAAAGAGTTTAGGGTTTACATAAACTTATTAGGATCTTATAGATCTAAAATAAATAGATATTTCATTGGGATCTTGAAATAATTATCATCCGAGGGTTTGAAAGAGATCGTTTTTAGTTAAAAGTGTACAAAAATCTTTAGAAGAAAAGGATTTCTTTTGTTTCAGAAACAACTTTGGGTGTAGTAATTATAGAAGATAAGGATAGATAGAACCTAGTGAGATATTTCTTATTTTATTCCTTAGATTTTTAGTTATCTCTTCGAACTTTTCCTCAGGACTTTTATCTCGGAGAAGTGTTTTTCAATCGTGAGGCTTAAGTTGAGGAGAATCCTTCTCTCTTTTGAGAAAAACTTCGTCTTAAGAGTCCATTGGGATAGACACCAACCTTAGGATATATAAAGGAAAATCCCAACTTATGTTGGGGAAGATCCTAACTTAGGTTTTTCTAGAGAGAATCCAAAATTAGAATACACTAGGGAAGATCCTAACTTAGAGTTTTACTGCGGAAGATCCCAACATAGATTATGTCAGGGAAGATCCCAACATAGATTATACTGGGGAAGATCCCAAATTAGATTATATTGGGGAAGATCCCAAATTGTAAGATAACATGATAATGTTATAAACCATACATTATACTAGGAAGATCCTAAATCGTAACATGACAATGTTATAAACCATAGATTAATCTTTAGGATCTTAACATATATTCAGAAATAAAAGGGTTTCCAAGTCACTAAAGAAAGAAATGATCCCCTTATTTACATTCTATAGTTAGATATCATATGTCCAAGCGAGGTGGATAAACCTAAACACAGATGAAACAGCTTTTTAACTCTTTAAACCTTTGGATCTTAACATCTTTCCATAAATAAGATAGTTGCCAATTCCAAGTGAGGTGTAGAAACCTAAACTCATGAGAAAGAGATTATTAACTTTTTAAACCTTAGAGGGGATTAAGTATCCTTGAGTTTCTGTATGTTGTAAATATTACCTTCGGGTGGGTGTTAGCTTGGCTAACGTCCCTCTGATGATTAAGTCAGTAATGTTCTTCGAGAAAAAAACTAATTAAAGGAAAAAGTGAGGATAATGAGTAGGTGTGTAGCTTGATTTTGTCGTATTGAAGTGTGATGAATTCAACTTACATGAATTATGCTTTGTGATGTATAGCATTCCGTGATCTTGGCAAGATACTTCATTCTAGAGTTTAAAGATAATATGCCCTTTTTCCTAATTATGAATGAATTATACAGGGTCCTTCCCACTTAGGTATCGGTTTACCTGCCTTAGGATCTTGGTATTTTGAAACGCCTTTCTAAGGACCAAGTCACCTACTTGGAATCTTCTGATCTTGATATTTTTAATATTGGCATTATTATTCCTTTGCTGGTGAGTTGTTATGCGGATCTTGTAGAGGTTCCTTTGTTCATTGATCGTCTCAAGATCCTGGGCCAAGATATTGTTATTGTCTTCTTGAGAAGTAATCCATCATTTCTAGCATGAAGATTATTCCGCGTGGTGTCTTGAGTTGTTTTCCGAATATGTCTATTCCCTACTTCATGAAAGGCTAAGGAGAAACGATAGGGTGTAAAGATTCTTCTGGTTGATGAAGGATATTATTTTGTCTTTGGAAAACATCACACTTTTGAGCATGTAAGAAGGCATATCTCTTTATGGTTGGCCAGTAGTTTCATGTTCTTAATACTTTCAAACATAAGAATCTGCCCCCCCCCCTAGTGTGGTTACTATAGTCTCTTTCATGTATATCATTGAAAATTTCCATGGCGTCACAACCTTCTAAGCATCTTATATATGGTCCTTCTATAGACTTGTTGTATAGCACTCATTGGATCATCATAAAGCGTGAGACCCTCATTTTGAATGTTTTGTCACTTTTTTCTTCTTTTAGGATTGTGCCATTCTGGAGGTATTCTATGATGGGTTAGTCCCAAGATTTTGGTTGCTGGTGTGGGTTTTAGATGTTTGGATCCTGTTGGAATGTTTGTCGAAATGGATCTTCGATTGTTGTTATGCTACCTAACTGATTTAGGATCATTGGTGGTGAGATCTCCTAGAAAATTGGTTTGATCTTCTTGTGTTGGGATCGTTATATGAACTTTTGGGAATATGGTTTCCATTCTGATCCTGAGGGAAAAACCTAGATTGGCTAGTGTGTCTGCTTCTGCATTATCTTCTCTAGGAACCTGATTTAAACTAAAATTTGTAAATTCAAATGCCAATTTTTTGAGTATCTAGAGGTATAGTGCTTGTCTTTCACCTTTCACTTCATAGGATCCATTGAAAAGGTTTGTTATTAATAATGAATCAACATATACCTGAAGATTTTGAAGATCCTTGGCTAGTTATAGTCCCATGATTAGTTTTTCATATTCCACTTCAGCGTTGGTTGCGTTGAATTCAAAACTAATTGTCTAGGGCAGGATTGCCCCCTATGGGCATTTTAGTATGACCCTAGGCATGCTCCTTTAAAGTTGGATGCTCCATCTGTAAAGAGTATCCACTCCCTTATGTTTTCTTCTTTTTGAATTCATTGGATTTCTAACTCTACCTTAGGTTGTAAATCATCACTAAAGTCAGTGACAAAATCCTCTAATGCTTGTGATTTTATTAAGGATCTTGGCTCATATTTGATGTCATATGTGATGAGCTTTACTAACTAGTTAGTCATTCTACATGACACTTCTGGTTTTCTCATGACATTCTTAATAAGATAGTTAGTTTTGATACGTATAGTATGCATTTCAAAATAATGTCTTAATTTGGTAGAAGTTGTAACTAGTGAAAGTATTGTTTTTTTAAAGAGAGAGTACTTGGTTTCATGATCCAAGAGGCTTTTATTTACATAGTAAATAGGATGTTTTTTGCCATTAAGATCTTTGACCAAAACAACACTTACAACATCAAAATTTACTGAAAGATATAGGAGGAATGGTCCCCCATTCAAAGATCATTGGCCAAGACTTGCTTATATTCCGCTCTTGGTGACAATGTAATCAAGGAATTTTCATGCCTTCATTCCAAAGTCACATTTGGACGGGTTCAGCCTCACGTTTTATTCATCTAATATAGTGAAGGCTTCTTCAAGATCCCTAAGGTGATCTTCAGCTCTTTTGGATTTGAGCACCATGTCATTAGTGTGGACTTCCATGGTGTCTACCGATTTGTCCTTGAAAATTTGATTTACCAGTCTTTGGTATGTTGCCCCTAAATTTTTAAGACCAAAAGGCATATCAATATAGATATATATATACTTGTAGGGTTATAAAGGTATTTTCCTCTTGATCGTATGGTTCCATTTATATTTTTTTTGGAATCCAGCCAAAGAATCCATGAATGTTAGTAATTCATTGCATGTTGTGGCATCAATCACGGAGTTGATGTGGAAAAAGGAAAGGATTCTTAGAGAAAGATTTATTAAGATTCATGTAGTCCACACATACTCACTATTTGTTGTTCTTCCTTTGAACCACTACCATGTTGGCTAGCCATCTTGGGAACTTGACTTCTTTAACCATTCATGTCTTAAGAAGTTTTTCAACTTCATCTTGGATGATTTGGTCCATTTTCGGGTGTGAAATTTCTTATTTTTGATGTATAGAACTGAAACAAGGATCTATATTAAGTTTATGAGTTATAATTTTTTTTTACCTGTCATATCTTCGTGTTCCCGTGCGAAGGTCTTTCTACAATCTTTTATGAAATTTATTAGGTCCTGGTCAATTTCCTCTGGTATTAAGGATCCTACAAGTACTTTATCATCAACATCGTCAAGGTTAGGGAACTTCTTTTTAGATATTGTTCCCCAGCTTCCAGTACGTCTCGTGCCCTTTGAAATGCTTTTCTTGGTTCTGTGGATGGCTTTATCGAGGTCTTCTAGAAATCTTTGAATTCCTTCTGATTTATAATGATCTCTACTTTCCCTGAAGGAGTTGGCATCTTGATGGTATGCTGAGGAGACTACCTTCATATCATTGAATCATGGTCTACCCCTTCAATGTAGATGGTAGCTCGATTTCTCCAATCGTATGCTTTGTTTCACCATTGAATCCTATTAGGACCGAGGATCTTTTGATTATTTTGGATTTTGGGATGTTTATGAAGGGTTTTGAGCATTCTAACACTCCTAAGGTGTATATGAAACCCTAGAAACCTTGGATCTATGTTTTACTAAGATACATAAATTTGATTTTCCAAGGTTCTTAACCTAACTAACATGGCATAGGGGAACTTTGATACATAAAAACTAGTAGGAGAACATACTTTTCTTGTTTCTTGGATTCCTTGAGAACCTTGTGAGCCTAGCATCTCAAGTGTGATGCCTTAAATGTTTCACACAACACCACAACCCGTGGAATAACTTTGAGAGAAGTTCACTAACACTCAAAATCGGCTAGCCCTCTTGTTCTTCACTTAGTCGCCGATTTTACTAGCCATCAAGCTTCTTATATAGTGTGCCACATGTAGGGTTACTCCATGTAAACCCTAATGTGCATGTATTTTCATATTCCATGATCCATGGGTTTATAACCTCTATGAACTATCCATGGAGCACCTTATGGGTTTTAGCTCAATTCTATAAACCATGGATCATTAGCCCAGTATACAAAAATGGTTGATTTACACAATCAACCCCATATATTTAATTAGTCCCTTTTAGATCACTTAATTAATTCCAAATTAATTCTTGATCAATACTAATTAAATAATATTATTAATATATTAGAACTTATAATATACTAAAAAACCTTAATTGTCCTTTCTCTCAGTTAGTCTATCCAAGTGTTGCAATTCCATGCAACCCAAATGGACCATTCTAACCGGGTAAAGTACATCCCATAAATAGTTATGAACTTCGACACCTAATCCAACAGTCTCCCACTTGGATAATTCTAATAACTATAACTGCAAGAATAACTTGAGGAACCGATCAGCAATCATAGCTCTTTCAAAATATCGCGGAACTAAGATGATGATGATATGCCATTTAAGATAAGTGATCATATAATTCTCTGTTCTAGATACCAGTCGGACACATACATGGAACCATGTCTTACTTATTGTCCAGTAGTTTTTTTCCCGATTTCTGATTTGTTTGACATAGAACTTAATCGAGTACATCAATTTACTTATGACCGGGCCCAGTACATAGGTCAAAACAAAATCATCAAGGGGCCTAGATATCCCTTTTTATCCAAGAAGGAATAGATAAACTTCGACTCATATGCTTTTTCTACAAATTGTTGAATCATACAAAAAGGCAAGTTTTATAACATCGAGTTACCAATGCGTTTGCGTGCAATCAATGTATAACCAACTCATAGTCAACAACTCATATCTCTAGGTTTGAATACTTATATGATATTTTTGTCTCGTGATCACTCGAGATAAATTCCATGAAGTGATACAAGTGAGCATGGGTTGAATCCAATACTCAAAACTTATGAGCACTCATGAGTGTGGTAGAACCTTTTTCTATGCTCAATACCTTAGAAATCTACAAGTCAACTTCATGACAGTCTTGATTCATATCTACTTCTAACATATGACCGACTGTGGAGAATTTAAATAATATGATATACCATAACATAATTATTCTGGAAGTCAAAACATGCAAAATGAAATCATAGTAAACGATTGATAGAAGATAGCAACACTTTTACTTAGAAATAAACAACAACTTTTATTTATCACCAAATGTCGATTACACTTTACAAATTTCAAAAGCAATCTAATTTTTAAAACTAATATCATCCTTTAGCCCTATGTGCCTTGCATGTTGAAGATGCTTAACCCTACCCATTCCCTTCGTAAGGGGATCTGCTAGGTTACCATCCGATGACACCCTCTTTGCTACAAGGAGTCCTTCTTCTATCCGATGTCTGATAAAGTGGTATTTTCTGTTGATGTGTTTGGATCTTACGTGATCCCTTGGTTCCTTGGCTAAGGCAACTGCACTTTCACTATCACAGAAAATTTCCATAGGCTCCTTTATAACTGGTAACACTCCAAGGTCTCCAATAAAGTTATAGCCGTATAGCCTCCTTTGCTGCCTTGCTTGCTGCTATATACTCTGATTCGCAAGTTCAATCAGCCACTGTCACCTGCTTGGAACTTTTCCAAGTAATTCCTCCTCCGTTTAAGGTATAGACCTAGACTGACTGAGAACATAAATTATCCCTATCAGTCTGGAAGCTAGCATCACTATACCCTACTACTCTCAAGTCATCACTCCCACCGAGGGTAAGGACCCAATCCTTAGTCCTCCACATGTACTTGAGAATGTTCTTTACTGAAGTACATTGAGCCTTGCCACAGTTCCCCTATATCTGCTGACCCTGCTCAATGCAAAGGCCACATCAGGACGAATACAAGTCATGGCATACATGATCGATCCTGGAAGCATACAGTACTCAACTCATCTCAACTATCTCAACCTCTATACTCAGGCTTTGAGTCTTACTCAATCTAACGTTACTCTTGATCGGTAACTCTCCTTTATTGGAAATTTTCATGCTGAACCTACTCAGCACCTTATCTAAGTAGGTACTCTGACTAAGTCCAATTAGTCTCTTACTCCTGTCTCTCAAAATCCTTATCCCTAGGATATAGGCAACTTCTCCAAGGTCCTTCATAGAGAAACACTTCCCACGCTAGGACTTCACTTCCTGCAGAGTTGGGATGTCATTTCCTATGAGTAGTATGACATCCACATACAATAACAAAAAACTAACTATACTCCCACTAGCCTTGACATATACACAAGATTCATCTTTGCTCCTCGAAAAGAAAACTCTGTGACTTTCTCATTGAATGACCTTGGAGAAGCTGCCTATATCCTAGGTGAAAAGGTCTCATACCTTAGTGAAGGACCTTGGAGAACCCTAATAGATTTAATATTGGCCACTGGTGAAAAGGTCTCTTCATAATCAACTCCCGAAGTTTGAGAAAAGCCCATTGCAACCAGTCACGCCTTATAAGTGTGTACATTACAATCCATGTCGGTCTTCTTCTTGAAGATCCATTTGCACCCGACTGTCTTACGACCTGGTACATTGTCAACCAAGTTCCAAATTTGATTTCCATACATGAAGTGTATCTCGTTGTCCATATCCTCTTTCCATTTATCAGCCTCAGGGCCTACCATCGCTTTTGTGTAGCTGTTAGGTTCATCCAGACTTACCAGTGTGTTATCACTGATAAGTGTATCACCTTCTGCATTAATATGGAAACCATAGTAATGCTGTCACACCCCGAAAACCAAAGGCGGAAACGTCTCCGGGGTTGACTCCAAGTTGAGTATCAAATCCAATGTACATAGTAAGCAAAGTAAACAACCATACATTACATATCAAAGTTTACATTTGTTCAAAAGTAAAATTGTACATTCTTAATACATAGTATATATGAACAAAAATAAAGACGAGTCTTCTGTACGCTCTGTCTTCTCCAAAAGATTTGCTAGGTACCTGTCTAATGTGGACCTGAGAATACAAGCAGTTTGAAAATCAGCATAAAGCTGGTAAGTTCATAAGATGTTTGTTTTGTGAAAATGTACAAGATTCCTTTTGTTTATCGAAAAGTTATTATCCAAGAAAATCCCATATTTTCTTAAGAGAAAAGATTAATTGATTGTTAGGTTACACGATTCCGGTTATGATTAACTATGAACCCAGGAAAGTCCCATCCTTTTTTTGATTGTACATTACTAGTTATGAGAGATGTAATGTTATTCAATTTGCTACTCTTTCTAGTTATATAAGTGTTACCCAGGAAAGCCCCATGCTTTCCTGCACGTTGGTTTCTAATGTGAAAGATGTTAAAGATGTAAAAGATAAACATGTGATTAGGTAATGTTTTGTTTTCCCCAGGAAAACCCCATGTTTTCCTGACTGTGTGTGTGTCCTTACTGGTTACGGTTATGTTCAGTATTCTTATTCTTAAACATATTTGCGTACTTATTCGTCCTCGTATTTGTATTCGTTACTGTATTTGTTTCTCTATTTCTACTCTTATTACTTTTCGTATTCGTATTCATATTCGTATTCGCAGTCGTATTCGTATTCGTATTCGCAGTCGCATTCCTATTCCTAATCCTACTCCTAATACTATTCGCATTCGTATTCGTATTCATATTCGTATTCGTAGTTGTATTCGTATTCGTATTCGCAGTCGCATTCCTATTCCTAATCCTACTCCTAATACTGTTCGCAGTCGTATTCGTATTCCTATTCGTATTCGCAGTCGTATTCGTATTCGTTCTGTTCCTAATTACAGTTTCGTATTCGTTCTAATCCTAGTTATAGCTTCGTATTCGTATTCGTATTCGTAATTAGTTATAAATGGAAATTAGTATAAGTTATTCTTAGATTATGAAACATAGTTTAGATTAGAGCATTTCATCGAGATATCTATGATTCGTTTGAAAGCTAAATTCGTAATTCGAACTATTTGATAAACACAGTTATTAATATTAGAACATACGGAATGAAAATGATTAAACTGAAAACAATGAGTTGAGTACAAGATTTCCTTGTACTTTTGCTTGTATTCCCCCCTGAAAATAGTGAAAACAGTTGAAAAAGGGTAGGGGTATGAACTCACCGGACGAGAAATGTGGCGAATTCGGATGCTAAGTGTTGGTCTGGGGCTTGTAAACACGCGAGGTTCCTAAGTATAATGTAAAGATACACATTTTTATCTAATTAGGACTTAGATTGATTGTTGGATAGGGACAATTGCTTCAAGTCACGATAACACTCCGATACAAGTGTTTGGAGGGACCCGGGTGGCGTTTAAGGACGGGAATTGAAGCGAGGGACTTGGGACTTGAGTTTACTCCCCATGAATAAACTTATACAAGAGTTTTTGGTCCAAAACACCCATTCCCCATGAGTTTACGGCCGTAAACTCATGGTAGGGTGTTTTATGGTGCAAATTTGGGTCATAAAGGGATATGGACACTTGGAAATGCTTGGATTAATTTTTCTTAAGGCTTGGATTTAATTAAAAACATCATTTATAATACCTAAGGGAGTTTACGGCCTAGGCATGGGGTCTTTGGCCGTAAACTCTCAATTCTCCAAGATTTAGTGTTTTTAGGGTGTTAAAATCAATCACATGTGATTCTAAAAATTTCCACAAGCCTAGAAATGAGTTTGTATGGGACATATGAAGGATTTATGGAGTTTACAGCCCATGAAACCCCCTTCATGGCCGTAAAATCTAATATATGGTGCTCCAAGGTGTTTCAAGGTCTAAAACTTGCATGAAAGGACTTCTAAAATTCATCTAGGAGCCTTAGGGGTGTTTAGTTTGCATTCTAACACCAAAGATTTTGGAGTTTACGGCCCAAGAACAAGCCTTGGCCATAAACTCTTAGAAATCCCATGAATGATGTGTTTTAGGCCCTTAAAGTATTTTTGGTTGATCCCTTGATTTATTCCAAGGCTTTTGGTGGTGTTGGATGGCTTTCTAACACCTTAGAATTGGATTTATGTCAAGTTTTGGGGAGTTTACGGCCCAAGCACTCACCTTGGCCGTAAAATCATCTAAATCCCCCAAAATTCATGTTTCAAGTGTCCAAATGCTAAAACCAAGGTCCTATAATTCATATCTAAGCCATAGAAGTGATTTGGAAGGGTTTAAGGGCATGAAAAACCCCATTAACATGAGTTTACGGCCCAAGCTTATGCCTTGGCTGTAAACTCCTTCAAAGTCCTCAAAATCATAGTTTTAAATGTTCTAAGTCCATATCTTGAAGTCCCTTGGCCATATATAAAGTCCACATGAGCTTAGGAAGAAGTTTAAGGGCTAAAAACCCTTCAAAATGGTGTTTACGGCCTAGGCAACCTCCTGGGCCGTAAACTCACATATGATGTCCTATTTCATGATTAAATGTCGAATTTGGAAGCCAAACATGCTATAGATTAAGGCTAGGAAGGTACCTTTAGGATTTGAAGCCTTAAAATTGAGTTTTAGACCCTTAATCTTTGGATTTAGCAGAGAGGTTAGAGAGAGAGTAGAGAGAGAAGGAAAAAGCTTCAAATGATGGGTTAAACACGTTTATATAGTTCCTAAAACTTGGACGCGGTGGAATTCTACCTGATACCGGCGCTAAACGCGGTTTTTGGTCGCACCTGATTGAGTTTCCGTCACCCGACGGGAACATTTTTAAAACTTATGAAATAATGATTTTGGGCTAATAACATAAGTTCCTGAGTGATTTGGACCCTCAATGAATGATAATAAACATATAATTTTTAGTTAACTAATTCCAAAGAGAAAACGGAACGAATCCGATAACGGCGACCTTTCGGGTAAAACGGGTTTTGGCGACGGACAATTTCGGGTTGTTACAAATGCTCAGGTGAATTCTTAACTCTCGTGGAACGTCTCAGAGGTACAGACTCATCAGTCGGCTCAATAGGAGTTTCCTCCTCAGGTTGATTGTTAGGGTTTCAGGTTACTTCACCACATGACTCTTGAATTTATTCAAGGTCAATTTGCCTCCTATTGTTTCCTTGGCTAATGAACTCTCTCTCTCTCTCTCTTTCTCTCTCTCTCTCTCTCTCTCTCTCTCTCTCTCTCGTGAAAGACTCCTATCCTTGCTAAAAAGACCATATTATCACTGGGTCTGTAGAAGAGGTATCCAGAGGATTTATGTAGGTAGCCGATGAAAATACACCTCTCACTTCGAGATTCAAGCGTATCGTGAGTCTCGCACCTCACGAAAGCCTTACAAACCCAAATCTTGTTGTGGTCCAGATTGGGAACTTTTCCGATCGACATCTCGTGAGTTGTTTTTGCAACCTTTTTGGTAGGGACTAGATTAAGGATATGGGCGACAGTCTCAAAGGCATACCCCCAAAATGAGTTTATTTGTGATGTAGGTAACCGATGAAAATACACCTCTCACTTTGAGATTCGAGCTTATCGTGAGTCTCGCACCTCACGAAAGCCTCACAAACCCAAATCTTGATGTGGTCCAGATTGGGAACTTTTCCGATCGACATCTCGTGAGGTGTTTTTGCAACCTTTTTGGTAGGGACTAGATTAAGGATATGGGCGACATTCTCAAAGGCATACCCCCAAAATGAGATTGGTAGCGAAGCTCGACTCATCATGGAACAAACCATGTCCAACAAGGTTTGATTACGCCTCTCAGCCACGCCATTAAGCTGTGGTGTCCTGGGAAGTGTCAGTTGTGAGACAATCCCACATTCCTTAAGATAGTCGAGGAACTCTGTACTAAGATACTCACCACCTCGAACGGATCGAAGCATCTTATTGTTCCTTCCCAACTGATTCTCCACTTCTTGTTTAAACTCCTTGAACTTTTCAAATGTTTCTGACTTATGCTTGATTAAGTAGACATATCCATATCTACTATAATCATCAGTAAAAGTCACATAGAAGCGGTTAGCATCCCTTGAGGCGGTTCTGAAGGGTCCACACACATCAGTATGTATGAGATCTGTCAAACCCTCAACGCTAGCACAAGAACCAGTGAAGGGTGATTTTGTCATTTTTCCAAGTAAACAAGATTCACAACTATCATCTGACTTTAGGTCAAATGACTCCAAGACTCCATCCTTTTGGAGTTGGTCTATGCGTTTCTTGCTTACATGTCCAAGACGACAATGCAATAATGATGCTTATCCAAGTTAGTGGAAGAATCAATACACAACACATTATTTCCTAGCTAATGCTTTAAAATAAAAATAACATTATTAAACAACCGACACAGTTTCATATACACCATCACAAGGTAATGCTTTAAAATAAAGAACATTATTAAAGAAAGCAATAATACCACCACATTCAATATCAAACGAAAAGGTAAACCCTTTTTTGTACAAACCATGAAAGGAAATAATATTTCTCGCCATTTCACACGAGTAACAACATTTATTCAAATGTAACACTAACCCACTACTTAACAATAAAGAATAAACTCCAATCTAGTAACAGGTGAATCTTTCCTATTCCCCATGATTAAGTTTATCTTCCCCTGCTCCACATTCTCACTTCTTCTTAGTACCTACAAATCAAAACATATATGAATACCACAACCTGTATCAAGTACCCAAGAGTTAGAATGGGGTGAGTTATTACACAATATAGTGTAAATATCTGTATGGTTGGGTTTTACTTTCCCATCCTTAACATCTTGCAGGTACATTGGGCAGTTTAGCTTCTAGTGCGACTTTTCATGGCAATAGAAGCATTCATCCTCTTTAGGATTGGCAGAAGGAGTGCCATAAACTCCCTTTTTCCACTTAAAGAGGAGCCATCAAGGGACTTTCCCTTGGTACCCTTCGATGGGATCTTCCTCTTCTTTCCTTTGCCTTGCCTGATTGCAAACACAGGGGCCGCGGTAGGAGTAGGAGTGGTAACAACTGATTTACCCTTGAGACCACTTTCGGCGGTCTTCAAGAGTCCTTAAAGTTTGCTAAGTGTAACTTCCTCCTTGTTCCTGTGGTATGTCATTCGGAATTGATCATAACAAGAAGGTAAGGAGTGCAAAATGATGTCAATTGTCAACTCCTCGGGGAAGTTCGCATTCAATTTCAGCAAATGGTCTACATCCCTTTGCATTTTCTGTAAGTAACCCGTGATGGGTTCACCATCCTTCATCCGAGTTGTTATCATGGAGGATATTATTTTATACCTCTCTTGACAAGCACTTCGATGGTAGCGGTCCATCAAGTCCTGGTGTATCTCAAAAGGGTAATAGTCCTTATATGACTTTTGGAGATCGGATGTTATCATGGCCAACATGATACATGCCACTTTCGTGGCATCTCTCTCATGAGTCTGGAATTCAGCGATCTCCTCAGGAGTAGCAGATGACTCATCAAGTTCCTTAAGCTCCTTGTCAAGGACATATTCCTTGTCCTCGTAACCAGTGACCATCTTGATGTTCCGGATCCAATCCATAAATTTGGAACCATCGAAGATGACTTTCCTACAAGGGTTCATGGGAGAGAAGTCCTTAATAAGACACCCAAATGTAATATTAAGTCTAGTACCCAACATAATATTTTATAACTTAGAAGAGGGATGTCGTAATCCAGGCTATAAAATCTTTGAAGGAAGGTGAATGATGATTCACTAATTTCCACCATGAAAAACGAAATGTATAATTAGGTTTTAATTGGTTTTTGAAACTCCAATATTCTTTTGATATTCATTGAACTTTTCAATGGCATGTTTCAATCTTGAGTGTGCCCATCAAGTTTTGTGACTGGGATGCCGAGGATCACAAAACAAGGTGTAGATTGACCATGCAAATTACTTAGTACTGTTAATGTTTATCACCTAACCGATGTGCCGATTAACTACACGCGCTCCACCAATCTAAGATAAACCTTAATCCACACTTTTCCTACCTTGTTAAGTCCAGGTTAGTGTGTCTGTTAACCACACATCCTCCATTAATGACTAAAGCAAAGTGAAAAGTGTAATTTCATGGGTTAGTACCATATTTACGTTTTCCTAAAGTAACTAAGATTGAGAATTTATAAAACATTTAGTTACTTTACAATCATCATACTTTTAATGAGGATTAAATTCATTGTCCTATCCGTTCGGCTAACGACCCTTCACCAGTCAAGGAAGCGGTGGGTGAGAGTGGACACCCATTAAGCTGCCATTTTATAGGCAACAACCTTATACCCCCCTTATAGACCGATTTCATGAATGAGCCCTACTAACAGTAAAATAACTTGTTCTTACATATATATATATATATATATATATATATATATATATATATATATATATATATATATATATATATATATATATATATATATATATATATATTATCAACTTATAATATTATAAAGTATAAAGGTTGAATTTTAAGTTATAAAATTCTAAGGGTTCGAACTAAAGATTTTTAAAGTGACTTTACATGTTCCAAAACTTGAGGGTAAGTTTTGTAACTTTGAAAACTTTTCATCTTTCATAACTTATGAGTTAATTGTTTATTAAAATGAGAGACTTTTAATTTTATATAACATTTGTGTTTATTAATGGACTTTAAAAGAAAGACTTTTGGTAATCCATAACTTGAGGAAAATTTATGGATTCCATTAAAACACATCAAGATCAAGAATTAAACTAACAAACTAGTTGCAAGTAATTCTTATGATCTTCTAAACTCATAAGTGTATGAACATTCATATCAACAAATTTCAAGAATCATTAAAAACACATACAAAACTTGAAATTTTGATAATATCCATGGAAAATTGATTAGCATAACCATTACACTATCTAAAATAGGTTTTATAAGACAAAAATAGTTTATTGTAATGTTTCAAGTCCATTTCCAACAGCAAAACTCGAAAATCTGCATTTAGGGCCTCCTACTCGTAGAGTGCATGAACCTACTCGATGAGTAGGATGAATTAACACATGGAATCGTCAAGTCCTCCCATGGAATCGGTGAGTTCACTCAGCAGAATGTAGTTTTATCAAGTATCAAGTATCAAGAAAACAAGCCTAGGCGTTGATGCCACTGAAGGGTTTTGAGCATTCTAACACTCCTAAGGTGTACATGCAACCCTAGAAACCTTGGATCTATGTTTTACTAAGATACATGCAAATTTGATATTATAAGGTTATTAACCTAACTAGCATGGCATGGGGAACTTTGATACATAAAAACTAGTAGGAGAACATGCCATTCTTGTTGCTTGGATTCCTTGAGAATCTTATGAGCCTAGCACCTCAAGTGTGATGCCTCAAATGTTTCACACAACACGAAAACCCTTGAAATAACTTTGAGAAAAGTTCACTAACACTCAAAATCGGCTATCCCTCTTATTCTTCACTTAGTCGCCGATTTTGCTAGCCATGGAGCTTCTTATATAGTGTGTCACTTGTAGGGTTACTCCATGTAAACCCTAATGTACACGGCTTTTCATATTCCATGATCCATGAGTTTATAACCTCCATGGCATATCCATGGAGAACCTTATGGGTTTTAGCCCAATTCAATAAACCATGGATCATTAGCCCACTATACAAGAATGGATGATTTACACCATCAACCCCATATATTTGATTACTCTCTTTTTGATCACTTAATTAATTCCAAATTAATTCTTGATCAATACTAATTAAATAATATTATTAATATATTAGAACTTATAATATATTAATAAACCTTAAGTGTCCTTTCTCTCAGTTAGTCTATCCAAGTGTTGCAATGCCATGCAACCCAAATGGACCATGCCAATCGGGTCAAGTACATCCCAGAAATAGTTATGAACTTAGACACCTAATCCAATAGTTTATCCTTGTTAGAGCATCTAAAAGTATGAGGTTCACTAAAGATCCTCTGTCTACCACGCTCTTTTTGACGAATTGATTGGGAAAATATAAAGTAATCACCAATCCATCATGTGGTGATCCTCGATTTTTTTTCTATCATGTTCGTCAAAGATGATCTCATTACTGTTTGTTATCGATGTACTCTTTCGGGGTCTTTCTTACCTTTCTATCTTGGACACTTTGGAATGCCTTTTAGCTATAGAATAATAAGTTCCATAGATGTCAAATCCTCTAGAAATAACACTGATTACCTCAGCATCATGAGGAGGGGATCCTGGTTAATCTAGGATCCTCACAGGATCCAGCTCCTTTTCCTTTGATCTTTCTTTTCATCTTCCTAATATCTCTTTGATATGTCCCTTCCTTAGGAGATAACTAATCTATTTTCTAACACACCTAAGCGTACATGCAACCCAAAATACCTTGGATCTATGTTTTCTCTGTTATACATGCAAATATAAACTTTCCAAGGTATTTATCCAAACTAGCATAATAACATTTATTCATATGAATATATCAAGTTAGAATTACATACCTCTTTGATGTAGAATGTCTTCATGAAGCTTGAGTGCCTAGTGCCCCAAGTGTGACACCTCAAATGGTTCACACAACACCAAATACACTTGGAATAGATTAAAGAGAAATCCACACTTTATAAAAATCGGCTAGCCCTTCATTCTCACACACATAGTAGCCGATTTTGTCAATAATAAGATGCTTATATAGTTAGTGACAATTAGGGTAAATACACCATTTCCTTGGATCCATGGGTTCAAATACACTATGGAGCATCCATGGAGCATCTTATGGGTTTTAGCCCAACTTGATAATCCATGAAGCATTAACCCACTATACAAGTATGGTTGATTTACACAATCAACCCATATATTTAATTAGTCTTCCTTTGATCACTTAATTAATCCTAGATTAATTCTTAATCAATACTAATTAAACAATCTTATTAATATATTAGAGCTTATAATATATTCACATCCCTTAAGTGTTATTTTTGTCATTATAGTCTATCCAAATGCATGATGCCATGCAACCCAAATGGACCATGCCGGGTCAGGTCAAGTCTCACCAATCATAGTTATGGACTTAGACATTAATCCAACAGTCTCCCACTTGGATAAGTCCAAAACTATTGTTGCGTATGACTTCAAGAACCGACTGGAAATCGTAGCTCTCAAAAGCTTCTGTCGAACTCTGACCTTGCCGATGATCTCTGACCTTTGTCAATGAATTTTCCATTAGACAAGGGATCATATATTCCCCCATTCTAGATATCATATGGACCGAGACATGGATTATAATCATTCTCTCTGTCCATTTGTTGTTTCCCGATTTCCGATATATGACGACTGACTAATTGAACAAATCAAATTAGTCCTGGCCCTGCCGAGCACTTACATTTGTCATCACCAAAACATCAAGGGGCCCACAGAGATCGCTTTTATCCTGAAGGTAAAAGGAATGGATAAACTTCGACTTATATGGCTTGTTCTACTACTTGTTGGATCATACACAAAGGCACGTTTTATAACATCGACTTACCAATGCGTTATCGTGCAATCGATGTATAACCAACTCATAGTAACAACTCATATCTCTAGGTTTAAAGAATACAAGATATTATCGTCTCATGATCACTCGTGATAAATGTGACAACCCGAAATTTCTAGCTTACATTCTTCATTTTTATCAAAGTTAGCTTCATTTTTGCTATTTTATTATGAAGTTTTGGGACTAAAAGAGTGCTTAAAGCTTCGTATAATTGAGATACGTGTCTAAGGATGAGTTAGATTGGATGTAGCATCAAAAAATCGGGCCAAACACACCAAACCAGGTGTGTGCGGCCGCACACTAGAGTGTTCGGCCAGCCAGCCGCACACAGGCCAACCACACACCCCTCCAGCCACACACACCCTCCTATATATACTATCCTTCATCATTTTGATCATTTCCTACACTTCTACAAATCTATGACCCGAAAATCCTCTCAAGTATCATCCGGAAAGGTAACGTCTTTCACCAAGAACACCATATGTTCTGGCAACACACGCCTTCTGGCCGCACACCTGGCCGTACACACACATATAGTGTGTATTTTTGCTAAACACTCTCTTGTATAGCCTTATAACCCTTCTTACAATCATATAAGGTTGTAACACATCAATATAAGTGTTTACCAGTCCCTAAAGTGCTCCCAATTCATTAATTAGTTGTTCATAACACTAATTATATTCATATATGTATGAATATATGCTAAATAGGATTCATGTGTGTACTCAAGTCACCACTTGGCACTTAACAATTGATCCAACATTTTCATCAGAACCACTCACTACAGGTGAGTTCATACCCCAAAATTAACCTTTGAAATGCTTTTAAATGCTCTTATGGGGGGATACAAGTTGAACAATTATAGTTATTATATCAATCACATGTGATTAATGACTACCAAGAAAATGGTTTTCTTACTTTCCAAACTCATTATCAAACTGTCTTACAAACTCCGTTAATTATAAAATACTTTTACTTAAACTCTTTTGAACTTATATTTTGTGTATCTGTATAGATATAGTTATATAAGTAGGATTGAAAGGACTTAGTACTGCTAGTCTACCTGTTCTGGTTTGATTGTGGTCTTAGGGTATCAAGATTAGTTGTCCGAAGGTTGTTTGAATCCTAGTTATATATTATGTATATGTATATAGATATAAAAGGTTATTTCTTTAATTCAATTCCATGCCCTTGGGTAGCAAGGTTATACATACATGTTCATACTTTACTAGTAAGCTACCATAGTGGTAGTTTAGGAAGATACTATTACTAGAACAATGAAACATACAAAGAGTCAGTTCATCCATGAGTCAATACATACAATGATGAGAATCAAACATGAAACACAGTGAGGAGAAACAAATAATAGACACTATGACGAGAAACAAACATACAGGCTAGACAGAGAAAGAACGGACAATACAGCTGGCACACATATACATTACATATACATTAACACAGTTATGTGATCCATTAAACAGGGCATGGCACTACCTGCCATGACTGTTTTTGTATCAGAATCTCCTTAATTGGGGAGCGTATGAGTTCATGTATAGATCTATAATGGATTGACTATCCTACACCTTGTTGCTCGCTACAGTGGAACTTACAAGTCTACGGGTTCCAAACGTCATTTTTACGGCATCTTACATTTTCGTTTTACTATTAAGTCGGTAGCAACATATAGGCCGATCACATGTTACCTTTAAATTTTACAATTGCTTAAGGTAGCTAGTACAGCAGTAGTTACTTAATACGACACTACAACACTATAATATTTTCCCATTACATTCACTTCATGAACATGCACACGATGCACGATAGTGTAAAAACTATATTTTTGATTAATGATAGTCGGATTGGGAAAATACACACTCTTACATGAGACACACACATAGATACTAGATGCCTTGGTAGAAGGCTACATTTAGTAGAAAACATAGGGTTTTCTAGGAGAGTTCAAGCAAATACAAACTTTACAAAACTTATACATTACATCTTGCAAATGCTTTCATACAAACACAGACACTAATATACTTATGATCTCACCAGCATTAAGTTGATACTCGCTTTAAAAATAACTTGTATTCTTAGGTCACCACTAGACAGGTACAGGTGTCGGGCTTTTGAGAAGATGGAGTTCGTTCAAGAATCATCTTTTATTTTGATATGTATATTTTTGGTGTCTATAACCTTGACAGAACACACATGTATGAAATTATATTATTAATGCAATGGATGATGTTGCTTGTTTACTACTATTCATTGTTGTGATACTGTACATGTAACGCCTGTGTTTCTGGGCTTGCCATTTATAGCAATGTAATAGTCTAGGTTAACCTTTGTAACCCGTTTTGAAATAATACTAGTGTATTATTTGAGTATTATGTGTTTTGTGCTTAATTGCTTAATTATATGGTTTGATTAATTAAGAATAAAAATAAGCATCAAAATTTAAGTGTAAAATAAACTTGATATCTTTAGATAATGTTGTAATAGTTGAAACAAGGTTTCCGAAGATATAAAGAATGCCGAAATCCGAGTTATAACGAAGAAGTTATGACTTTATAACGAAATTTTCAGTCCCGGCCTATTAAAAATAAATAATAAAAATAAATTAAAAATTAGCCGACGGAGTCTAAATGAAAGTTGTAGAGCGTAGTCTCATCTTCGCGTGGATATAAAGAACGTCGAAAATGGAGTTCGTATGAAGAGGATATGAATTTTCGAAGTTTATTAAATAATTAATAATTTAATTTAATTATTAATTCCGGTATTATCCGAGGATGAGTCACCGGACTCATCCGAAGTACGCACCGCGTACTCGTGTACACCTCGTGTACGGCGAAGGATGTCGACACTCGCACTTGAGGACTTCGGATGACGCAAGCGCTTACGAACTCAGAGCAGTACGCCCCGCGTAATTGAGGCTTCCAGCCTCCTATAAATAGGATGCGAGGGCAGCCGACTCTTTTGCCATTTTTCTCCTTTCTCTCTCCCGTTTTGCATCGTTTTGCTTGCCAGAAATACCCCGAAGCCCCGGTAATATTCCCGAGTCCCGAAGCAAGTCCCGAGATCCCGAAGATCCCGAGAAGTGCGGTTTCCGAGCCGAAGCTCTGCCCGCGAGAAGTTCGATTTTTGTAGAGATCTTCCGGATCTGCTGAGGATTACTACTTTTGCAAGTCGTAGTGTTGTCCGATCATCTTCTGATCAAGTGAGTGTATACTACCTTTCATAAACACGATAATAATACAAGTATGATTTGAGTGTGTTAAGTATATTGTTGTTTATATGTGTGAATGTGTTGTTACTTTCTTCTAACGCATAATTATGAAGTATTTTATACGAGATACGTGTTATGTGTGTGTGCCTCATCTGTTATATCGAAAATGTATTGATCCAGCATGCTATATAGGTTTTGAAAGTATGTATAAAAATATATGTTTTTATCTACTAATATGTTGGGTAGAACATGGATATATAGTTGGTGTGTAATAAACAGATGAGAGGCCTCGATGTTGTTTTGATCCGGTCATCTAGCGGAATTTAGATGACGACCACAGACTTTTCTAGACAGTCTAGTGGAACGCTAGTAGGCTCATAACCTGTAGGTGTTAATGAACTTGGGTGTTCATTCGATGTATTCCATCCCCCTCATGGTTGCCTTATTTGACTTATATTACTGAGGAACCCCCGAAGCATGTGTTGTCACCCCGATGAAATATTCTTAGACTAGGTCCCTTGTGTTAGTTATTTTAGGGACATAAAGTGAGAATAACGGGAATGGGTAATTTGGTTATTGTTGGTTGATAATAATTAATTTAATTATTTATTGTGGGTTGAAAACCCTATATGCTCACCAGACTCCCAAGACTGACCCACTCAGTTTTATTTGTATTACAGGAAGTGGCGCAAGGGCGTAAAATGGATGAACCGTCAAGTTGTTTTGTTTACAAGTCTGTATATGTATATATTTGTTGAATGACTTGTAATGTTATCGTTTATGCTTATTGGTCTGTATCGGAAAATGCACCCCGAGTTTTGATTATATAATGAAAATACATTTCTTTTATGAAATGCTTTGGTAAACATTGTTTTATCATGTTTTGTTTTTGGGAACAAATTCCGCAACTCTTTCAAATCTAAAGGATTTACTCTGAAATTATTTTAAAAGCATAAATGAAAATCGGTCTTTTCTGGCCGAGATTTTGGGGATGTCACAGTACATGAAGTTCTCCACCCTAGAACGTTTCCGCCGTTCATCGGTTTTGGGGTGTGACAGATTGGTATCAGAGCTTTGTTTATACTGAATCGAGTGTGTCAACCCATAAAAGATATACGAACTATAAACACAAGCGGGATTAAAATACTCTAATAAAGAGTTTATACTTTTAAATAATAAAATATTTAACCAAGTATACATATCTGCATTCATACTAAAATCAGTATCACTAGGACAGAACAAAATTATTACAATCATTGGACAACACAAGTAGACTTAGAGACATATGGTCAACCCTGGGAAGATGTAGCCTGATCAACTACATTATCCGAGGAGTGACTAGCATGTGCCTAAGGATGGTTGTGAGGTTGCAACAAGTCTAAAAACTTACCAACACTACCACAACAAGAACAGTAGAACAAAACACTAAACTTAAAATACTATAGGAGTATTTTGTGTTACAATAATCACTTATCTGAGAATTAAAGATTGTTATTGGTATGTCAATAGTTGCTTAGTGGATACATTACTGGTATATTTGCCTAGGATGTCATAGCCTTAGAATCTGTAAATATTTGCTTTACTTCCTATTCTTGTTTGATTGTGGGCTTAAAGTTAGGATTCACTTATTCGAAGGGCTATCCTGGCATGAGTACATATATCTAGTATGCACTTAACAAGTATTGGAGTAACTAATCAAGATCATCTAATAATTATCGAGTTAGTTTGTCTATTACTTATACCCTTATCCTTATTCTCACATAGATTAAATGGTTGGATTCCATATCCCCGGAGACCCATACTTCCCCAACCACGGCAATGCAGGATGGTTAGAGGATGAACCAGAAGATGATCACCCAATTCCTTTGGATGATCATGAAGCTGAAGGCTTTTCTGATGGATCTGACTCCGAGCCCGAAGTCAACAACCTACCCCAAGTAGGTCAAGCCCCGAATAACAACCCCCGACCTACATTTCAAGGACCCACACCTCTGTGGGAAACCAAGTTGAATACCTGGAGCCATGAACAGGGTCAACCCATTCCCTACAATGGAGATAGAAGTTTCTACAACCTCACTGATGGAGGTTCTGCTGATAGAGTCCTACCCATCATAGTTAGTAGGATGTCTCGGAACACGATACTTGGGAAATCATCTATCAATTGAATCTTGGAGATTAATGCCAACACTGGTGTTAACACTGTCCACATTTACCAACTAGAGTCTGCTCAGGAAAGGGCTTAGGTCTGCAATGCAATGCTTCAGAGAGAGCTTGCTGAAACCCGAGATGAAGTCAGGGAACTTCGAACTCAGCAAGCAAGATCGGATATGCGTTTAAGGGACATCGAACGTCTTCTGTCGGATTCAAGAACTCACTCTAGCAGTTCTCGTTGCCGATAGAATCTTATTAACGTTTCTTTTGGATATAAACTAGTTAGTGTAAAAACTTTAGTAGTTTCTGTTGGGTTATGAGCATTCTAACACTCCTAAGTGTACATGCAACCCTAAATACCTTGGATCTATGTTTTCTCTATTATACATGCAAATATGAACATCCAAGGTATTATCCTAATCTAGCATACAAAATAATGGATATAACAAGATAGAATGCATACCTCTTTGATAGTGCTTGTCTTCATGAAGCTTGAGTGCTTAGTGCCCCAAGTGTGACACCTCAAATGGTTCACACAACACCATAAGCACTTGGAATAACTTAGAGAGAAAATAGAACACTTCATGAAATCGTGTAGCCCTCATACATACACATAGTGTTATTCGTCACGATTTCCTGAGCCATGGGTTTCTTTTATATGGTGGCTATTAGGGTTACACCATGTAACCCATGACTTTACCCATTCCTTATGCTCCATGGATTTTAACCTCCATGGAGTATCCATGGGTCACCCCATGGACTTAGTCCAACATAAGGAATCTTGGATCACAAGCCCACATATATAAGAATGAATGATTTATACAATCAACCCATATATTTAATTAGTCTTCTTTTGATCACTTAATTAATTCTAGATTAATTCTTGATCAATACTAATTAAATAATCTCATTATTCTTATTATTAATATACTAGAACTTATAATATATTAATAAACGTAAGTGTCTTATTTCTCTCATTACAGTCTATCCAAGTGCATGATGCCATGCAACCCAAATGGACCATGCCGGGTCGGTCAAGTCTTACCAATTATAGTTATGGACTTAGACATTAATCCAACAGTCTCCCACTTGGATAAGTCTAAAACTATTATTGCGTATGACTTCAGGAACCAACTAGCAATCGTAGCTCTCAAAAGCTTCTGTCGAACTCTGACCTTGTAGATGAACTCTGATCTTTGTCAACGACTTGTCCATTAGATAAGGGATCATATATTCCTCCATTCTAGATATCATATGGACTGAGACATGGATTATAATCATTCTCTCTGTCCATTAGTTGTTTCCCGATTTCCGATTTATGACGACTGACTAATTGAACAAATCAAATCAGTCCTGGCCCGGCCGAGCACTTCCATTTGTCATCATCAAATCATCGAGGGGCCCACAGATATCGCTTTTATCCCGAAGGTAAAAGGAATGGATAAACTTCGACTCATATGGCTTGTTCTACTACTTGTTGAATCATACACAAAGACACGTTTTATAACATCGAGTTACCAATGCGTTTCGTGTAATCAATGTACTATCAACTCATAGTAACAACTCATATCTCTAGGTTTGAAGAATATAAGATATTATCGTCTCATGATCACTCGTGATAAAATCCATGAAGTGATTCCAATGAGCGCGGGTTGAATCCAATACTCAGAACTTATGAGCACTCATGAGTGTTGTAGCCCTTTGTCCAACATCTTAGACCTCTACAAGCCAACCCATGACAGTCTTAATTCATATCTACTTCCAACATATGACCGACTGTGGATGGTTTGAATAACTTAGTCATTCCGGAAGAATAACCTAGTTTATTCGGGAAGTCAAAACATGCAAAGTGAAACACAATAATAATTGAATCCAATATGGTCTCAGAACTTATGAATATAAATAAAACACTTTTTATTTATCACCATATGATTACACATTATTTATTGTATATTGTTTCAGCTATCAACATTATTCTTGAATTTAAAAACAATAGTTGTCCCATGCTCCAAGCATGTACACTATGTTTTCTAAACACTAGTCATGCCATACACCAAGTATGCATAATATGTTTGTCTATGATCTTTATTTTTGTGAACTAGATCAAATGAACATAACTTCAATGATTCTCTTTTCACACTCCCAAACCTTATGCATCGATCCTCTTGTAATGATTATGCACAAAGTCAGAAAGACTTAACAACAATCATTACAGAGCATTCCAAAGGAGAACAAGTCCTTGGAACCATCCTTCTTGCATTAAGTTTCCTTAATCTTACACATATTGAAAATTCTAACTTTGAAACATTTCCAGATTCCATTTCGACTATCACTTCTGAACAAGAGTTGCCTCCTTACAGATTATGTCAATATGGTCCTTCTAGAATTATCACTATACTTCCAATTGTCCTTGAGAAACCAGTCTTTGGTAAACCTTAGATTGTCCTCGACAATTGTTTAATCCTTTTAGTCATATCCAGTTCTAAACCTTTTCCCTTCTTAATGCCCCAGGCATTTGGAAATTTTTAGAAAGGATGAATATAGCACATGTAATCGATCCTATATCCGAAGCATATGGGACACGATTCATGATGTCTCACATAAAGACTAAACTAGTCTTTTGCTATAACATTTCCATTTCAATTTGCCAAGTTCTCATAATTCAGATTATGAAAAGGGATGCCGTAATCATAATCGAATTTAAGAACGCAAATAATGGACCCATATACAGAATTTCCTTATGTTGAGCCATTCCAACATGAAATTCATATATATCCTTGACTAAATGATTAAAACCTCACGATCTAAGCTTATAGATTTGAGATGAAGTATAATTTCCTCTCCCTTAATTATAGCAAAACAACTTTTTCCCAATTGAAACCTTTTGTTTTCTATAATTAACATTGCTAGCTTGCAATACTTATCGTAATTATCATGCTCCCACTAACATGATGATTATTAGCATAACACTTATGCTCCCACTAGCTTTGACATATACTCAGAAAGCTCGACTTCTAGAAATCAATACTTTATTGACTTTCTTACCAAAGTTCAGATTTCTGATACTAGATTGTTTTGATAAGACTTTATCAAAAACATACACCTTCCATTAGATAGCTCATGGGTGTGTCAAAACAATTTTAAGAACTATGAAAAGGGATTCCGTAATCATAGTCTTGATCGTTTTGACCTTTGCCATTTCTCACAAGTCCAAGTTAGTGTGCCGGTAAACCACACACGCTCCACTAACGACTTTGAGAATGCAAATATCACAATTGCTATCTAACTAAAATCTACTTAGTCAAAGTGTTTCCTCACCATCATTTTCATGAATCGGAGAGAAACCTTATGACACTTAGATTCAATGGTGTATGTGTTCTTATCCATGTGAATTGTCATAACCATAGTCACAAGACAAGGATAATGACAAATCCAAACTCATATGGACTGAACTCAATCTTAATTTCTTGCCACCTGGCAGCTCAAGGGCCTACCATTGCTTCCAAGTTGTTGTGCAACCAATTGAGAACTCTAAGAACTCATATGCAAAGCCAACTTTAATTGGAATGGGCACAGAATATGTCAACACGATAGGTTATAAACCTCAAGTCGTGTGCTAGTGAAGAACTTTAGGTTTTATTCTTGATTAGTTCTTGAGAATTTCAAGACCTTTAAGACTCCCACTGTCCTCTTGACGTATAAGACTTCCTTGTCAAACATCCAAGAGATAGTGCGGATTCTAATCAAGACAAACACTTCACACAATTGGCCTTAGTTGGTCTTTGTTTTATCCAAAACATCACAACTTACCAATTTCAAATGTACAAGAGTAGAAAACTTTTACTCTTACATTTGATAAGTGTTTTAAACCTTCTCTAAGACATGTCACTCAAATTACAATCTTGGAGTATGACTCTAAGACTTGTATTGGAACGAAGTATGACTCATCTTCTTGATTTAACCATTTCAACAATTCAAGATCCCTTCTTCTTAGTCACAAGAATGAACTAAGACTTCCTTAGAGAACTAATTTTGATATGGTTTCTTAATCATTAAGATGATCACAAAACTGATACTAAAGTACTCTCCCATCTTTTCAGATTTGAGAAACTTTTATCCTTCTGCCTAATTTGATTCTTCTTATCCGCTCTGCCATGCATTGGAACCTTTTCCAATGTCTCAGAGTTACACTTAAGCTTGTAAGTATAATCATATTTACTGAGCTTTAGTAAACTATGACGAATAGCCTTACATCTTTTGTGGTGGACTTAATCAGTGCACATGACTATGTGCTCGATCCCTTAGTCCATTACTTGACTCACACATCCATGTGAACAAGTAATTAGTCTTAATTTTTCCAATACTTGAAAGTTCTCATTCATCATGCTATACAACTTGCATGATTCCAAGTCCCGGTCCAATTGAGACTTTGGATGATGAGAGTCTTTCCTTATTTGGTAAATTTAGACATTACCACAAATGAAGGAATCAATTTCATATTTCCACTCTTGCTATTAATGGAATCATATAAGCAACAATTTTTTTTTCAAATGCCATTGTAAGGATATTTAAAATAAATAAAATCAAAAATTTTCTTTTATTTTAAAACTATGTGGAAAAACTTATCCTTACAATCCATATGAAAACTTGTTGTTATCTATTCCTAAGCAATATCTCATAACTCCTAAGAAGTAGCTCAAGAATCCGATTTTCAAACTACGCGATAGAAATCCATCTACGCGATCAGATTCAGCATATTCTTTCTTTAAGTTCCTTTACTTTTCTTTGATTCTTAAAACATTACCATGTGACCCAGTCACATCATGTATCAGGAATCTGAAAATAGAAACTTAACAGAGTTAGATTAGTGGACTTTTACCTGAAGTAGAGTCAATCTTATTGACTTTAACATCCTTAGGTAAATTAGGCAGCTTCGCAAATAATGACCCTTTCTTTGGCAATATAAACATATGGACCCTTTGATAATGGTACACGGGACTATCACAGACTTAGCTTTTCTCTTTACCATTTGTTCAACCTAGTTGACTATGGTCAATCCCTTTCCTTGGGAAGAGAATGTTCTTTTTTTTTTCCTGTATTTCCAGTGTCACCATTGTCAATGTCCATAAAGTTTCAGGAAGTTGACCTTAACAATAGATAAGATCATTAAGGGTCTTGTCATAGTCTATTTCATAGGTGTCCCAAAAGAACTCACTATGTGACTTAGAAAGTGATTGAACCACCAACTTTCTCAAGACTTTGACACCCTTCCCTCCCGGCTTGTCAATATGTGACTACATCTCCAAGATGTAATCACACCTAGACCTTGCCTTGCCAATAGGGCTCGAGTGACCTTAAACTTTTCAAGAACTTGTGGGGTAGGGAGAATAATTGGAGGAGGAGAATGAAGTATGATATCCATGGGACATCATCTTCATTAGGAATGCTTGTTTCAAGAGATTTGGGAAGATCATAAATGTCAAAACCAGACATGTTATGGGAGATATTCAAGATAGTTGATCTTTGAGTCCTTAATATGACACCCAATATGAAATATTAAGGCTAGGACCCAACAAACTATTTTATAACTTAGAAGAGGTATGCCGTAATCCAAGCTATAAAACAATTTGAAGGTAGGTGAATGACGATTCACCAATTTCCACCAAGATAAACGAAATGTATTATTAGGTTTTAATTGGTTTTGAAACTCCTAGATCTTTTGAGATTCATTGAACTGTTCAATGGCATGTTTCAATCTCGAGTGTGCCCTTCAGGTTTTGTGACTGGGATGCCGAGGATCACAAGACAAGGTGTGAAGTAACCATGCAAATTACTTGTTCCCTTAAGTGTTTACCCCTCAATCGATGTGCCGGTTAACCACACACGCTCCATCGATACTATGATAAACATTAAGTTACCCTTTGCCTACCTTGTTAAATACGAGTTAGTGTGTCGGTTAACCACACACGCTCCACTAACCGACTCAAACAAAGTGCAAAGTGTAATTTCGTGGATTAGCACCTTATTCACATTTTTTCTAAGTAACTAAGATTGGGAATTATTAAGAGTTTAGTTACTTAGTATTTATCATTAATACTTTTAATGAAGGGAGAATTATAGTCATGTCAAACCCGTTCGGATAACGACCCTCCACCAGTCAAGTAAGCGGTGGGTGAGAGTGGACACCCATTAAGTTGCCATTTTATAGGCAACAACCTTATACCCACCTTATAGACCGGCTTCGTGAATGAGGCGTACTAGCGGTAAGACCGACTTTACTCTTATACATATATATATTATTAACTTATAATATTATAAAGTATAAGGGTTGAATTTTAACTTTTAAAATTCTAAGGGCTAACTTGGAATTAAAGTATTCATAAGAGAAAACTTTACAAATTCCAAAACTTGAGGGCAAGTTTTGAAACTATTCAAAACTAATTAATTCCATAACTTATGTATTTAAAGTAGTTTTAATCCAAAAACTCTTCAAGTTCCATAACTTGTGGACAAATTATGGAAGACTTTAAACTAATAAAGAATTAATCTTTTCTTTATTTTATAACTTATGGAATTAATTAAGGTTACATATTTTATTTATTTATTAATGAAGTGACTCTTGAACCTCCATAACTTAAGGACAAGACTCTTCATTTTTTTTGTAACCTTTGCCAACTTTATGAGTTTTATGAGTCTTTAATGTGACTCTTCATGTAACTTAAGGATAAGTTACACAAACACATTTTATACTCAACTCTTAGATTAATTTGGATTGAAAACAACTTTTTCACTCAACTTTTCTATTAATCTAAGCAACTCATAAGAACAAGATAATTCAAATCAAACTTTTTCATGTAATTAGTCTAACCTTTAAACTAATACAAAACATGAATCTATTGACAATCATCTTTGAAAATGGATTAGCATGAACATTACCACATTAAAAAACAAGTTTATAAGTTAAAAACAACTTAGGGTAATGTTCCTAGTCCATTTCTAGCCAAAAACCTCGAAGATATGCTGTCTGGGGTCCAACTCGTCGAGTGCATGAACACAACCCGGCGAGTTGGATGCATTTTGCCTTGGACTCGTCGAGTCCCTTCATGGACTCGGCGAGTCAGCTGGGCTGACAGCATCAAAACTCGATTTTTCAGCTTCTATTGCAGGTATAACAAGAAAACAAGCCTAGGCTCTGATACCACTGTTGGGTTATGAGCATTCTAACACTCCTAAGTGTACATGCAACCCTAAATACCTTGGATCTATGTTTTCTCTATTATACATGCAAATATGAACATCCAAGGTATTATCCTAATCTAGCATACAAAACAATGGATATAACAAGATAGAATACATACCTCTTTGATAGTGCTTGTCTTCATGAAGCTTGAGTGCTTAGTGCCCCAAGTGTGACACCTCAAATGGTTCACACAACACCATAAGCACTTGGAATAACTTAGAGAGAAAATAGAACACTTCATGAAATCGTGTAGCCCTCATACATACACATAGTGTTAGTCGTCACGATTTCTTGAGCCATGGGTTTCTTTTATATGGTGGCTATTAGGGTTACACCATGTAACTCATGACTTTACCCATTCCTTATGCTCCATGGATTTTAACCTCCATGGAGTATCCATGGGTCACCCCATGGACTTAGTCCAACATAAGGAATCTTGGATCACAAGCCCACATATATAAGAATGAATGATTTATACAATCAACCCATATATTTAATTAGTCTTCTTTTGATCACTTAATTAATTCTAGATTAATTCTTGATCAATACTAATTAAATAATCTCATTATTCTTATTATTAATATACTAGAACTTATAATATATTAATAACCGTAAGTGTCTTATTTCTCTCATTACAGTCTATCCAAGTGCATGATGCCATGCAACCCAAATGGACCATGCCGGGTCGGGTCAAGTCTTACCAATTATAGTTATGGACTTAGACATTAATCCAACAGTTTCCTACTTTAGTAAATCTTAGACCTGCTAGGTCTTGATTAGGTCGTAGTTCTGTCAAAAATTTTCCATCTTGGTTGATGTAAGATCTACTTCTAGGTTATTTTTCCCAAACTCATAACATCTGTAATTCTAGTATCTTTGACAAATGTCTAAACTAATGGAAATTATTACCCAAATTGCGTTCGTCTTCATTCAATTATATTATTCAATCGTATTGTTGGGCGATGAAGAGTTGGTCCATGAGTCATTCACATCAATTCTCCAATTAAATTCTTATGAATGCTTGCATCTTCATAAACTTTTAGATCGAAGATGCCGCCTAACAGAAATCCAAGGAGAAACCCTAATAACGCAACACCACCTCCTCAATCACCTACTCCTCAGTGCGACAAGACAGCTCTAAACGCTGCCGTAGTTGCGGTTGTGGCTATAGCCATGGCTCAATATCATTCATCCG
Source organism: Lactuca saligna (assembly GCF_052625555.1). Taxonomy (NCBI): domain Eukaryota; kingdom Viridiplantae; phylum Streptophyta; class Magnoliopsida; order Asterales; family Asteraceae; genus Lactuca; species Lactuca saligna. Next base: position 261,317,790 of record NC_136420.1, on the reverse strand, counting down.
GTTTTACTGGAGGAGGAATCCCTGTTCGGTCTGTTCACGTTGAAGCTCCTACGCGCTCGAGAGAGTGCTCCTATAAGGAATTCACGAAATGCAAGTCATTATCCTTGAACGGGACTGGCGGAGTCATTGCCCTCTTGCAATGGTTCAAGAAAACCGAATCGGTTTTCGAAATCTGCTCCTGTCCAGAGGAGAGCAAGGTCTAGTTTGCTGCTTGCACCCTTGAAACGAAGGCCCTAACATGGTGGAATATCCATGTTAAGTCGCTATCTCTAGTAGTGGCTAATGCAATGGGTTGGGATACTCTGAAAGACCTCATGATCGAGGAGTACTGCCCGAGGGGCGAGATCTAGAAACTAGAGGAAGAACTATGGAGCCTAACCATGAAGGGCTCCAACGTGGTCGCCTACACTACCAGGTTCTGTGAACTGGTGGCCCTCTGTCCCAACACGGTACATACTAAGGGGAAGAAGATCGAGATATATATATATATATATATATATATATATATATATATATATATATATATATATATATATATATATATATATATATATATATATATGGGGACTGATGCCACCATACCAGGGAAATGTAGTGGCTCCACATCCCACTACATTTGATAGTGCCAAGCGATTAGCACAACCGCTAATTAACCATGGGGCTCGTACCCTGTCCGCAACAACAACAACCACCCTAGCCATCTCAGAACCTGCCAGAACCGCTGAGTCCAAGCGGAAATTCTGGGATCACAAGAAAAAAAATAAGGCTGCCAAGAAACAACAGGTCGTGGCAATTCATGCTGCTACAACACCTGCCACTGCTGCTACCCCATTAAAGCAGTATTCTGGAAGTTTTCCCTATTGCAACAAATGCAACTTCCATCACGTTGGAGCCTGCCGGGAAATGCATTGTGTCAACTGCAACAGAAAAGGGCACACGGCCCGTTTCTACAAAGCTCGGGTGAGGCCAATCACCCAAGTCCTCGGTGCTGGAGTGGGCCAATCTTTCTACAACTACGGCGATGTGGTCCATTTCAAAAGAAACTGCCCGAAGATAGGGTTTTTCCGGAGGAGCGGCAAGAGTTCTGGCCATAGCCCATGAGGAAGCGGTTGTTGACACCATAGTGGTCACGGGTACATTTCTCCTCGACAACTCTTATGCTTGTATACTATTTGATAGTGGAGTGGAGGGAAGCTTCGTGAATCAAAATTTTGCTCTTTTACTTAAGCAAAAATCATGAACACTCAAAGAACCGTTCACAGTAGAAATGGCTAATCGGAAGACAGAGAGCACTAGCTGCATATACATAGGGTGTACTTTAACTTTAGATAACCATTCATTCTCGATCGATCTCATGCTGGTCTCAATTAAAAGTGTCGATGTCATCATTGCCATGGATTGGTTGAGTCATCACCATGCCAACATCATGTGTTACGAAAAGGCTGTCCGCCTTAATCTTTCTTCTGGCGAAACCCTAGTAGTTTATGGCAACAAACCCGACACGAACCTTTGTATCATCTCTAGCATTCAAGCTCATAAATTCTTGTGAAAGGAATGTCGTGCATTCCTTACTCATGTTGTCGATGTGAGCCAAGAAACAAAGGACCTTTAGAACATTCCAGTAGTAAGAGAATTTCCCAACATCTTTCTAGAAGAACTCCCAGGATTACCTCCGCCACATCAAGTCAAGTTCCGAATCGACTTAGTTCCAGGGGCTACCCCAATAGCCAAACCACCCTATCGTCTAGCACCTGCAGAGATGCAAGAATTGTCCTGTCAACTTAAAGAACTGCTCCGCAAGGGCTTTATAAGACCAATCTTCTTACCCTGGGGAGCTCTAGTCTTGTTCGTCAAGAAGAAAGACAGATCGTTTCGTATGTGCATCAACTACAGGGAGCTCAACAAACTTACCGTCAAAAATCATTATCCGTTGCCTCGGATCGACGAATTATTTGATCAACTTTAATGGGTGAACTTCTTTTAAAAAATCAACTTGAGATCCAGATATCACCAACTACGAGTGCTAGGGGGGATGTTCCGAAGACAGCCTTCTGAACTCGTTATGGGCACTATGAATTCGTAGTGATGTCGTTCGGATTAACAAACGCACCCGCAGTATTCATGGACTTAATGAATCGGGTGTGTCGTCCTTACTTGGATCAGTTTTTCATCATCTTCATAGATGACATACTTATCTACTCTCGTAGTAAGGAGGAGCATAGTCAACATCTGCGACAAGTCCAAGAAACATTACATTCGGAGAAGCTTTATGCGAAGTTCTCGAAATGCGAATTTTGGATCCGCTAAGTCGAATTCTTAGGGCACGTGGTTAGCGAAGAGGGAATATACGTGGACCCTTCCAAAATTAAAGCCATTGAGAGCTGGTCAGCGCCGACGACGCCAACAGAAATTCGTCAATTTCTTGGTCTCGCTGGCTACTATCGCAGGTTCATTCAGAACTTCTCACGCATAGCGAAACCTCTTACAACACTGACCCAGAGGGGCGTGGCCTTTGACTAGGAAGAGAAGTAGGAAAGAGCGTTTCAAACACTCAAACGAGTCTTGTGCACCACACCAATACTACCCCTTCCCGAAGGAATAGAAGACTTCGTAGTTTATTGCGATGCATCGAATCAAGGGCTCGGATGTGTTCTGATGCAGCGAGGTAAGGTCATCGCCTATGCCTTGAGCAGCTGAAGACACATGAGGTCAACTACATGACCCACGATCTTGAGCTAGTAGCAGTGGTGTTTGCTCTGAAGATCTGGAGACATTACTTGTACGGTACGAAAAGCACTATCTTTACATACCACAAAAGCTTACAACACATATTCGATTAGAAGGAGCTCAACATGATACAACAACGGTGGGTCGAGCTACTCAGTGACTACGAATGCGAAATTCGTTATCATCCGGGTAAAGCCAATGTAGTAGCTAACACCCTAAGTCGGAAAGAATATTCTGGTCGTAGAGTCAAATCATTGACTATGACTATCCATTCACACTTGTCCACACAAATTAAGGTGGCTCAACTCGACGCTTTGAAGCCTGAAAATGTGACCAGTGAATCCCTACGAGGGATGGATAAGAACTTGGAAGTCAAGGGTGGTGGAGCTTATAATCTCATGAATCGGATCTGGACCCTGAAACTTGATGGTTTCAGAGACTTAGTCATGAACGAGGCGCACAACACTCATTATTCCATCCACCCAGGTTCAGATAAGATGTATCTAGATCTTAAAAAGTTGTACTGGTGGCCTAACATGAAAGCATAGATTGCTATCTTCATGAGTAAATGCATTACTTGCGCAAAGGTCAAGGTTGAGTACCAAAAACCCTCAGGCCTCCTACAACAGCCGGAGATCCCGGAATGGAAGTGGGACCGGATCACCATGGATTTCATTACCAAGTTGCCCAAGACAACGGGTGGACTTGATACCATATGGGTCATCATCGATAGAATGACCAAGTCCGCGCACTTCCTACCTATAAAGGAAACAGGCAAGATGGAGAAACTTGCAAGAACTTACATTAGGGAGATAGTACGACTTCATGGTGTTCCCATATCCATTATCTCAGACAAAGATAGTAGATTAACTTATACATTCTGGCAGTCGCTACAACGTTCCTTAGGAACTAGGATGGACATGAGTACAGCCTACCATCCACAGACAGACGGGCAAAATGAGAGAACTATCCAAACCTTGGAAGATATGTTGCGAGCTTATGTGATCGAATTTGGGAAAGCATGGGATACTCATTTACCCCTTGTCGAATTTTCCTACAACAACAGTTATCACACAAGCATAAAGGCTACTCCATTTGAGGCCCTCTTTGGCCGAAAGTCCAAATCCACTATGTGTTGGACTGAGGTGGGCGATACCCAGTAAGCTAAAGGAAGAGTTCCTAAAAGCACTCTCACAGGTCCGGAGATCATACGGGAAACGACGGAGAAGATTGTTCAGATCCGTGAACGATTGAAAGCCTCCAGAGACCAACCAAAAAGCTACGCTGATAAACGTAGAAAACCGTTGGAATTCCAGGTGGGCGACCGTGTTTTATTGAAGGTCTCACCCTGGAAGGGATTGATACGCTTTGGAAAGCGTGGGAAGCTAAATCCAAGGTACATTGGGCCTTTCGAGATTCTTTCCAGAATCGACCCAGTAGCTTACAAACTCAATCTACCGAGCGAACTTAGTAACGCACATTCTACCTTCTACGTATCGAACTTGAATAAGTGTCTGTCCGAAGAGACTCTTGTAATCCCACTCGACGAGATCGAGATCAGCGAGAGCCTCAACTTCGTGGAAGAACCAGTAGAGATCATGGATCGAGAGGTCAAGCAAACAAAACAAAGTCGTATCCCAATAGTGAAGGTTCGCTGGAACGCCAAACGAGGACCTGAATTCACTTGGGAATGAGAGGATCAGATGAAACTGAAATGCCCTCATCTTTTTACTTAGTTACTTGTAATTACTTATTTGCTTAAATTCTAATTTTGGGACAAAATTCCTTCTAAGGAGGGGATGATGTGACAACCCGAAATTTCTAGCTTACATTCTTCATTTTTATCAAGGTTAGCTTCGTTTTGCTATTTTAGGATGAATTTTTGGGTCTAAAAGAGTGCTTAAAGCTTAGTATAATTGAGATACGTGCCATAGGATGAGTTATATTGGATGTAGCATCGAAAATTCAGGCCAAACACACCAAACCAGGTGTGTGTGGCCAGCCAACCGCACACAGGCCAACCACACACCCCTGCAACCGCACACACCCTCCTATATATACTATCCTTGATCATTTTGATCATTTCTTACACTTCTACAAAGCTAGGACCCGGAAATCCTCTCAAGTATCATCCAGAAAGGTAACATCTTTCACCAAGAACACTATATGTTCTAGCAGCACACGCCCTCTGGCCGCACACATGGACGCACACACATGTTGGCCGCACACACACATATAGTGTGTATTTTGGCCATACACTCTCTTATATAGCCTTATAACCCTTCGTACAATCATATAAGGTTGTAACACATCAATATAAGTGTTTACCAGTCCCTAAAGTGTTCCCAATTCATTAATTAGTTGTTCATAACACTAATTATATTCATATATGTATGAATATATGCTAAATAGGATTCACGTGTGTACTCAAGTCACCACTTGGCACTTAACAATTGATCCAACATTTTCATCAGAACCACTCACCACAGGTGAGTTCATACCCCAAAATTAACCTTTGAAATGTTTTTAAATGCTCTTATGGGGGGATACAAGTTGAACAATTATAGTTATTATATCAATCACATGTGATTAATGACTACCAAGCAAATGGTTTTCTTTCTTTTCAAACTCATTATCAAACTGTCTTACAAACTCCTTTAATTATCAAATACTTTTACTTAAACACTTTTGAACTTATATTTTGTGTATATGTATAGATATAGTTATATACGTAGGATTGAAAGGACTTAGGACTGCTAGTCTACCCTGCCTCCTGTTCTTGTTTAATTGTGGTCTTAGGGTATCAAGATTAGTTGTCCGAAGGTCGTTTGAATCCTAGTTATATATTATGTATATGTATATAGATATAAAAGGTTATTTCTTTCATTCAATTTCATGCCCTTGGGTAGCAAGGTTATACATACATGTTCATACTTTACTAGTAAGCCACCATAGGGGTAGTTTAGGAAGATACTATTACTAGAACAATGAAACATACAAAGAGTCAGTTCATCCATGAGTCAATACATACAATGATGAGAATCAAACATGAAACAGAGTGAGGAGAAACAAACAATAGACACTATGACGAGAAACAAACATACAGGCTAGACAGAGAAAGAACGCACAATACAGCTGGCAGACATATACATTACATATACATTAACACACTTATGTGATCCATAAAACAGGGCATGGTACTACCTGCCATGACTATTTTTGTATCAGAATCTCCTTAATTGGAGAGCGTATGAGTTTGTGTATAGATCTATACTAGATTAACTATCCTACACCTTGCTACAGTGGGACTTACAAGTCTACGGGTTCCAAACGTCATTTTTACGGTATCTTACATTGTCGTTTTACTATTAAGTCGGTAGCAAGATACAGGCCTATCACATGTTACCTTTAAGTTTTACAATTGCTTAAGGTAGCTAGTACAGCAGTAGTTACTTAATACGACACTACAACACTATAATATTTTCCCATTACATTCACTTCGTGAACATGCACACGATGCACGATAATGTAAAACTATATTTTTGATTAATGATAGTCGGATTGGGAAAATACACACTCTTACATGAAACACACACATACATATACTAGATGCCTTGGTAGAAGGCTACATTTAGTAGAAAACATAGGGTTTTCTAGGAGAGTTCAAGCAAATACAAACTTTACAAAACTTATACATTACATCTTAGAAACATCTTACAAATGCTTTCATACAAACACAGACACTAATATACTTATGATCTCACCAGCATTAAGCTGATACTTGTTTTCAAAATAACTTGTATTCTCAGGTCACCACTAGATAGGTACAGGTGCCGGGCTTTTGAGAAGACAGACTTCGTTCATGTCTGATCTTTTATTTTGATATGTATATTTTTGGTGTCTATAACCTTGACAGAACACACATGTATGAAATTATATTATTAATGCAATGGATGATGTTGTTGCTTGTTTACTACTATTCATTGTTGTGATACTGTGCATGACGTCCTCTACACCAGAACGTTTCCACCGTTCATCGGTTTTGGGGGTGTGACATTAAAATCCATGAAGTGATTCCAATGAGAATGGGTTGAATCCAATACTCAGAACTTATGAGCACTCATGAATGTTGTATCCCTTTGTCCAACATCTTAGACCTCTACTCGCCAACCCATGATAGTCTTAATTCATATCTAGTTCCAACATATGACCGATTGTGGATGGTTTGAATAACATAGTCATCCAGAACAATGACCTAGTTATTGTGGAAGTTAAAAACATGCAAAGTGAAACACAATAATAATTGAATCCCATATGGTATCAAAACCTATGAACATAAATAAAACACCTTTTATCACCATATGATGACACATTATTCATTGTATATTGTTTAAGCTATCAACTTTATTCTTGAATTTAAAACAATAGTTGTCCCATGCTCGAAGCATGTACACTATGTTTTCTAAACACTAGTCATGCCATACACAAAGTATGCATACTATGTTGGTCTATGATCTTTACTTTTTGAAATAGATCAACTAAACATAACTCCAATGATCCTCTTTTCACAGTCCAAAATCCTTATTGCAAATGCATGAATTCCAAATCCATGCCATTTACTGAAATCTGTTAGATTCAAAACATATATGCATTAATCCTCTATTAATGACTATGCACAAAATCAGAAAGACTTGACAACAACCATTAAAGGGCATTCCAAAGGAGATCAGCTCCTTGGAAACATCCTTCTTGCATTAATTGTCCTAATCTTACACAGATTGAATAATTCCTAACTTTGAAACATTTTCAGATTCAATTTTGACTATCACTTCTGAACAAGAGTTGCCTCCTTATAGATTATGTCAATATGGTCCTTCCAGAATTATCACTATACTTCCAACTGTCTTTGAGAAACCAATCTTTGGTAAACCTTAGATTGTCCTCGAATTATTTAATCCTTTTAGTCATATCCAATTCTAGACCTTTTCCAATCTTAATGCCACAAGCATTTGGAAAATTTTAGAAAGGATGAATATAGCACAAGTAATCGATTCTATATCTGAAGTATATAGGACACGATTCATGATGTCTCACATAAAGACTAAACCAGTCTTTTCCTATAGCATTTCCATTTCTATTTGCCAAGTTCTCATAATTCAGATTATGAAAAGGGATGTTGTAATCATAATCAAATTTTAGAACGCAAATAATGGACCCATATATAGAATTTTCTTACGTTGAGCCATTCCAACATATATGTGTGTATATATATATATATATATATATATATATATATATATATATATATATATATATATATATATATATTCTTGACTAAATACGATTAAAACCTCAATCTAAGATTTTAGATTTGAGATGAAGTATAATTTCCTCTCCCTTAATTATAGCAAAACAACTTTTTCCCAATTGAAACCTTTTTTTTTTCTATAATTAACATTGCTAACTTGCAATACTTATCATAATTATCATGCTCCCACTAACATGATGATTATTAGCATAACACTTATGCTCCTACTAGCTTTGACATGTACTCAGAAATTAGTTGGACTTCTAGAAATCAATACTTTATTGACTTTCTTACCAAAGTTCAAATTTCTGATACTAGATTGCTTTGATAAAACTTTATCAATATCATACCTCTTATCTTAGATAGCTCACAAGTGTGTCTAAACAATTTTAAGAACCATGAAAAGGGATGTTGTAATCATAGTCTCGATTGTATAGACCTTTGCCACTTCTCACAAGTCCATGTTAGTGTGTCGGTTAACCACACACGCTCCGCTAACAACTTTGAGAATGCAAATATCACAATTGCTATCTAGCTAAAATCTACTTAGTGAAAGTGTTTCCTCACCATCATTTTCATGAATCAGAGAGAAACCTTATGACACTTAGATTTAATGGTGTATGTTTTTTTATCCATGTGAATTGTCAAAACCATGGTCACAACACAAGGATAATGACAAACCCAAACTCATATGGACTGAACTCAGTCTTAATTTCTTGCCATATGGCAGCTCAAGGGCCTGTCATTGCTTCCAAGTTGTTGTGCAACCAATTTAGAACTCTAAGAACTCATATGCAAAGCCAACTTTAATTAGAATGGACACAGAATATGTCAACACAATTGGTTATACACCTCAAGTCGTGTGCTAGTGAAGAACTTAAGGTTTTATTCTTGATTAGTTCTTGAGACTTTCAAGACCTTTAAGACTCCCACTATCCTCTTGACACAATTGGCCTTAGTTGGTCTTTGTTTTTTTTCCAAAACATCACAACTTACCAATTTCAAATGTACAAGAGTAGGATACTTTTACTCTTACATTTGACATGTGTTTTAAACCTTCTTTAAGACATGTCACTCAAGTTACAATTTTAGAGTATAACTCTAAGAATTGTTTTTGGAACGAAGTATGAATCATCTTCTTGATTTAACCACTTTAACAATTCATAACTCCTCTTCTTAACTATCAGAATCCACTTAGAGGATGAATTGTGATAAGATCTCTTAATCATTAAGATGATCATATAACATGATACTAAAGTACTCTCCCATCTTTTCAGATTTGATAAACTTTTATCCTTCTGCCTAATTTGATTCTTCTTATTTGCTCTGCCATACATTGGAACCTTTTCCAATGGCTCAGAATTACACTTAAGCTTGTAAGTATAACCATATTTACTGAGCTATAGTAAATTATGACGAATAGTCTTATCTATCTTTTGTAGTGGACTTAGCCAGTTGTCACACCCCGAAAACCGAAGGCGGAAACATTTTCGGGGTTGACTCCACGTTGAGTATCAAATCCAATGCACATAATAAGTAAAGTAAAACAACCATTACATTACATAAAGAAAAGTTTTACAATTGTTTCAAAAGTAAAGTTTGTACAGTTGTGTTACATAGCATATATATATATATATATATATATATATATATATATATATATATATATATATATATATATATATGAACAAAATGAAACGGGTCTTCTGAGATCTCCATCTTCTGACAAAAAGGATCTTCGGGTACCTGTTCTAACGCTGACCTGAGAACACAAGCGGTTTGAAATCAGCATAACGCTGGTGAGTTCATAAGCGGTTTTTGTTTGTGAAATGTTCAAGTTTCCTTTCTGTTTCTGAAATGTTACGCACACCAAGAAAATCCCATATTTTCTTAAAAAGGTTGGTTATCGTTTGTCAACATGTAAAGTAAAGTTGTACACTGAAAAACATGTTTTCTCTTGTAAAGATGTATAGTTAGGTTATCTGGATTGACATACTGTTCTGGTTATGTACCAATGTTTTCCCAGGAAAGTCCCATACTTTCCTAATTGTTTTACCAATTGTGAAAGATGTAAAGTAAGGTTATCTGGTTTGTTACTCTTTCTGGTTATGTAAATGTTTCCCCAGGAAAGTCCCATACTTTCATGAATGTTGGTTATCAATGTAAAAGATGTATCTGTAAAATATGGTTATGTTCAATGTTTTCCCCAGGAAAGTTCCATACTTTCCTGAATGTTGGTTACCTTATGTAAAAGATGTATTCATGTTAGACCTGGTTATGTACTAGGTTTCCTAGGAAAGTCCCATACTTTCCTGATTGTTGGTTACCGATGTGAAAGATGTATACCGAATCTCGGTTATCTTAGTGAATTGTATAAAGTTGTTTATTATTACCATAAGTAAATCTCTGTTATCCTAATTGCGAGTTCCATAACCATACGATGGACTAAACCTGTGGCAATAAGTAGTCCACATACTTATGACTTTCGTCACCCTTGAACCATTTCGGTTCGGCTGTAGCTAGCAGCCAGGTATGGGGTAGTCAGCCCCGTATATATCTATATGTTGGATAAGGTGTCTAAGTCCATAACTTATTTGGTATATACTTGACCCGACCCGACATGGTCCATTTGGGTTGCATTTCATCCAAACTATTTATGGATAATTTTATGATAGTTATACACATTTGATTATTAATATATTATAAGTTATAATATATTAATATGAAGTCATGTTATTTAATTAGTATTAGTCTTAAATTAATTATGAATTAATTTAGAGATTAAAAGGAAGACTAATTAAATTGTGGGCTATTGTTTTATATGGTGTGGGCTAATACTCATTAGTTAATGGGCTAGGATTATATGGAAGTCCATGGATGATCCATGGAGCTTTTAAACCATGGATCCTTGGAAAAGGAAAGGTCATGGGTTATTAGGGTTTCACCCTAATCATGTACACTATATAAGCATGCTTATGTTGCATGAAATAGCCACTAGTGTCACTAGTGTGTGTGTGTGTTTGTGTGTGGCCGATTTTATAGTGTGTATACACTCTCTCAAAGTTTTCCAAGAGTTTGTGATGATTTGTGATTCCATTTGAGGCATTCACACTATTGGTTCTTGGCCCTCAAACTCCTTAGGAATCAAACTCATCATCAAAAGGTATGTAATCTCATCTAATTTTTTTATGTTTAAAAGTACCCCATGCCATGTTAGATAGGTTATGAACCTTGGAAAAATTATTATTTTGCATGTATTTAGACAAACATATATACAAAGTTTATTAGGGTTGCATGCATACTTAGGAAGTGTTAGATTGCTCAAAACCCAACAGTGGTATCAGAGCCTAGGCTTGCTTGTTTGCTACTTGATGCAAAATAGTGAAAAAAGTCGAAATTTTTGCTCTCTGCATGATGGACTCGCCGAGTCCAAGGAAAAATTCATCCTACTCGCCGAGTAGGTTCATGCACTCGGCAAGTAGAAGGTTCAGAATGCAGATTTTCGACTTTTCCTGCTGGAAATGGACTAGAAACTTTACCCTAAACTGTTTTGATGTTTTCAAACTTATTTTAGTTGGTGTAATGGTTGTTCTAATCCATTTACAATAGCATATATCAAAATTTCATGCTTTGTATGTGCTCATATAATTCCTGAAACTTTGATAATCATGTTCATGTTCTTATGAATTTAGAAGATGATAGGAATTATTTGCTAAATTGTTTAGGATTAATTCTTGATCATTTATGTGTTTTAATGGAGTCCATAATTTGTCCTCAAGTTATGGATATCCAAAGGTCAGTTTTCTTTAACACACATTAAAAACACATAAGTTACATAAAATGAAGAGTCTTCATTCTATGAACCTTTAATTCATAAGTTATGAAATGAAAAGTTTTGAAGAGTTAAAAAACTTGCCCTCAAGTTTTGGAATTTGGAAAAGTTTCACACACTTTAATAAACTTTAATTCCAACACTTAGAATTTTAAAAGTTAAAATTCAACACTTATACTATTTATAACATTAATGGTTAATTATACATATGTATAAGAACAAGTCGTTTTACCGTTAGTAGACCTCATTCACGAAGCCAGTCTATAAGGTGGGTATAAGGTTGTTGCCTATAAAATGGCGACTTAATGGGTGTCCACTCTCACCCACCGCTTGCTTGATCGGTGGAGGGTCGTTAGCCGAACGGGTAGGACAATGACTTTAAATTCTCATTAAAAGTATAATGATTATTATAAAGTAACTAAATATTTTTTATTTAATTCCCAATCTTAGTTACTTTAGGAAAAATGTGAACTTGGTGCTAGCCCATGGAATTCACACTTTGTACCTCACCAAGTCATTGGTGGAGCGTGTGTGGTTAACCGGCACACTAACTTGGACTAGTAAGGATCACGAAGGGTGACTTAATGTTTGTCATAGATCAATGGAGCGTGTGTGGTTAACCGGCACGTTGATTAGGTGATAATATTAAGGGTACCGAGTGAATTGCTATGGTTATTCACACCTTGTTTTGTGATCCTCGGCATCCCAGTCACAAAATTTGAGAGGGCACACTCGAGATTGAAACATGCCATTGAAAAGTTCAATGAATCTCAAAAGATCTAGGAATTTCAAATCCAATTAAAACCTAATAAATTATTTCGTTTTTCATGGTGGAAATTGATGAATCGTCATTCGCCTACCTTCAAATATTTTATAACTTGGATTACGGCATCCCTCTTCTAAATTATAAAATATTGTGTTGGGTCCTAGCCTTAATATTTCATATTGGGTGTCATATTATGGACTTTGAATCAACTAACTTGATTTTCTCCCATTATAGATGTCTAGTTCAGACAACTATGATCTTCCCAAATCTCTTAAAGATGGTGTCCCTCAACATCATGCTTCACTTCCTCAACCTCCTCCAATTATTCTCCCTCACCCACAAGTTCTTGAAAAGTTTAAAGTCACTCAATCCCTATTGGCAAGCATAGTCTATGTGTGCTCACATCTTAGAGATAAAGTCACATATTAACAAGCCGGGAGAGTTGGGTGTCAAAGTCTCATGAAAGTTGGATGTTCAATCACTTTCTTAGTAACATAGTGAGTCTCTTTGGGACTACTATGAGACAGACTATGACATGACCCTTAATGATGTTATCTATTTGCTTGGTGTTGTGGAATCAGCAATGATTTGGAACACTAGTAAAGAAAATTTTATTAGAAGATCAACTTCCCAAACCTTAAATGGACATTGGCAATGGTAACAATGGATATCTAGAAAAGCATTTCTCTTCCCAATGGAAAGGGGTCGACTATAGTCAACTCGGTTGACCAAATGGTAAAGAGAAAGGCTAAGTCTGAGATAGTCTCATGTGCCATTACCAAAGGGTCCATGTGTTTTGTTGCCAAAGGGAGGGATGCTGATTGCGAAGCTGCCATATTTACCTGAAAGATCATAAGATTGATCAAGTCAAAAAGTTTGACTCTACTTCAGTTAAAGTCCACTGACTAACTCTATTAAGTTTCTATTTGGAGATTCTTATTACATAATGTGAATGGGTCACATGTTTATGTTTTAAGAATCAAAGAAAAGATAGGAAGCTTAAAGTAAGTATATGTTGATTCTGATTGCGAAGGTGGGTTTCGATCGCATGGTTCGGTAATCAGAATTTTGAGCTGTTGCTTAAGAGTTATAATATATTGCTTATGAATAGATAACAACAAGGTTTTCATGTGGATTGTAAGGATAAGTTTTTCTGCAAAGTTTTAAAATAAAAAAGGGTTTTAATTTTATTTATTTTAAAAATATCCTTACAATGGCATCTGTGGAAAATTGTTGCTTATATGTTTCCAGTAATAGCAATATTGGAAAGTGAATTTGATTCTTTCATTTGTGGTAGTGTCTGAATTTACCAAATGAAGAAAAATTTTCATCACCCAAGGTTCAATTGGACAGAAACTTGGAATCATACAAGTTGTATTGTATGAGGAATAAGAATTTTCATCTTTGAAAAATAAGACTAATTCTTTGATCACATGTATATGTGAGTCAATTGAAGGACTAAGGAATTAGGTACACTGGGTGTGCGCTGGTCAAGGTCCACCACAAAGATTGATTTGTCATGATTTACTAAAGATTAGTAAATATGATTATACTTATGAGGTTAAGTATAATTCTGTAACATTGGAAAGGTTACAATGTATGACAAAACAAATGAGAAGAATCAAATTAGGCAGAAAGATAAAAGTTTCTCAAATCTGAAAGGATGGGAGAGTACTTTAGTATCATATTTCATGATCATCTTAATGATTATGAAACCATATCACAAATTCATACTCTAAGGACGTCTTAGTGCATTGTTATGGCTAAGAAGAGAGGTCATGAATTGTTGGATTGATTAAAATCAAGAAGATCAGTCATACTTCGTTCCAAAACAATTCTTAGAGTCATACTCCAAGATTGTAACCTTGAGTGACATAAAGGAAGATTTATTAACACTAGTCAAATGTAAGAGTAAAATGTTTTCTACTCTTGTACATTTGAGATTGGTAAGTTGTGATGTCTTGGATGAGACAAAGACCAACTAAGACCAATTGTGTGAAGTGTTAGTGTTGATAAGAATCCGCACTATCCCTTGAATATTTGTTTTGTCAAGGAATGGTTCTTGACTGGGGAAACTTATATGTCAAGGGGACAGTGGGAGCCTTAAAGATCCTGAAAGAGTTTCAAGATTTAATCAAGAGTAAAACCTGTAATTTATCACTAGCACACGACTTAAGGTTTGCAACCTATCGTGTTGACATAATTCCTATTTCTGTACCTACTTCAAATAAGTTGAATTTGCATGTGAGTTATCAGAGTTCAACTTGGAAGCATTGGTGGGCCTTGTGCTACCAACGTGACAAGAAACTAAGATTGAACAAGTTTAATCCATGTAAGGTTGAATTTGTCAGTAACCTTATCTTGTGATTATGGTTTTGACAAATTCACATGGATAGGAACTCATACACTTAAAAAAAATCTAAGTGTCATAAGGTTTCTCTTCGATTCATGAAAATGATGGTGAGGAAACGCTTTCACTAAGTAGATTTTACGTAGATATCAATTGTGTTATTTTCATTTTCAAAAGTCGTTAGTGGAGCGTGTGTGGTTAACCAGCACACTAACATGGACTTGTGAGAAATGGCAAATGCCTAAGCAATTAAGACTATGATTACGGCATCCCTTTTCATAGTTCTGAAAATTGTTTAGACACACATGTGAGCTATCTAAGAAAGGGTGTATGAATCTAAATTTCAGAAGTCCAGCAGATTTCTGGAAATATGTCAGAGCTAGTGGGAGCATATGTGTTATACTAATAATCATCATGTTAGTGGGAGCATGATAATTATGATTAGTATTGCAAGCTAGCAATGTTAATTATAGAAAAACAAAAGTTTCAATTCGTGAGGATGTAGGGGTTGAAAAAGTCGTTTTGCAATAATTAAGGGAGAGAAAATTATACTTCATTTCAATTCTAGAAGCTTAGATTGAGATTTTAATCATCTTTAGTCAAGGACATATATATGAATTTTATGTCTGAATGGTTCGACTTCAGGAAATTCTATATATATTGCATTCTCAAAATTCAATTATGACTACGACATCCCTCTTCATAGTTAAATTTTGAAAACATGGCAAATAAAAAAATATTGTAGCAAAAGACTGGTCTAGTATCATGTCTTTGTGTGAGACATCATGAATCGTGTCCCATATGCTTCGGATATAGGATCGATTTCATGTGCTATAATATTCATCATTTCTAAATTTTCCAAATGCTCGGGGCATTTAGAAGGGAAAAGTCTAGAACTAGATAAGACTAAAGTGATTAAGCAATTGTTGAGGACAAATCTGAGGTTCGCCAAAGATTGGTTGCTCAGGGAAAGTTGGATGTATGATGTAAGTTGTCGGGAAGGACCGTATTGACATGTTCTGAAAAGAAGTAACTCTTGTTCGGAAGTGATAGTCAAAATGGGACTATGGAAATGTCTGCATAGGTGGAAGTTATTCAATCTATGTAAGATTAGAAAACCTTAATACAAGAAGGATGTTCAAAGCAATGTACTTTGAATATGAGACTTCCGTTCCATAGAAGTGAACCTTCTTTGGAATACTCTGTAATGACTGGTGACAAGGTTTTGGTGACTTTGTGAATAATCATTACAAGAGGAACATTGCATAAAAGTTTAAATCTAACAAATTTTTGGTAAATGATAGGAATCGGGGATTCTCACATTTACAATAAGGATTTGGGATTGTGAAATGAGTATCATTGGAATCATGTTCAATTGATCTACATCAAAATTTAAGGATCATAGACAAACATAGTGTGCATACTTGGAGTATGGCATAACTATTGTTTAGAAAAACAAAGTGTACATGCCAGGAGCATGGGACGACTGTTGTTTTTATTGAAGTCTTAAGTTGATTGTTTGAAACATTACACAATGAATAATGTGTAATCAATATGGTGATAAATAAAAGGTGGTTCTATTTATATTCAAAAGGGTTCTGAGACCATATTAGATTCGATTATTATTGTGTTTCACTTTGCATGTTTTGACTTCCAAAATAACTAGGTTATTCTTTCCGAATGACTAAGTTATTTAAACACTCCACAGTCGTTCATATGTTGGAAGTAGGTATGAATCAAGACTGTCATGAATCGAGTTTGTAGATGGCTAAATGGGTTTATTCATAAAAATGGTTGCTACAACATTCATGAGTGCTCATAAGTTATGAGTATTGGAATAAACCCACGCTCACTTGTATCACTTCATGGAATTTATCTCGAGTGATCGTGAGACGGTAATATTATATAAATCTTCAAACCTAGAGATATGAGTTGTTACCTATGAGTTGGTTGTGCATTGATTGCACGTAAACGCATCAGTAACTTGATGTTATAAAACGTGCCTTTGTGTACAATTCAACAAGTAGTAGAACAAGCATATGAGTCGAAGTTTATCTGTTCCTTCTAGAAATAGAAGCGATATCTAGGCCCCTCGATGATTTTGTTGTGACCTATGTACCGGCCGGTCAGAACTAAATTGATGTGTTCGATTAAGTTCTTTGTCAAACAAATCGAAAATCGGGAAACAAAATGTTGGACAATAATTACGACGTTGTTCCATGTATTTGTCCAGCTGATATCATGAGAACAGTGGATTATATGATCACTTATCTAAAATGGCGCTTCATAGTTCAACAGAGTTTTCGAGAGCTACGATTGTTGGTTGGTTCCTGAAGTAACATACGCAAATATAGTTATTAGACTTATCCAAGTGGGAGTCTGTTGGATAAGGTGTCTAAGTCCATAACTTATTTGGTATATACTTGACCCGACCCGGCATGGTCCATTTGGGTTGCATTTCATCCAAACTATTTATGGATAATTTTATGAGAGTTATACACATATGATTATTAATATATTATAAGTTATAATATATTAATATGAAGTCATGTTATTTAATTAGTCTTAGTCTTAAATTAATTATGAATTAATTTAGAGATTAAAAGGAAGACTAATTAAATTGTGGGCTATTGTTTTATATGGTGTGGGCTAATACTCATTAGTTAATGGGCTAGGCTTATATGGAAGTCCATGGATGATCCATGGAGCTTTTAAACCATGGATCCTTGGAAAAGGAAAGGTCATGGGTTATTAGGGTTTCACCCTAATCATGTACACTATATAAGCATGCTTATGTTGCATGAAATAGCCACTAGTGTCACTAGTGTGTGTGTGTGTTTATGTGTGGCCGATTTTATATTGTGTATACACTCTCTCAAAGTTTTCCAAGAGTTTGTGATGATTTGTGATTCCGTTTGAGGCATTCACACTATTGGTGTTTGGCCCTCAAACTCCTTAGGAATCAAACTCATCATCAAAAGGTATGTAATCTCATCTAATTCTTTTATGTTTAAAAGTACCCCATGCCATGTTAGATAGGTTATGAACCTTGGAAAAATTATTATTTTGCATGTATTTAGACAAACATAAATCCAAGGTTTATTAGGGTTGCATGCACACTTAGGAAGTGTTAGATTGCTCAAAACCCAACACTATACACTCAAGTCACGCTCTCTAAATCCCAGAGATTCTGGTTACGGGTGTAGTCCTCCACTCGCGTATCTCTGTGGAGTGTTCGCCGAGGACGTGTCTCCAATCATACAGGATTAACAAATTTACTAGTAATAATATGATAGTCCTCCACTCGCGTATATATGTGGAGTGTTACCGAGGACAAAATAGTGTACAGGTATTATGTTCAAATGTTCTGATACCATGCTTTTAACTAATAAAATGTGGAAAACCATTTGTGAAATATATGTAAAACATAGCAGTTTAAAACCCATTTTCACAAATATATGTTACGTGATCTGCATGTTCAAGCTGTTATCAATTGTAGTAATCAGTGTTAAAAGCATATAATAATGTGAAACACACATTTGAAAACATGTTTTGAGTACAAGTAATCCCTTGTACTTTGCTTGTGTCCCCCCTGAAAATAGTGAAAACAGTGAAAAAGGGTAGGGGTATGACCTTACCAGACTCGGGAATGCGACGGTTTCGGACACTAGACTATGGTTCGGGGCTTGATTACTCGCGATGTCCCTATGTAAAATGTAATAATGTCCATATATATCTAATTAGTTTTACAATCACTAACTATATGGAACATTACACTCCATCGAGGTTAAACACCTCAAAATGAGCGTTTGGAGTGACCCGGGTGACATCTTCGGACGTGTAATGGCACTAGCGACTTGGGATTTGAGTTTACTCCCCAAGAGTAAACATTTAAGGGAGTTTACAGCCACAAAACACACACATACATGATTTTACGGCCGTAAACTCATGTTGGTGTGATTTTGAGTGTTTAATGGCTTGTTTGGACATGGGGATTGTTGGAATGGATTTCTAAAATGCCTTGTAATAGATTTAATGAACTTATACCATTTAAAAGGGAGTTTACGGCCCTAAACTTGGATTTTATGAACGTAAACTCTACTATGGTCAAGAATAACTCATTTGAGGTATAAGGGACAATCACATGTGATTCTAGTTAATTTTCCAAGCCTTGTTATGGATTTAGGGCACCATTTAACACACTTATAGGAGTTTACGGCCCAGGAGATGTTCTATGGCTGTAAAATCTCATATGTAGGGTATTTGATGTGTTTAAGGTCCCCAAACTATTTTTAGATGGTTCTAGGATCTACCACAAGGCTATTGGTTAAGTTTCAAGGCATTCTAACATGTAAAAATGAGTTTATCCCCATGTTTCAGGAGTTTACGGCCCAAGAACATGCCTTCTCCATAAACTCTTGTTTGTCCCTTAAAATGCATGTTTAGGGTGTTCCAAGTCCAGGTTTGTAAGCCTCAAAGTCATATCTAAGTCCCAACAATGATTTGGAAGGGTTAAATGGCTCAAAAAGCCTATTATTGTGTGTTTACGGCCCAAGCTTCCTCCTTGGCCGTAAACACATGTTCCAGGTCCTAAATCTCATTTTAATCCCGGATTTGAAGGCCTAAGAGGTTGAATAACAAGCTAGGAAGGTTACCTCTATGATTTGGAGCCTTAAATCTTTGATTTTGGACCTTAATTTGGAGTGAGGAGAGAGGTTAGAGAGAGAGAGTAGTGAGATGAAGCCAAAAGCTTCAAATGAAGGCTTAGAACACATTATATAGTGTCTAAGTTTTGGACACGGTGGAATTCTAGCCGATACCGGCGTTAGGCGAGGCTTTTGGTCGTACCCAATTAAGTTGCCGTAACCCGGTATGGTCGATTCTAGAAATATTCTGATCACTAATATGGGGTGTTAACATGATTTCTAAATGTATTAAGACACCCATTAAGTCATTTTAGATACATACAAGTTAACGACTTAATTAAACAAGAAAATCAGAATCGAATTTGGAAACGACGATTGGTTGCTTGAATTGAACTACGAAAGATTTACAAGAAGTCGTACGAAATTTTGGGTTGTTACACCAGTGCACAAGAATGTGTACTCGATCCCTTAGTCCTTCAACTGACTCACACATCCATGTGAACAAGTAGTTAGTCTTAAATTTTCCAATGCTCGAAAGTTCTCATTCATCATGCTATACAACTTGCATGATTCCAAGTTTCTATCCAACTAAAACTTAGGTGATGAGAATCATTCCTTATTTGGTAAATTTAGACATTACCACAAATGAGAGAATCAAATTCACTTTCCAATATTGCTATCAGTGGAATCTTATAAGCAACAATTTTCCACAAACGCCATTGTAAGGATACATAAAATAAATAAAATAAAAAATTTCCTTTTATTTTAAAACTTTGCGGAAAAACTTATCCTTACAATCCATATGAAAACTTGTTGTTATCTATTCCTAAGCAATATCTCATAACTCCTAAGAAGTAGCTCAAGAATCGGATCTTCAAACTATGCGATAGAAATCCATCTACGCGATCAGATTCAGCATATTTTGTCTTTAAGTTCCTTCACTTTTCTTAGATTCTAAAAACATCACCATGTGACCCAGTCACATCATGTATCAAGAATCTCAAAATAGAAACTTAGCAGAGTTAGATAGTGGACTTTACCTGAAGTAGAGTCAAACTTATTGACTTTAACACCCTTAGGTAAATTGGCAGCTTCGTAACCAATGCCCCTTCCTTTGGAAATTTAACATATGTACACTTTGGTAATGGAACATGGGACTCTCACAGACTTAGCCTTTCTCTTTACCATTTGGTCAATTGAGTTGACTGTGGCCGATCCCTTTCCATTAAGAAGAGAGAGCTTTACTGGATGTCCAATGTCATTATTGTCAATGTCCACAAGTTTTAGGAAGTTGATCTTACTAAATAGATAAGATCATTAAGGTTCTTGTCATAGTCTGTTTCATAGGAGTCCCAAAGGAACTCACTGTGTGACTTAGAAAGTGATTGAACCACCAAATTTCTCAAGACTTTGACACCCAACTCTACCAGCTTTTCAATATGTGACTACATCTCCAAGATGTGACCACACATAGACCTTTGTTTGCCAATAAGGCTTGAGTGACCTTAAACTTTTCAAGAACTTGTGGGTTAGGGAGAATAATTTGGAGTAGGTGAAAGAAGTATGATTTGCATGGGACATCATCTTCATTTAGGAAAGCTTGTTTCAAGAGATTTGGGAAGATCATAAATGTCTAAACCATACATCCTTTTGGGAGATATTCAAGATAGTTGATTTAAAGTCCTTAATATAACACTCAATATGAAATATTAAGGCTAGGACCCAACACAATACTTTTATAACTTGGAAGAGGGATGCCGTAATTGAAGCTATAAAATATTTGAAGGTAGGTGAATGACGATTCACCAATTTCCACCATGAAAAAAAAAATTATTAGGTTTTTTTTAATTGGATTTGAAACTCCTAGATCTTTTGAGATTCATTGAACTGTTCAATGACATGTTTTAATCTCGAGTGTGCCCTTCAGGTTTTGTGACTGGGATGCCGAGGATCACAAAACAAGGTGTGAATAACCATGCAAATATACTTGGTACCTTTAAGTTTTTACCCCTCAATCGATGTGTCGGTTAACCACACACGCTCCATCGATACTATGATAAACATTAAGTTACCCTTTGCCTACCTTGTTAAATACAAGTTAGTGTGCCAGTTAACCACACACGCTTCACTAACCGACTTAAACAAAGTAAAAAGTGTAATTTCATGGATTAGCACCTAATTCACATTTTCCTAAGTAACTAAGATTGGGTATTTATAAAAAGTTTAGTTACTTAGGATTTATCATTGATACTTTTAATGAAGGGAGAATTATAGTCCTTGTCCTACCCGTTCGGCTAACAACCCTCAATCAGTCAAGGAAGCGGTGGGTAAGAGTGGACACCCATTAAATTGCCATTTTATAGGCAGTAACCTTATACCCCCTTATAGACCGGCTTCGTGAATGAGGCCTACTAACGGTAAGACTGACTTTACTCTTATACATATATACATATTATTAACTTATAATATTATAAAGTATAAGGATTTAATTTTAACTTTTAAAATTCTAAGGGCTAACATGGAATTAAAGTATTCATAAGTGAAAACTTTTCAAATTCCAAAACTTGAGGGCAAGTTTTGAAACTATTCAAAACTAATTAATTCCATAATTTATGTGCTTAAAGTAGTTTTAACTAAAAAACTCTTAAGTTCCATAACTTGAGGACAAGTTATGGAAGACTTTAAACTAATAAAAGAATGTAACTTTGCTTTATTTTGTAACTTATGGAATTAATTAAGGTTACTCATTTTTTTTATTTAATGAAGAGACTCTTGAACCTCCATAACTTGAGGACAAGTTATGGAGTCATAAAATCATTTAATGAGTACAAGCTCTTCACTTTGTAACATATTATAACTTTTATGAGTTTTAAGAAACTTAAATGTGAGTTTTCAATTAACTTGAGGACAAGTTACAAAAACACATTTTAGAATCAACTCTTTGATTAAAATGGATTGAAAATATTATCACATAATTTTCTATTAATCTAAATCAACTCATAAGATCAAAATAATTCAAAAAAAACATTTGGATTCCATATCTTATGGAGTTTAATGTTTCTTTAATGATGAAACTTTTCATGTTCCATAACTTAAGAACAAGTTACGGAATTCTTTAAAACATTAACACCAATTTTTGTAACTCCATAAAAAAACTTTGAATCAATTTTTTTTAAACATTTTCATATCCATAACTTATGGAGGTTTCAAAAAACTCTTTAGATCAAACTTTTAAAACTAATAAAATAATCATATCATTTTATCTTTTACTAAATTTGACCTAATTTAACTCATATAGCAAATTATTCAAATTTTACAAATAATTATTTTTTCACAATAACAAGTAATTATCTTAAAATTTGACAAACGTCAATTTTTTTCCAACTTTGAAAATAAAATATTTGCATCAATATAACAAAAAAACAACCCATGGCTCTGATACCATTGTTAGGTTTTGAGCATTTTAACACTCCTAAGTGTACATGCAACCCTAAATGCCTTGGATCTATGTTTTCTCTATTATACATGCAAATATGAAGTTTCTAAGGTATTCATCCTAACTAGCATAATAACAGTGATTCATATGAATATATCAAGTTAGAATTACATACCTCTTTGATGTAGAATGTCTTCATGAAGCTTGAGTGCCTAGTGCCCCAAGTGTGACACCTCAAATGGTTCCCACAACACCAAATACACTTCGAATAGATTAGAGAGAAATCCACACTTCATAAAAATCGGCTAGACCTTCATTCTCACACACATAGTAGCCGATTTTGTCAACAATAAGATGCTTATATAGTTAGTGACAATTAGGGTAAATACACCATTTCCTTGGATCCATGGGTTCAAATACACCATGGAGCATCCATGGAGCATCTTATGGGTTTTAGACCAACTTGATAATCCATGAAGCATTAGCCCACTATACAAGTATGGATGATTTACACAATCAACCCATATATTTAATTAGTCTTCTTTTGATCACTTAATTAATCCTAGATTAATTGTTGATCAATACTAATTAAACAATCTTATTAATATATTAGAGCTTATAATATTTTAACAAACCTTAAATGTTATTTCTCTCATTATATTCTATCCAAATGCATGACGCCATGCAACCCAAATGGACCATGCTAGGTTGGGTCAAGTCTCACCAATTATAGTTATGGACTTAGACATTAATCCAACAGAAATCTACATGGTATGCACACCATTGAAAGTTGTCTTTCCAGCCCCTCAATTTCTCTCCTTTCCTTAGCCAACTTTCCTTCTACCAAGATCATGCATGGAAAAGATTAGACCTAAAATATCCATAGAAAAAGAGCAGTCAGTGATCTTGGGGAATTCATCTTCATCTCCTTCATCATTAAGGGCATTAACCTTATGATCACGAGGATTAGAATATGGTTTGGACCTATAGGATCATTGCGTTGATGATTCAGACTTCCTATTACGATTGTTGTACGAATTCGGGGAGCCGGTCCTTCTTTGGATCTCCTTGTCTTCTTCCAGTATGATGAACCTCAATGCTCTTCTTTTGAGTTCATGTATTTTTCTGCATGGTGTCATTACGAGATCTTCATAGAAGGAGAATAATTCTTTAGACCCATTTTAAATGCTTCTACGACAGTGGCCATGTTGATGTTTGTAATATTCAACGCTTCTTTGCCAAATCTACTTAAAAAATCCCTAAGGGATTCCTTAGGATCCTACAATACTCAATAAAGATCACTAGTGATCCTCGAATGTCCTGCTACAAGAAATTTGGCTATTGAAAAGAGTAACTAAATGAACAAAATAAGTAATAAAGTAAGGAGGAACATTGAGAAGCCATTTCAAGGATGATCCTGTGAGAGTGGAACCATAACCCTTGCATAAATAGGCTTCATCTAAGTGTGGTGGAATAGGGATGATT